>NC_135501.1:151822242-152151313 GCF_052857255.1 Amblyomma americanum | reverse complement strand
CGTATTACTGCGTACGCGTATACTGTGTGCCTTATAGTGTAGATTCTCTTATTCTCTGCGCCGATGCTCTTTGTGATGCCGCGTACATGCTCCGTAGACGCTCCGTAGATGCACCGTAAATGCTTCGTGGACGCTCCGTAGACGCTCCGTAGATGCTCCGTAGATGCCCCGTAGACGCTCGTTAGATCCTCCGTAGATGCTGTATGCAGATGGGATGGTATGGAGGAGGTTTAGGGCAGTCCAATAAAATATCAATTCCCCTCGCAAACGCAGTTGACGAGCTGACCCGTGTGGCTGCAGAGTTCTTCCTGACGGCGCTGCCCCCCCCCCCCCCCTCCCCCGTTCTCTTTCTTTTTCACCGCCTTCACTCTATAGCCCCTGGGTAAAAGGTATACGAGGAATGAGTGAGGCAGTACGTGTCGCTGGCTGTTGTAATTCGGCACTGTATAGCGTTACGTCGGGCGCGAGCGTGGGAACGTTTGCTGTGCGCATCACGCATGGTATCGCTCCCTCTGGACAGCCTTTACGCACCGATACCGACGGGCTGCTGGCGTGAGAAACTGGGCCGCCGAAGCTCGAGTTTGGTCTGGGTTACGCGTCGACTGTGCGCGTGGAAAAACAACCCGGGGCTTTCTCCCTGTGGAAACTAAAGGCGTCCGCAGCGCTACGTAAGGTGGAGACGCCATCTGTCGCCGCTTATTGTCACTGCGCATCAAGTCGCACTGGTGCCTTTATATGGATACACGTTAATTGGACGAGGAGGGGAGCTGCGGCGCATGTAGATTTCTCGTCGCCGTGGCGAGGCTGTACGTGTATTTGCGATGTCGTTTCGTTCGTCCGTTCGTGAATGAATTAAATTAATTAAGAATTAATTAATGTTGGCCGCCGCGGTGGTTAAGTAAGTGCTTATGGCGCTCGGCTGCTGACCCGAAAGACGCGGGTTCGATCCCTGCCGCGGCGGTCGAATTTCGATGGAGGCGAAATTCCAGAGGCCCGTGTGCTGTGCGATGTCAGTGCACGTAAAAGAACCCCCAGGTGGTCGAAATTATCCGGAGCCCTCCACTACGGCGTCCCTCATAGCCCGAGTCACTTTGAGACGTTAGACTCCCATAAACGGAACCAATGAATGAATGAATGAATGAATGAATGAATGAATGAATGAATGAGCTGGTCATTTTGAAAGAGATGGCTCGAGGCCGTTTTGTTGGGGAATTCGTGAATAACGCGTGGATTTAGGCCTTCGACAAACGGATCTGCAGACTTTGAAAAAAAAAAGTAGCGAACGTGTTTTTTATGGAAAAAAGAAACGCTGATACGCGCGTATACAGCAGGATGCACTCCAGCCCCGTGAAACACAATCAGCAGTGAGGTTTGCAGTTTGCTTAGTCTCCGAGGTGTGCGGCGTCTGCAGTTTGCGAGCAGACCAGACCATCGGAATTTAGCAGCAGCTATCCTCGCTTATTTATGACGCGCAAAGACTGCGTGTTCCAGCGCATTCCGAGACAGCAGCGCAGTGCAAGCGGCTCGCTTCAGACGCGCAAAGGTCCGTTATTTTTTTTTTCTCTCTCTCTCTCTTAACTTCTTTCTCCCGCATGCACATTTTTAAAGTCCACTCGTCGTATTTATTATCGTGTCGCCCCGATGGCCGGAAAGTTGCGGTTTGCAAATTGATTTACGTATTATATTTCACGCAGGCTCAAAGAATGTTACGTGAATCTCTTGTGTCGTTTTCGTGCATTTTGATGTGCCTGCCGAAGTCTTTCGAGGGTTCCTTTGAACAAGGTAAGTTGCGTCCAGCTAAGCAGTCGAATGGCGAGAAAATTTCTGCGCAGGTTCCTCATGTCTTGGCGGTTGAGTGGCAGTTCGTCTTCGTTCAAAGGGTTATGCGTAGCCAGGGTAACCGAAAGGTGCATATTGTCGAACCCGGATATATCGAATTCGAGCAGGATCGCGAATTGTTCGATATATCGAAAATTCGATCTATAAAAATGCTAGCGACGTGCCACCCGCCTGCGTGCTGGCAGCGCGGCGCTCGCTTGGCGCTGCTAGGCCTAACTTCGTTCATATCTAAGGAGCAACGGACTTGCCACTGCCTATACCATAAGAGATATAATCCTGTTAGCAGTGCGCCATGATTAAAATGAATTTCTCATTAGAACTGTACTAAGGCGCGTGCACTTCATTTCATGGGCGCCGTCAGCAGCGAAGCAAACCAGGCGAAGGCCGCCGCTGTGGTTTAGTTAGTTGGCTTCACCGCTTGACACTGATGTCGCGTTGAAAGTGTGTACAAGATACCGAACGCCACCCTCTAGCATTACCCACGTACTCATCTTTACGCGGCCTTTTAGCCGCAGCGCTATCAGCAGGCCAGCAGGTGCCCAAAGACTCGCAGCCGACCCCCCCCCCCCCCTCCTCCTCCTCGCATTTTCAAGATCAAGAGTGCCCTCAGGAGAAACACCACTTGCAGGGTTGCGGTGCGCACAGTTCTATGTATCGAACGACCGGGGAAAACTGGAGTTGACGTACCGCGAGACGTGTCCATACTTTCGCATATGGTTTTCAAGGAGATAATCGGGGTGTTCGATACAGTGTTTCGAAATATCCCAGTTCGATATAACCGGGCTAGACTTAGTAAGTTACTCTATACCGCTTGATTTGTTATAAGGGTTAGCTTGAGGGGGAAAACCGAAAAATCTAACTAGCCACAGGCCCTGTAAGTCTTTGCCTGTTATCTTCGATGAACCGAAATAGAGTGCACGCTGTCACGACTCGCGTGACGGCGTTCTGAAATGGTGTGTCCGTTCGTTCCTTGGCGTAGCACAGAAAGTGAGAAGAAAAGAAACTATCGAAATTTTCGCACTGAGGGTAAGGCTGGCGGGTTAGACAGCGAAGGTGGATTCCATCGAGTGGCTGTAGGCAGCTCCAAGCGGGAACTCGATTGCTGCGATCAGTAAAGGAGGAGAAGTAAGTGGCAAGGAAAACTGTAGGCACAGCGTCCGGTTAGCTACCCCCCCCCCCCCCCCCAAGCCTATCAAAGGAAAATCGTCGTAGAAGCGTCCATCTGTGATGCTGCACAGCCCCAAGACAGGCGGGCGGCCGATAAACGTTACTGCAGCCGAGGTAGGGAGGCAGCTGAGGTGAAATAAAAATTGTGCAGATCCGTAGCGCCCTCGGCGAAAAGCCTCTTCGATGCTCTTTCCGTCCGGACTCATCCGTAGTTCGGCAGCGGGCGCACTGTAGCGTGACTGGTTTCCCCGACCACACCGACTCTCTCCTGCTCCGCGGCGGGGTACACCACCAACGCAGAAGCCCCGCTGGTAACAAACAGCCCACGTGCAGCGGCAGTGTTGTTCGCCCGAGCGCCCTGCCACCCTCCTGTGTTTCTCTCTGCCAGATGGGCTGACTGACCGGCGAACTCTGGAAGGCAAGTGCTGCCACTGGACCAGAGCTGGCCAACAGCGCCTCGGTCTTGTCTGGGTTACGTCGGCGGGGACAGCGGCTGGCAACACACGCTCACAAGCAGCAAACAAATCCAACCAGAGACGGGCGATTGGAAGCATGCAGCGGAACAGGAACGGCGGGTCGTCTAGCTCCGTCCGTGGTCGACGCGCCTCGTTGGCTGCAGGCTAGATAGATAGCGGCGGCAGTGGCCAATTTTCGTCGGACCCAGTGGGCCGAGAAGAGGGCACGCGCGCGGCCCAGCGCGTTCCGGTAGCCCTCTCTCTCTACATACTCCTCCGCGACAGCTCGGTCTGTGCTTGTATACTATATCTGTGTTGAATAGCTCTCGGAGTTTATATGCCAGACCGGAGGAGATCTTTCCGGTTCATCGGATGGGCCGCCGCCGCGTGTTTCTTTCTTCTGTACATCATCTTCGCTGCGATCTTTCTTTCTTTGTCTTCTTTCGCTGCGCTATTCCTGGCCTGCATCCGGTCCTCTTCTCTCTTCCTTTATTCTCTCTCTCTCTTCAGTACAAACTACTGGATCGTTCGTTTCCGTGAAAGCGTTCGGCCGTTCAGTGGACTCCACCGCTGTATTCCCGCCCTCTCGCGGTGTTTTGTGGGAACGCTGCAGCGCTGCAGTCGACGAGCTCTCGCCAATATATCTGCGAGGATCGAACGGTCATGTAGTATATGCGGGGGCATCTTTTTTTTCTTCCCCTGGTTTCGTTTAACGAAATCCGGGGAAGGTATACGTGCGGATTTCCTCGAGCGCATCCCCGAGACATGCAGAAGCTGCCGACAGCTTTCGCCTCGAGAAGCTGCGCTCGTCCGTTTTCTGCAAGCCTCCAACTTGAATTCGTGTGCCTGCACTTCAGTGAGACATGCTGCTGCAGTGTCATAGTTGTGAAATACGAGCGCTCGTCGGTGCGACAGTTTAGTGGATGCAGAATGTCAGAGCAAACCTCGTGGCGCTCGCAGACCAAAGGATAGAGCAACACGATTTCTAGAGATAAGGAAGTAATTACGCTCGATCTCTCGCCTGGGTGGAAAAAATTGGCAAGGGTGACCGCCGACATGACCGTAGAATAGAATTCCGTCAGTGCCGGCATCTGCATATAGGATATGTGCTCATCATCTTATGTGAAAACTTGAAAACGACAACTTGAATGCTATACCGATGATGGAGGCGAAATTCTAGAGGCCCGTGTGCTGTGCGATATCAGTGCACGTTAAAGAACCCCAGGTGGTCGAAATTTCCGGAGACCTTCACTACGGCGTCTCTCATAGCCTGAGTCTGTTTGGGACGTTAAACCCCTATAAACCATTAAGCTATACCGATGAACACAGGGCTTCACTAGCCGCATTGGGTCTGAAGAAATGTTAACACGTGATGACGGCATTTATTTATTCATTTCACTATACTGCAGGCCAGATTGGCCCAGGCAGGAGGGGCATAAAATAAAAACATAACACATGCGGTATATGAACGGTGTCATATCCGTCTGTTGTCGCAGTGGATGAGACCTGGATTTCATTTTTTCAACTCTGAAACCAATCAGCAAACGGCTCCGTGGAAGCGCTCATCGATTTTCCAATGGGCCAAGTTACCCGCATTTGTGCATTGTCATTTGTAGCGTGATAGCCGGCCTGTCGGCATGGAGTGTGCATTTGTGCGATCTCTTAATCCGGCTTGCAGTCGTTCTTGCCTGCGCCCACCGGCCTGCCCATGTCCGGTCAATCGTTCACCGATCGATCGGTATATCGATTACAAAGCCGCGTTCGCCTGCTGTAAAAGGCCACCTATAAGCGTGAGCGCACAATTCGCCCTGGACGTCGGTGCACTTCGACTATGCACCGGTCGCGTGCACTGCTGCACGGGCCGATCAGAAGAGTGAGAGAGCGAAGAAAGGCACTGAAAGGTACCAACCCCACAGAGATTTATATGCAGTTGAACCCCGTGATAACGAAGCTCAGGGGGCCCGGCGATTACTTCGTTGTGGCCGTAGCTTCGTTATAGCCCGTGTTGACCGAGATTTCAATGGGGAATCGTCATCGTTTTTTTATATGTTTCGTTGTAAACTGTTTCGTTCTAACGAGGTTCATCTGTAGTATATTTTCTCGAGCGTGCATACGTGGGTTGTTCGGAATCGGAGCTTCTCTCCTCAGGCGCAGTTTGATAGGGTCGAAGAAAAAAACTGGCAGTGGCTAAGCTCGGCTATGCCAGGATATACGTAGCGAGAGGTACGTTTCCCTGGCTGAGCTTGTTGTGGTGACTGTATGTTAAGCAATGAGGGACATATAAGCTCCATCTCGGCGGCTATGCGCCGTCTGTTACGCTAGGCCGTCTGGCATCTCCGTTCGGCAAGGCGTTCCTCTCTCTGTTCGGGCGTCTCCGCTGCTCTCTTCGCCTTCTTACGCTGATACTCTCTATGTTGAGTAGCCAAGTGCCAGGCGAAAGACAACCTCAGGATCGGAAGAGTTAATCTTCTCTTGCCTGTACCGCGGTTCAGCAGCGGCTGTAGTATCCTTCCCTGCATGCATGTCAAACGGTGTGATACAGCCGCCCATTACATCTCCTTTTATACACAATGCTGCGCATGCGACGCGCGGTTCGGGTGATAGAGTGGCGTGCGGCGAGGCGCCGACGAAGCGCACGGCGCACCTGTGAGGTCTCTCTGGTTATCATGGTATCAAGCGCATGCGCACAACGGCTCATCCGCGTGACGTCACGCGTGGCTCCGACGCTGGAGCGGGCGCGCGGCGACGGTGAAGCGTACGCCTCACCTGCTGCTCCTCTCCGGTTGCCATGGTAATGGCGCATGCGCACAACTGCTCTCTCCGGACCACAGTGAAATGCTCGATTGGTAGCCAAGTGTAGCTCTCGCCACAGGAAAAAAAAGTGTCCCCATGCCTTCCTCCCTTCGCCGCCGCAAAGAACACACACCTCACCCTCATTCCTCCTATCCCATTAGTGCGCCACCTACACCACGTGACTGCAGGTGGAATATCAGTAAGAGCCCCTTTCCCCTGCTTACTTGTATCTACGGTGTAAAAATAACATACTGTGCTTGTATCTTGGCTCAGCGATTCTCCCAGTACCACCGTGCACTTTATTTTGGGCAAGGCGTGAACATGGATGTAGTTTTCGGGTACGCCGTACTACGACGAGCGCTATATAGATGGGAAATTGACTCCACAGTACTATATATATCCGCACCGAAAAACGGTGCATGCCGTATGGAATGTAAAAAAAAAAACTGAATTCACGTATAGTCATTCCGCTGTAAGTTAATCGCGCTTGGACGCGATTCTCGCGGTCTGCCGTGAAATGGATCCATGACTAGGGACAAATGTGCTCCGCCCAAAGAACGTGTAATTTTTTTTTTGCGCACAGGTACCGTTATCTCCATTCTGGCGCCACGAAAGGCTCGCAACGACGCGTCGTTTTCGGGTTGTTTGACGTCACATCCCACTTCCCTCCGATCTTAGGGTTTTGAACGGAGCGCACTTGTTCACGCCTGTTTTTTTGCACCCTCCTAAAACGGTGCATTTGAGACGAATCAGTTACATGACCCCTGTCAGCTGTCTCTTATCAAAATGTATACCCACCTCTTACCTCGCATCGACGTGCGCGCGTCGGCACGCATTCTTCGAGTAAGCCCGTGTACAGCTATAGTTACAGCGAAACTGCGTTCCGCCAAAACTCCCTTGTCCCACGCTAACGTTCACTTTCACGTCCGTTCTCGCACACATTCGGGCTTTCGAAACTCCTCCAGGAAGAATTACGCCATCGGCGGCTCGCTCGCTCGGCGCCCCGCGGAAGCGGCTCTTCGCTCGGCGAGCCAGGGTGCTGCCTCGATGCCAGCTCCGTCGTACGGCGAGACGGTGTTTGCAGAGCATGCGCCGCTGTACACTGGTAAAAATAAGCGGCCACTGCGGAGCGTGGCTCCTGTTCGGGGCCCGTACGTGTATACGTGTGCCGTGTTAGTCGAAATGTAACGCACGCGCATCTCAGTGAAGTGCTTGCTATGACCTTGGTGGCCAACTCTCCTTCAGGTCAGGGAGGGGACAGCTGGGAAATAACGTGAATCTCAATGCCTCAAACGTGGAGGCTAACGAAAAGGGTTCAGCTTAAGTTTAGGACAACGCAGCGAGCCACGGAAAGAAAAATGATAGGTGTAACATTAAGAGGCCGCAAGAGGGCAGAATTGGTGAGGGAACAAACGCGGGTTAACGACATCCCAGTCGAAACCAAGAGGAAGAAATGGGCTTGGGCAGGGCATGTGATGCGAAGGCAAGATGACCGGTGGTCCTTGGGGGTAGCGCAGTGGGTTCCAAGAGGAAGTAAGCCTATAGCAGGGGTTGGCAGAAGGTTAGGTGGGTGGATGAGATTAAGAAGTTCGCAGGCAAAGGTGGCCGCAGCTGGCAAAGGGGAGGGTTAATTGGAGAGACATGGGAGAGGCCTTTGCCCTGCACTGGGCGCAGTCAGGCTGGTGATGATGATGATGATGATGAAGGGTCGCACCTCAACACCTCGTTTTGCTCCTTGTCCCGAGTGAGCCTTTCTATACTGGGATACAGTTCAAGAAAAAAGCGGCCTTTCCCCGCCAAAGTACCCTCTTCCAGCCAATGGCGTCGGCCGGTTCTCATGAACCTTAGCGCAACAGTGCAGGAAGGCGACTATCTCCGAAAATGAAAGGAAGGGACTGTCCACTTTGATCTGCCACTTCCCGCATTTTCACACTAGCAGATTCATAAGAATCGGCCGGCGCCATTGTCTGGAAGGCAGTACTTTGACGGGGAAATGCTGCTTTTTTCTTGACTTGTCTCCGACTGTATACATAGCGTGTTTCCGCAGTGGCATCTGGTGCTCGTAGTTCTGTGCCTAGATGAGGCAACGTCCCGAGTATATATGGGGCCGGATTATTCAACGATTGTAATTTAATTCTCTTCCGTTTGACTTATCGCTCCCCGATCACTCGCTGATGCGGGCGTGGTCCTGTATTTCTTTCTATCACTCTAAACACGAAAGCAGTGAAAAAGAAGTAAGCTGTCCTCCATTGCACTCCCTTTTAGGTGCGGAGTATGCTGCCCAAGCGGCGGGGTAGATTTCCGTCACTAAATCACTAAAAATGCGAAATATTTATGGTGGGTGACGGAAAGAAATTTCCTCTTCTAAACATGCAAAGTTTTAGGCGTTGCGAAGATTTTAAATGAGCTTGAGGTTTCCATCTAGTCTGTTTGCTAACATCAGGACCTCCGGTGGCGAGTTTGAAAGCCTTCTCCAATTGCTAATCGCGTAGAGTTATACTGTGCTTTGCAGTGGGAATGCACCTCCGCTGCCAAGAGTAATCGTTCCGCATGTTTAGTGAACTGATTGAAATTACTCCTGAGTGCGCTTGAGGGTACACAGCTTAATCCCTTTTTACTTCCATATAGTCCCATTCGTCTTTGGAGTGTTAGGCACTGGATCACAGTGTCGTCGGCGTTACCGAAAAAAAGTAACTAAATACGTTACTCGTTGCGCTAAGAAAAAAAGGAACGCGTTACCGCCTTACGTTACCTACAAAAAAGAGTAACGCGTTACCGGTACCTAAAGAAGTACCGCGTGTTACTTTGCCATTACTTCATGGCCATAAATTTTAATTAGTGCGTCTTCGCCTGATGAACTCACGATAACAATTTTATAAAGCTCATATTTCACATATAACTTGTAGCCCAAACAATCATTTTACGTGAAATCCTGATTTAACGAGATCACTTTGCACAAATGTGCATGAGCTTATCAATGTTTTAGTGGCCTAAAGTTGCCTGTAGACTTACATGTGATGGCGTCTAACTCTGTGGCAGATAGTAAAGCCATTTTCCGGATGTGACATTAAACACAATATGACACTTCAACATCAATTCTAACTTCACAAAGGAAACATCACTGAACTCTCAACAAATTTACAGTACTTCTGAAAAATATGATGTTCCAAAATGCTCGGCACGCTTCCACTTTGTACAGAGTTGTGTGTGTGAGTGGTTCGGGAAGGGGAGGTAGGTGAAGGCAAGTGTGTGAATGCGTGTTTTGTGCACGTGTTTCGTGCTTTATGGCTATTCTGTCTTTTTTTTTTAGTTGGGTGCGTCGTCAAGGGTAGCTGTTTTCTGGCATGCATGCAAGCCGCAAAAAAACTCATCGAGAGCACCTGTTGGTTTATTTGCAACATCACTTCAGGTGCTCTGCGCTTTTTTTTCTAAAAAAAGAGGTGGAGTTGGGGGCAACTGCATGGAACAAAAAAGTAACTAGTAACGTGACACGTCACATTACCCGTTACAGTTCCCAAATGGTTACGAGTACGTTACTAAGTTACCAAAAAAAAAAGTAACGCGTTACCGCCAACACTGCTGGAGCACAACACAGCGGTCTCGGGAGCCTCTTTAGACCGAGGTATTCTGACGCTGGAATGGCTGTGAATCGTGAAACTGTTACATTCGAGCAAATGCGGTACTCGGACGCGTGCGCTAGCTAGCTGGCTCTCACGGCTGTCCGCGGAGCGGATAGTTGTTTGCCGTTCGATACGGCACGACCTGCAAGGAAAGTTTAGAGAAAAAAAAATCGGACCAAAGCCCTATAGAATAAGCGTGTCGTTGGGTGCGTGTGTGTGTGTATCCAGCGCGTGTACAGAGCTTTACACGGATAGACAGATAAGCCCTTCGTGGGCGCCTCATGGAGGTCATCATATCTCGCTGACCTTTTCGTGTTTCGCTTGGCTGCCAGCCTTATGGCGGACAGGGGGACCACCCTAGTGGTGTGTTCGTGTGTGTGCGTGTGTGTGTGGACGATGTGGAGCTCACGCGTTCGCTGTCGTGTTCGAATTCCTCCACCGAGTCGGGGGACATATCGGAACTGCCCTGTATACGCAGCAGATGCACGCGTGACCGCATTCCGAGGGCGTGTGTGTATGTATTAAAGGTGTACACGAAACGGCCGGGTGATTGGTATCTGCCAGCGGCGTGTCTTTCCGTCCCGCTTAGGAACGCGGTCGTCGCTGCTGCTGGCGTCGACGGAATGTGTGCCTTGGAGATACTATTTGAATAGGATTCCGAGAATTGCTTACGGAGCGTCGCATTGTTTCGTTTCTCGATAATGGTCGGTCACTGGCATAATACTGCACGGAGGCGGACTTAATTGCGGTCACTCGTGAAGGGGGCGGTCCCATTTGCAACGTGCATTTTGTTGGGCTTTTTTTTTTTTCAAATAGGGTCAGCGTGGTTTTTCCGATATAAAATTTATCTTGTGGGGGGGGGGGGGGGGGGGGGGGGAGGGGGGGGGGTCATAATCCGCTCGTGATAGTGCAATAGCATCGTTGGCAGAATACGGATTGCGTGCAGGAAAAAAAAATGCTCTTCAAAGACTTTCTATAAGAATTAAGCTTCCCGAATAAGTTGACTTCGGTGTCGCTTGCTATAGTTAGTGTTTTTTTTTTTGTCGCTGATGGAACATGAAAACGAATACCTAGTATTTAAAATTAAAACAAACACACAGCACTCGGAAGTTCATATCACCGACGTCGTGAGTTTGAATAGTAGTGGCGCGAAAAAAAAAAATCCCCACTTTATCTGCAACGAAAGCGTCTTTCCGTGACTAACCGACGTCATCGCACTCACGGGTTCCGTATGGCTTATCGCATCTATCAAAATTGTAGCCGAGACTCGGATCCCGCGCATCGATCTCTCGTTTGGGCTCCAGGTCACCAAGGCCTCCGCGGAAACGAAACAGCCGACGCCGCCGCCCGCGCGCTCTCTCTCCGGGCGTTTCCCACGGGACCCGACGCTGACCAGGACTCGGATTTCAATCAGGTTTACACTTTTAAGGAAATATGCGATTATTACAAATCCACGCACCAAACTCTTCCCACCCCATTCAAAGGGCTGGGAAGGCCAACGAGCGGGTACTCCTGCGCCTGCTCACTAACAGGATGCTGTGCCCGGCAACTCTAAAGCATTTCAATCTCAATTCGACGGGCGGTGCTCACACTGTGGGGAGGTGTCGGACACCTACCACATGGTGTGGGCCTGCCAGCAGAACCCATTCCTACCCACTATCCCAGACCTCACCCGAGAGTACTGAGAGGCGACCCTGTCCGGCTGCTGCATCCTCGAGGCCCAAAAGGCCTTAGCGCGTTCGGGCTGCGGCAATCGCAATGGGGTGCCTGACTAGGCATCCCACTTAGTGGTTGTAAGGACGTGATCCTTCAGGTCACGACCCCCGAACACCTCTCTCTATCATTAATAGATATTTTCACCGCCACCACCTATAGATGTTTTATTTTTTTTTAGAACAGAAACGTCATGCAGTTCTCCTCATGCAGTTATTATCATTGTCGATTCAAAGAGGCAGTGAAAACAACTACATCCCATTTTTCTCCGTAGTAAAATCGATTTTTGTTCTCTCTTTCCGTTGCTCCGTTAAGGTTATGGTTCGGCAGGGAAAGCTCTCTTTGCCAAGTTTTTTTTTTTTTTTTTTTGGGGGGGGGGGGGACTTAAAAGATGGGATGCGTTTTCCCGCGACGCGATTGAAGCTTGTGAGGTCAGTGACGTCGACACTATTCTGAACCGCGTGATCTCTGGCTGGAAGCGGATGCCGGTGCGGCCTATATACACTCTCGGATATTGGCGTGTAAGGAACGTATACCGACGTCACTGCAGTTTGGTCGCGAAAATGTCCGGTGGCGGCGCTGCCTGCGCCTTATTTTTCGAACTTTTTTCTACAGCCCGTTAAAGCTCATTTTTCAGCGAAAGTGACGCGTATTTGTCCTTATGATAAGGTAACCAATCGATACATATAGGCCAATTTCAGTCCTTTAGCGTCCCTTATTGAACCTGACCGAACCCCGGGCAATAGTTGTTGGCGGCGCCTGTACACTCTGAACACTAACACCCTTGTTTATAGAATGCACGCGGCTTTAAATTCCCCCTAAATTTTCCTGCGCCTTTGGAGGAAGGGCAGAGAGAGTACGATGAGGTTGTTTATAAGCCTTCCGCATTCTTCCTTCATGCACCGTTCATCTTCAGCATGTTACACGCACGCTCACACCGGTGTATATACAATATAAACGCGTGCCACGCGCGTGACATGAGCGACGGCAAACCCGGTTTGTTCCGTTTCGCCTGGCCGTCTAACTTGTCCCCCTATTCAGCGACCCAGCGTTAATGCGTTCCCGAATGCTCGGGCCACATTACGTCACAACGCGTCCGGCCGCTGACAGGCTCTTGTGTGTATACCGTCCTCCCGGCGATTCGCTTATTTCGCGCGATGGCGCTCCTGTTCCGCGATCACGCGTGCCCGACCTGTGTGCGGCATTAATAATTAATCGCGTCGTTCGTCGGGGCGGCCGCTTTGAGTTGGCGAGCGAGTAAACTATACGCACACACCACGTACCCGGTCGTTGTGCGCGCGTGTCGCGGCCCATATGCGTCCCTCTCTCGGTGGCGTAACCGCGGCGACCGGGCGTGACACGGTCACGCGCGCCGTGCATGAGCCGTGTACGCGTTCTCGCGTATGCCACCGTGCAGCTGCCGGCAGCAGGCGTGTCTGCCCTTAACGCCTGCAGGCAGGCACATCGAACCCGGAGCGATATACACTGTGGACTAATTGCGCCGCCCGGGCTGGATACATGTGCGCTGGAGCGAGCACTTTAGGAAATTCCTGCATGTGTCATACGTATACGCTCTGAACACGAATGCACCTATATCATCATCATCATCTTTTATTCTCATTGTAATAATAATTGGTTTTGGGGGAAAGGAAATGTCGCAGTATCTGTCTCACATATCGGCGGACACCTGAACCGCACCGTAAGGAAGGGTAAAGGAGGGAGTGAAAGAAGGAAGGAAGAAAGAGGTGCCGTAGTGGAGGGCTCCGGAATAATTTCGACCACCTGGGGATCTTTAACGTGCACTGACATCGCACAGCACACGGGCGCCTTAGCGTTTTGCCTCCATAAAAACACAGCCGCCGCGGTCGGGTTCGAACCCGGGAACTCCGGATCAGTAGCCGAGTGCCCTAACCACTGAGCCACCGCGGCAGGATTATTCTCGTTGTAGCATTCCAAATTACAAGATACTTTCCGGACGAATATAGCCCAAGGCTAGTGAGAGGTCCGACAGAAAACATACAGTGCAGGCGACAATATGTAGCAGAAAGCATGACACTGAGTAAAATTCAACCTTCAACAATTGATCCGTTTTTAGCACCGAACTAAGGCTTTAGAGCAACACGACAGAGCAAAGCGAAAAGAGTGGCAAAAGGTTTTTTTTTTTAACAAACAAGATACGCAAATCATCAGAGTCATGGTAAGTATTCCTGCACGTGTCCGTGAAAGAAAGGCATCGTAAAAAGAGAGTGAGCTGTCTCCTCTATCGTACTCCCTTTAAAAAGGTGTGCGCTAGAGACGACAGCTTACTCCAATTTTCACTCCTTTCTGTTCGGAGTGTATATACGTGGTTGGGGCGGAAAGTTTTTTTTTTTTTTTCAGGAACAAACTGCCATGCAGCCGTCGCGGCGTACGTCGTGCTAAATCGGATAACTTATTAAACAAACATTACTAAGAAACTATAATTAACCTTTAATTTTCTTTTTGAATCGTCGCGGCAAGAAGAGTCATCGCCGACTACGAGCCCGTCTTTACGGAGAGCGACGATCCAAAGGCGTAATGCATTGCAACGCGTCACCAGCGGACATTGCCGTTGAATAGTTAAATAGTTTTAGCTATCTGTTTTAGCGCGATATTTAAGATTTATGACGTGCGCAGTGGGCCGACAGTTTGCTCCTGAAAATATTATTTTTTTTTTATTTCAACCGCACTGTATTGTTCGAATTTTCGAGTGTTCGCTGAAACGTCCTGTATATGAAGCATACATAATGATCGGTCGTGCTTTAGAGGTATAACTGTGCATGGTACATGATAGCCTTATCCACTTTTGCGAAATGAAGTTGGTACAAGTTGATCGATTGATCCATACGGGACCCGCCGCATTGGCTCAGTGGTTATGCTCCTCAGCTGCTGACCCGAAAGACGCGGGTTCGGTAGCGGCCGCGGCGGTCGCATTTGCATGGAGTTGAAATGCAAGAGGCCCGTTTACTTTGCGATGTTAGTGTACGTTAAAGGAATTGAAAATTGGTTTTTGGGGAAAGGAAATGGCGCAGTATCTGTCTCATATATCGTTGGACACCTGAACCGCGCCGTAAGGGAAGGGATAAAGGAGGGAGTGAAAGAAGAAAGGAAGAAGAGGTGCCGTAGTGGAGGGCTCCGGAATAATTTCGACCACCTGGGGATCTTTAACGTGCACTGATATCGCACAACACACGGGCACCTTAGCACGCAGCCGCCGCAGTCGGGTTCGAACCCTGGAACACCGACTCAGTAGCCGAGCGTCTTAACCACTGATCCACTGCGGCGGGTATCAAAGAACCCCGCGGGTAACCGAAATTTTCCGGAGCCCTCCACTACGGCGTCCCTCATAGCTTGGGTTGCTTTGAGAAGTTAAACCCCGCAAAACCAAACCAATCTACCTGGATTTATTGCATTATTTTGCAGCCCTTGCGTGCCACGTTAAGTCGCTGCTGAGTTTCAGTATACATACTGAGCCTGTATAAAGGCTACATCCTTTACTGTACATCGTTCCGCCGGTGCACGGTTACATACGCAACTGCTCAAAAGCCCGCCCAGCGAAGAACGTGCGACCATGCGTGATATGCGACAAGTGGTGCTTGAGAGCGACACGTGTTTTTCTCAA
The DNA here is from genome assembly GCF_052857255.1 of Amblyomma americanum. Classification (NCBI taxonomy): domain Eukaryota; kingdom Metazoa; phylum Arthropoda; class Arachnida; order Ixodida; family Ixodidae; genus Amblyomma; species Amblyomma americanum. The sequence goes on along the minus strand of NC_135501.1, from coordinate 152,136,086 downwards.
AGCAAAGTGGAAGGACAACTGATTACACCAACCACTGTGATAACGGAGGACGAGGGGATGTAGATGTCCAAATTTGAGTATAGAGCTCTAGCGTTTTGAGAGCATGCATGCCATACCGGTTTCCTTGGAAAGCGTTCATTGACATCGTGCCTATATGTACGGCTGCTTCTGCCCGATACGTCTTCGGCCGACTCTTGATGTGCGCTGAGGGCCCAGCTGCAACGTTAACGCCATCTTCTGGGGCGACCGGTTTTGATCGAGTGCAGGGCGCCGTCGAGACGAACACGTTCGGCGCCGAAAACATTTCACGCGTAAAAAAAAAAGGAAAAAAGAAGAATCTAGAGAGACACAGGCTGTACGCGATATTAGATTGTAGGCAGCGGTTTCCACTCGTACATAACCGATTTGCCGAACCTGCATGCGTCTCCCCCCTTCCCGCTTTTTTTTTTCGTTATTCCTTTTGAGAATCGAACCGCGTGATAAATGCTTCAGCCTGTTCCCCATTCCTTTTCGCTTTCTTCCCGAGTCTCTCTCTCTCTCTCTTTCTCGTTCTCGTTCTCGTCTCGCCAACGCGCCGCAGCGAGAGTTCCCTCCCCTACCTACCTCCCTTCCCGACCTTGCGGTCGTGGCCGACAGAGCACGGGCGTTCGCGCGAGCGCTATTAGGGCGCACTCATTTGCATACGATTTGCATGCCGCTCGCGCTCGGCGCCTCAAGGAGCTAGTCACCGAGCGTGGTGCGTTAAACGTCCACGTTCACCCCCCCCCCCCCCCCCGGCCTTCCTGTTCGGCCTACCTGCTTTGCGAAGAGTCGCGGTAGCGGCCCCACAGTGCTACCAGTCCCTGCGGTCGTCCTATGCAGCGCAACCGGATCCTTAATGAATCAGCCCGCGGCGTGCCTGTGGCGGGGCGCCGTCCGCGGTTATCTTATTAATTATCTCTCACCCCTCCCCTCGTTATTTGTTATCGTTGTCTCTAAACAGGTGGCGCTTCGCCCCCCGTCCCCCTCGAATGCACTCTCGTGTGGTCGGCGCGTTGGCCGAGTTTCTTTTTTGTCTTGACGCGCGTGAGTGGGGAGTCCCCGGAGGAGAAAGTGTGTGTGTTGTGGAAGGCGATAATCTGGCCCCATCTTAAGTGGCTCAAAATAGGCCCCTAAATAATCGTCCTGCGAAGTCGCTAAATGAGCTGTAATATGCGATCGATTAGTCGCTGTCGACGTTCAGGACGAATATGTCGCTTGAAATAGCGTTCTAGTTGGCGGCTTTATTTGCACATTCGCTGATAAACGGGACGCATTGTTTGTTTGGTTCGGTTTTGTTTGGTTTGCACGTATTTGCGATCTTAACTCCGCAAGTACGGAAGAAGGACGCGTGGACCGCCACGCGCCTACAAGGGGTGGTAGACCGAGGTATGTTAGGTTTAGCTGGATATAAGATATGTGGGTAGGCTGCGCGTACGTAATTAATGGCGTCCTGAGTGTTGTCGCTTCGCTGGCTAGTAAAGATTCTAAACTCATCGATAAGGACGCGTGGCTTTCTTTTTTTTCTCCTTTTGTTGATTTCAAGCACCTCTGCTGGGCGTTACAACTGAGACAACTTGCGGCACTTCCGCGTAGTTGGCCTGCTTTCTCGCTTATTTATTTCTTAATTGACACTAACCAGTTAACCACTCTGTTCTCCCCCACGAATACTAAACTACGCGTCCGGATCTCTCTCGGTATCTCCACGTTTCTTGGTAATTTTCGAAATAACTAGGCAGCCGCACATGCGTCTCAGTTTATCGTTTTTTCGTTTTATTTCGGCTATAGTAGACACCTAAATTCCGCCTACAGTGAAACTCCGCTTATAGCGAATGGACGCGTATGCCCCCATCTTTAGTTCGTATGCGTTCTGCATCAAAGAGAAAGCGAAGGGGTAGAGAAAGGACTTGATGCGTGATACCGGATGAACCGGTGCATAACGAGCATCGATCAGTATCACTCTAAACACAAATACGTCTATATATTGGACTAGAAAGGAATTAAGCTGACCTCTAGCAAACATCCTTTTATAAAAGGCTGTGCGCGGACAGCTTATTCTCTTTTTACTGCTTTCTACTTGGAGTGTAGTTATTCACCGATGTTGCCTCACGACACGATCGACTTCGATTTCTCGAGGAAGGCCTTTCTGTTCCCGGTTTGCAATGCGCCTTATACTTTGGAACCTCCAGCGAGAGTAAAAAAAAAAAATACATGCCGATTCGTGAAGGAACCTCGCTGGCTGAAGACGGTTTCGGATCGACTCCGTCGGTGACTGAGGTAGATCTGATTCTGGAGATGTTTTATAGGGAGGGGTTTATCCAGGACTCCGATTGTGACGTTACGTACGAAACTTGTGAACGTGGTGTGAAAAGGGGTTACAACTAACTAGAAGACAGGCAGGAGCGTTCCCGGAGTATTCGCAAGAGAGGGAACTCTACGGCTGTAGAAAAGGGTGCTTGTTCCGTTTGTCCCTGTGGCCGCAAAGGCGTCACGAAGGAGTCAGATAGGTTGGTCGGGGCGCGAAGCTTTCTCAAAAGGATTCGCAGGAACGGTGTACAACTGGTTCGTTGACAACTTGTGTAAATCATTCGAGATTTGTAATCTTGTAAATCATAAATCAGCCGTACGTAAACGGGGTGTTCCGTAGGGCCCTGGTAGCTTACATGGGAGTGAAGAGGAATAAGCCGTCATCTAGCGCACTCACTGTCAGTGCCACGGTGGATTTCGGTCTCTAGAAGTGCGGAATGCTTATTTCCATCGCAAAACGCAGTAATTTTACGCAGCTAGCAATGGGAGGAGGCTTTTAATCGCGGCAGTGGAGGTCCTGAGTTTAGCAAATAAAAGGGGTTGGAACGTGAGTTAAAATCTCCGCAACTGCTGGAACTTGGCATGTTTTGAAGAGGGAATATATTTTCGTTGCCAACTGTGAGTATTCCGTATTTTTAGGGATGAAAATCTACCCCAGGGCTAGGGCAGAATACCCTGCCCCTAAAAGGGAGTTTTCTCTCGAGGACTGCTTGTACTCTTTTTTTGTACCCATATAGGCTAACTTGTGTCTAGAGTTTAAACCCGGAGCTTTAACGCGGGCTTCAAACTTTCTTCAGCGATTTGCGGGAAAGGCGAGACCCACTTAAAGAGATGCCGACCAACGGTCTTTTCGTAAAAATTCGATCTAGGTATCTTGAACCGGTAGGGATCACGTTTGGGGGAAAAGGAAACTGCACTTCACGTGCCGTTGATGCTGAAGCTGGAGTCGCTGCGCAGGCGGCGGTGTACAGTCGTGAGCAATAGGAGAGGGAACAAAGTTTGGGCATTTGCTAATTAATTACTCCATAATTATGTGTGACAAGCACAATTTGTTGTTTTCTATCTAGTTTCTCTCTTGGCGTGCAATATCCAAAAGTGATTCTCAAATTTAGTGGACCCGCCGCGGTGGCTCAGTGGTTAGGGCGCTCGACTACTGATCCGGAGTTCCCGGGTTCGAACCCGACCGCGGCGGCTGCGTCTTTATGGAGGAAAAACGCTAAGGCGCCCGTGTGCTGTGCGATGTCAGTGCACGTTAAAGATCCTCAGGTGGTCGAAATTATCCCGGAGCCCTTCACTACGGCACCTCTTCTTCCTTTCTTATTTCACTCCCTCCTTTATCCTTTTCCTTACGGCGCGGTTCAGGTGTCCAACGATATATGAGACAGATACTGCACCATGTCCTTTCCCAAAAAAAAACCAATTATTATATTTAGTGGATAAATAACTAGAATAACTATATATATATATATATATATATATATATATATATATATATATATATATATATATATATATATATATATATATATATATATATATATATATATATATATATATATATATATATATATATATATATATATATATATATATATATAGCAGACAAGGCAAATGAAGTGAGGGGCTCGTTTGACAAACGTATTAATGTGTGTATATATATATATATATATATATATATATATATAATATATATATATATATATATATATATATATATATACACACACACACACACACACACACATTCCGTGCTCCCTTCATTGCCCTAGTATGTTTCCATGCTCCGAGTTGAAACGTTGCTATCGTTATAGCTTGAAAAACACAGCTGTGGGCGCACCTTTTTCTGACCGTTAAAGTTTTTTTTTTTGTTCCCTCGCCGCCGCCTTCTTCCTCTTCGAGTTTTCATTTTCTCCCGAAGCGGGTCGCCGTGCTTACCGCGCCCATTTTTCTTTGTTTTTACTTCAAATTCGGCCGGTTATCGCGCGGTTTTTCGCGTCGGGGCACACACAGCTTGTTGGGAGAGGCTTTCGCGGTCGTCGTGCTCGATGCCGGCGAGCACGGGGGCGCGAAAAGCGGCCGACGCGGCGACGGCGACATGTCGCTTGTCGGTGTGCTTGATGTGACGGCGTTCCAACAGCCTCGGCTCGAAGGTGAGACGGGAACGTGCAGCGACCGCGTTTTGTCTCATCCGAATATAATGGCTTGTGTGTACTGCATGGTCAGGAACAATTTCTTGTTGATTCCAGTTGGTTCCCAGTTGACTCCAACTGGGACTCAGCTGGGAACCAACTGGAATCAACTAGATATTGTGCCTTAAACCAGTTGGGCCAGGATTTTCATCTGGTGGCCAGTGTCTCCTGGCATGTCCATGCCAGCGGACATTGGCCGCCAGATGAAAATCCCAACCGGTTAAACTGTTTTAAGGAGCAGTTTCTAGTTGATTCCAGTTGGTTCCGAGCTGAGTTCCAGTTGGAGTCAACTGGAAGCCAACTGGAGTCAGTCAGAGATTGTTCCTTAAACCAGTTGGCAGTGAGAGAGACACTATGCTTGGATTGGTGTGCAGGTTGAGCTTGGTGTGGCGTGTGATAGGGGTATAGTTGTTGCCTTCCTGGATTGACGGAGGTTCGATGTTTTAGTTCCCTTGGCTGCAGCTGCCAGTGTATGTAGAAAGTCGCATGCACATTCCTGTTGGGGGCATTCACTTCTCTGGTTGCCTCTCTTCATTGTGTAGCACAGTGACGCTGATGTGATGTACTCATCCGTATATAGCGACAGGTCAGACAGATGTCACTGAGGTGACGTGTGCGTCGGGGCTCTGAAAAACAGAAAGGAGCATCTGCACTTTCAGTCTGGGATTGTTTCTCATGAGTGCGGTGGCTGAGGTACTTGGAGAAACAGTACGTCTCTGTTTCTGTGCTTTCTTGTTTAGGGAAGGAGAGACGATTTTGCATTCAGAGACAGCTTTCGTTTGAATGTTGAATGTCTGCTTGCTTGTGTCAGTTTCACGCTTTGGCTATTGCACACTTACATGTGAGGCATTCCAGAAGACTAATATTCCTTTGTCTAGTCGTTCAAGTATGTCTGCATGCGGTAACTTTTGACAGCATAATCTTGGCACACAATGAAGCATGTGTGCCCATTTTTCTGCTGTAGTTTTGATTCATTTTACAAGATCACCCCCTGTCTGCCATTCTGACTAGCATGCGACCCATTTCTCACTGTGTCAGTCTTGTGTGTTGCTGACAGACAGAAAAAAAAACTTGAGTGCTTCATATGCTTCATATGAGGCAACAATTTTCTTCATGAGAAAAATTTGTTTTCTTTCTTGTGGCTGAAAACTAAACATTTCGACAGAATTGCCCATCTGGTTGGGTTTGATAACTTATAATAAACTGTGACATATCTCCAACCAAAATATTTTTAATTTGAAACCTGACATTTCGAAGCCGGCTCGGGTCCTCCTTCAGTGGTGACCGGGGACTGTGGCTAGCGGCTTTAAGTATACATGGTTGGGCAGCAAGGGACCGAAAAGAGGGGTGCAGTGATATGAAGGGTGTGAGAGGGGTAGAGGTCGTTGACACTGAGGGTTGAAGCTGTGAGTCTCGCTATGCTGCTTTTCTCCATAGGCAAGCACTTGAAAGTTCATTTGTAGTCTTCTCTTGGTTATGTGTGTTTGTTGGGACAACCAGAGATTAATGCAACCAGTAATTTAGCTCTCTGCTCTGCACACGTTCGTACAGGCACCACAGAAATGCTGCTGAAGCAGGGCGTTAACTCCTGCTGAAAACCTTTTAGGCTGTCTTAAAATTATGTTTTCGAGGACGCACAAAGATCACTTAGGCTGCACACCTGCTGCAACTGTGCCGCAAGTTTTTAAAACCTCTCTCCCACCTTGTTTTTCTGTGCAGAGGACATGCTGAACCATGACGAGTTGTCGCTACAAGAGCGGGTCAGCGACCTCGAGAAGAAGAGCCTCGAGCAGGCGGACGAGATCACCTGCCTGCGGAGCACTATCGCTGACCTGCTCAGGCGCATCAACCAGCTCGAGGGGAGGGGTGAGGCTACTTTTTCAATTGCCTGCTTTACAAATGTTGTTGTACTATTGTCAAGGTGTGAAGGCACAAATTCTCACAGCAAGAAATGTGACATGAATTCTCTGCACTCATCAGGATTTTTACCATCAGGCATCCTGATGTTGGCAAACTCACGCGAGACCTAACTGCAGGCTGCTGTGGCTACAGCGCTGAATAGAATGTCTCGGTGGGATCTATGTCTACTATGTTTCAAGTCAAGCAGGTAGCAGAACAGCCAACTGTTCTCATTGCTTGACTGACTCCTCCACACTCCATGGTGGCTCAGTGGCTTTGGAATTCAGCTGTTGACCCCGAGGTCATCGGTTCGATCCCGGCTGCAGTGGCCGTATCTCGATGGAGGCGAATTACTGAAACGCGTGTGTGCTGTGCAGTGTCAGTGCACATTAAAGAGCCCCGGGTGGCTAAATTAATTCAAAGCTCTCCACTGGGCCCCTCACAGCCAGAGTCGCTTGGGACGTTAGAACTCCACAATCCACTTGACTGACGATGGAAGGAACCATGTCCTGTGCCTCATACCTATGATTTAAGTGATAGAGCTCATGGAGCCATGGAGCTCCTTGGTTCATGGTATTGAAACAAAACTTGAATTTGGTATGGCAATTAATTTTCATTGCTATAGTGGCTCGTATGGTTTCCACTGCTGTCTAGTGTACGGAGGATTGCATATTAATGCTTTTGAAAATTTTTGGTCAGCAGTCTGAGCTGCAGTGAACTCTGTTATAGAGAAAATCAAGCTCAGTGGCAAAATGCTTTGTTGTGAATGTAAATCTAAATGTAAGATCAGAAGGTTAACCACCTACTGGAGAAGTTCAAATGTAATGCATTATTATGCTTTGGCAGGCTATGGAAGCATCGTGAAGCTTAACAGCACAATCTAAGACACACACAAAAGGACAAAGAAATGTGAGTGCTGTGTGAGGTGTCATGTTTCTTTGTCTTTTTGGTCTACCTCCAATAGTGCTGTGTGCTTTATGGAACACAATGCACAGATAAATGAAAATTAAAATTGGTTTGAGGAAAGGAAATGGCACAGTAACTGTGTCCCATAGATAGAGGAGGGAGTGAAAGAAGAAAGGAAGAAAGAGGTGCCATAGGGTAGTGGAGGGCTTCAGAATAATTTTGACCACCTGGGGAACCACCTGGGGTTCTTTAATGTACTCTGTTATTGAATGGCTCAGGGCGCCTTTTGTGCTTCGCCTCCATCCGAATACGGCGGCCGCGGTGCCCGGGTTCGAACCCGGTAACTCCGGCTCGGCTCGGTAGCCGAGCGCTCTGTTGCATGTTTGTGAATCTGGTCGCCCGATTATTAATTGATGGCTTGTGCCCTTGTTTACTTGACTCCTAGAGGTTGTGAGGATAGTGAAATAAGCAGTGCAGTTTAGTGACAAAAAGCTGTGTTTATATTTTCAAGGCAGTTGAAATTTTACTGATTGTAGTTCTAGGCTGACAGGCTATATTGTTTAGAATGCTAAATAGGGAGTCAGAGATGACTCTATTAGTCATTCTCCAATAAAAAAAAAAAAGCCTTGTACATCATTGTGTTGTGCTGAGGCCATGAATCGCATGGCAAGGTGTCATACATTTTACACAACCTTTCTTTAATTTGCAAATGCTACTGGAATTTTGATTCTCGTCTTTGTCTATTCTTGCCCTCGGATTATCGCCCGGAAATGTATAGATGGTAAGTAGACACGAAGCTGCCTGCATCGCTGTTGCTTGCATGCCATCACTTGCTAATCTCTGAGGATGATGTAATGCAATGAGGATGCGTTACCAGGAATTAACGAACTGAAAATATGGTCACTGAGTGTTTTTTTTGTTGTGGTTTTCAATTTAATACTGTTTTTTGGTTTGCTGTGTTGCATACCTGTGCCTTTTTGTTTCTTTAGCATCAGCACTTCTTTATTGCTTGCAAGGCACTTGCATCTGCTTCAGACTTCACATAATAACCGCAACAAAGAAACCCAGTTAAGATAATTGGATGTCTTGTTTGATGCAGTAGCTACCGCTAGAACTGGCCTTGGCAGTCTTTTCCTGGAAAAAGACTAAATAGAGGACTGCGTGAGTGTGAAATTAACACAAGGCATGCGTTTAATATTGCAGTGCACTTGAAATTTTTTTCCCTTCTTTGTGCTGTACATTATGCATTGAGTTAGATTTATGGAGGGAGGCCGTTGTGACTCACCAAATCCAACCTCATTACCTGCATAGTGTTGTCGGGGTTAAATTTAGAAAGTGGTGATAATCAAAGTCCACCACCACTCTCGAAGAACCTTGTGGAAAAACCATGTCGGCATCTTTTTTCTTTTTAATCTTTCTCTGGCTAAGGAATTCATTACTTAAAACCCCTTGCATACGTTTCCTTCTTGCCCCCTCAATCTGCACTATGCATCTCCTTTTTAAGGGGGTCATAATAAGCCCTTTTGCAATACCCTGATTCCAGTTATGAAGATATGGGGTGGTATTGGCGGATAATGCATTTACTGTGACGTTCAAGATAATTCTGCGTCTCCCTTTAGAGCTGCATCCAAATGCAATTATCTATGCATTTGCAAAGTGGCTCCATGGAGGCTGCAAGTTTGGCATCCACCAACGGGGCTTGTCATTTGCACCACTATTGAGTCACTTCTTGTTTTCCTCGTAAACAGTTTCCCCAGATTCTTTTGAGTCTCTGTAGTTGGCGTTCTGTCATCGTCATGCAGCAATACTATACCAGCTATTGCTGACTGGTAAAAACTCACTGCCTTGGTGCTGTCGGACACCTGGTGGTGCACAAGTCAAGCTAAATGGCGTTGGGTAGGGCTTCGAAGTGCGTCCATGACTGGACTGACCTCTTGACTGGTAGTTGTTCCGACCCCTTTTCCTCCTACAGCTCCGGTGATCACAAACTCCAACAGCCATGCCACAACTCCGACCAAGGTGTCACCGTCCCTGCCTCAACACCCGGCCGTCCAGAACCGTCACAGTTTTCACAGACAGGTATGGCAGCTGCACACACTTAACAGCCTGCTTTTTCTTTTATTTGCGTTGTGCACTTAATTGCTTGTCTGTTAATATCCAGTGAAGTTCTTGTCATATCACATTGGAGGAGGCCCAAAGTAGGGGTGTGAGAATAGTACTTTTTAAGTACCAAATAGCATATGAATAGTGTAGTTAAAAAAAGTGTGAATCAAATAGTGGCAGAACTGAATCGAATACAAATCAAGTACTTCTACGAATATCCGGAACTGGTGCACATATTCATACGAAATTAATATAGTGATCATATTGTTACGTGGCGGCCAGCCGAAGAAGGAGACACGATTGATCGATGTCACCGATATGATTTAATGGCTGCTGGCCTAGCGCGAGCGCTCCTGCCCACGGCCACTGCACAGTTCGTCGTCTTCTTCGTCACAGTATGAAACAGCAAACCGTTAGCAGAATCGCTGCAGTACAGCATTATAATTTATAGAGTTATAGCAGTATCTGTCAAAAGATGCAACACTGATTTCCACTACGGGGGTATGCAATACGAAGCTAACTCTGTGACCCTCATATCGTATGTATAGAAAAATTACGTTTTGCTACTGATTGCACAGTGAATAAACTAGCATCACATCTCAGTAGACGAGAGGGGGAAGTTACATATCAGCCATTTTCTCCAAGATTGGGCACCAAGACATAGTTTGTTGAAGCTGCTTGAGACCTGCTGCATTTCCTAATCTTGGAGGCCGTACATGAGCATTATGTAAAAACGCCACCACATGCGGCGCTAGGATATCAAGATTAAAAATTAACTGTTTTATATAATTTTGTGCTAGTTCTGTCTGCCTTGTGTTATGTTATCTTTAAAGGTATTCTAAGGAAATAAGCTACAGCGGGTCTGCTTTTAAGAGGCAGTGAGGCATTCAAATTGCAGTTCTTGGAAAAGAGAAAAAATACCAAAAACTGTGTTTCTTTCTCTCACAGTGCTTGTCTTTTAGGGTTTTGTGTGTACAACAGGGTTTGCTAGGCTGCCGAAGATTCTGATATTAGGTCTGAGTTTTCTGTTGTGCAAAGGGGATCTATTATCCCGATGGGAAACCTTTTTTACTGGTTAGATCTTACCATTACACCACTTTTAATGTGAAAGCATTTCTTGGCTCATGAGTGATGTCACCGGAAGCAGTGGATAAGCGCTGTGGACGGAAGTTGTTGACAGAGTGTGTCTGCATGAACTTAATAAAAATGCAGTTGTCGCGCCATCATGCGTCACCCACTGAAACCCCCTCTCGGAATGTACGGCGCTAGTCCAGCAGATGGCGGACATGTGTGAGGAAGGGAGGGCGTGAAGTGAGAGAAATGGTTTTACATTACTGCACGTAAGCAGACTTAAGTGCACCCTTGGAATTTTTTTTTTTAACCATGCAGGTGAGCAACAGTTCCGCGTCATCTTTCACCGACGGGGTGACGCCGCACAATGGCAACCATCATCCGGCGCACACCTCACCAGGTGTTGCGCCCCAGCGGCGACTCAGCTACTTCCCCACTGCCTCCACCAGCTCCCTGCACAGGTACGCAGACGTGTCACCCCACGGGATCTCGCTGATCTTATTTTGAACCCGGGCATGTCAAAGCTGGGAGGGAATCAAGTGCCCCGTTCACTTCCGTTTCTTCTCCACGGATACTGTAACAAACAGTGCAAGACTGCACTTGTCAGTGCTGTCGCCAGTCGTGAGTTCACAACGAAGGCGCCACCTGCTTATCGTCTTGTCGCTACTCTTCCGTTGCTCTTCCCCCCTCCCTCCCCCAATCTTAGTGAGGGTGGCCAGAGTTCAACGTCAGCATCGCCCGTGCCCTCGCCGGCGCCCTCATCATACCGTAGTTCCCCGTCGCCCAGGCAGACGCCATCGCCCAACCGGCACATCTCGGCCTCCACGTCCAACCTGTCGGCCATGAAAAGGTGGAGCAGTAGCTGCAGCAGCCAGGACTTCGCCACCGCCAGCAGGTACAAGCGGTGGGGCTGTCATCACCGCCGGCACAGCTGCTGCTGCTGCCATCGCTCGGAAGGATGGTCGCAGCTGGCACATTATGCAGGGCTAGCCAGCGGTATTGGGAGCGGTGCGCAGTAGTCGTCGGCGCTTGTCTATTCGTGTGTGTAGGTTTGGTGCTAACTGAGATTAGGATGGTGTTTACCAGCTCTTGAAGATTGCTTAGTGCTAACGCAGTCTTGGATCTTTTGTTATTTCGTTGTTTTTTTTTTACGGGTACTCAGTTTTGATGGTCAACACTTCGGTGGATGTTGGCCTGGCTGGAAGAAAGACTGACCTACAAGTTTATGGGCAGTTTTCTCAACATGTTGGACATTAGCGTATGGCTAGGCAAAGTTAAAGGTTGTAGTCTTTTCGGTACTAATCTTCATTGTTTTTAATTTGTTTCTAATCTGTAGTGCAGAAAGCATGTCTTTATTGGCGTAAACTGTGACTGAACTTGAGGTAAACTTTCAAAAACTCTTTTGATGTCATGCCGACCAAGAGTTTAGCCGTAACTTGCTGGGTTGTCATAGAAGCTCTTGTTGCTACGAGTATCTTGGGCATAGCAGAAAGAAAGGTGCCTGCTTGCTGTAAAGAGGATTTCTCATAACAAGCTCTTATCTTATATTTGTAGCGGGTGTGCCTGTTCACAGCCTTCACAGCGAGTACTATGTAGATACTGAGCTTGTTATTCTTGCATAGTGCTTACCACCTGCTGTACAATCCGGAGTATAGTGCCTCTCAAACGGGTGTGGGATGGACCTTGGGCTCTAGATCTGTTGTGAGCATGCATATGTTCTGATGTCTTGTGCAGTCTGAATTGATTGGAGGATTTGTGCAGTCTTCCAGTGCAGCTGTATTTAAAGCAGTACTACAAAGAAGTATGATGCTGTCGTTTAGTGCATACGCCTTTTTATATAGATCTGTGAAAAATTTGTTAGTGATAGTGCCAAGGAAATTCTGTAAACCAAGGATCATTGCTATATCCTGGTAGAGTGATAGCAGTCAAGTGTGCATAAGTGTCTTGTTGTTGAACACGTCGAGTGTAAACAGTTCTCAATACATCAACATATTGTGATACCTTCTTTATTACTGGCTAAGATAGTGTTGCACTCCTAGTTCCAATAGTTCCTGGAGACAGCAGTGCTTTTTTTTTTTTTTCGGGGGAGGGGGGCAGATGCAGATTTCGTTAAGAAAGTAATCAATGCTCATGGAAGCATCGAGACAGTTTTGAACATGCTCTCATTGAATCATTTCAGACTGTGCATATTTTGTGGAGCCTGTCACATTCACTGACCTTCAATTTCCCTTGCTGCATTGCTTGGCTTCCAGAAAAAAAAAATGAAAAAGATGAAAACCTCTGGCTTCCTCATGCGCAGATCATTCATGCACTGGCTTTTACGCTGCATGTTTCATTAAGCCTTTTCTTTTATTTCTTTGCTGATGTGCTTCATCTTACATTGTACACGCATATATGATGCTGTATTTACTCACATAGTAGATGCACTTCCCTCCCACTTAAAATTTACAGAATTTTGCTAAGTGCATTTATTACACAGGGAGACTTGTTGGCCAAGATGTATGTTCTGACAAACATAATTATGGGTTTATGTATTCATAATATGAGTGAATACGGTTCATGGAGTATAAGTTTTTGAACAGGACTGTGCATAGTTGTGCAGTTCCAGGCAATGCAGTGGATAGCTTTCATTGCGTGCAGAGTCATTGTGCGCAAAGTCATTGTGGCATACATGTAAGTGTTCCGTACTCCCAGAGCTTCATATTCTCTTTCACGTCACTTGCTTTGCATACTCTTTAAATTTTGGTTGCATTATTCAAGCCTGTAAATGATATGTAGCTGACGCCATCTCGTCTTCAGCTTTGATGTGCATACTTTAAGCGTCCAGCGCCGAGAAAAAGAATGATGGGAACAACACGCGTCTCGGCACCGGACGGTTGAATATGTCAAACCAACTTTCCCATCAGCCTATTCTATTTTATGTGCAACTCGCTTCTTAAAGAATAAAACAAAGAGCATATTTTGCACTTTTATTTTGACCCAATTGTCAAAAACATTTTTCCTAAGGTTCATTCTCTCATAGAAATGTTCATATTAAAATCATGAGAAATCTTATATTCTGCATGGATCACTTGAGCAGAGGCTTTCATTACTTCTTATTAATATCCACCCGATCAGAATATTAATATCCACCCGATCTCTTGTCAAAGCATGTCCAGGTGTGCTGTGCAGAGATATTAGTCTCAGTGAGTGTAAGAGCATCTTGACCTTATTAACATAAATCACTTTTTTTCCCCTTGGAAAGTGGTTGAGTTAGGAAAGAAAAATGTGGAAATGAGAATCCGATTCCACAATTTTAGTCATTTTTTGCTTGAAGAGACAACATAAAGGATACTAACTTCAGCATGGATGATTTCTGTCAACTTTATACTCAGCTGTCTTGCAAAAGAGGTTGGCATAGCTTACTCGCTGAGATTACAAAATTAAATTTGATGTGTTGTTGAGACATATTCATTTCTGAACTGATGTTTTCCTTTGTTGAGCTGTTTTTTAAAGTTGTATTGATTATGGTCTTGTCAGATCAGCACATCTTGTCTCTTCATAAATTGCACTTAAGTCACGAAAGATCCACTTTAATGAAATTAGCTCATTCAGATGGCTACCTTTTCTGACCTTAGGCATCTTGTCTGGTTTAAAGACTTTGGTTATTTCTTCACACATTTGTTTTAATTTCCTGCATGGCTTTTTAGTGAAGGGAGTTAACAGTGCTAGTTGCAAGGTGGTATTTGCATTAATACAATGTAGTGATTATCGACAAAAATGTGCACTAGGACCTTTTAGCAGTGCTCACTTTGCTATTCTGGTTTAACGTTAGACTATTTTTTTTAGTATGTTAGGTGCTGCATCAGGCCATGAAGAGAAAGAATTATTGATTGTTTGCTTTTCAGATTCTTCATATACATTTAAGTCACCCTGTCTTTCTACCATTATTGCATATTTGTGTCACGAGTGTTGGTCATTTTTGCTACCCCCATATTTTTTGGTTCTAAATTTTAAACTTAAGTAACTTTTCCTCTACTGGCTAGCAATCCATGGCCATTCTTACTTCGGTGTTCCTACCATTGACTTACCTGAGTTGTACTGGTTGTGTTTACACATGTTTATTTCGTGGCACATAAAGCTTTTTATTCATCTCTGTATGCAAAGTGAACGTATGCCGGGCATGCTGAATTATATCTGTGAATAGTCTGTTGTTCAGTATTAAAGGCAAGAAATTATTTTTATGCGTCTTACAGTGCGAAAATTGAGAGAATAGGCACAACAACATGGCACTGACTATCCTCTGAAGGACTTGCAAAGAAAACCACAAGTGAAATGGGAGTGGAAAGTAAAAAAAAGAACAAAAAAACTATCCAATTCTTACTGTGCACGTGTAATGCCACATTTGGGCAACAGGAGTTTTCGGCACGGAATATGCCTTCATTTATTTCAGTCTTCTTTGTTTTTTTTATTCCGGTTGTGATCGTGGTGTTGCATAGTGCTGTTTCTAGCTAGAGCTTTGGGTGCTGGTTGCTCTGTTGTCAGTTGGTTTTATTTTACTTTATTGGCCCTAAAAGATTCCACGGCATTAGTCTTGTTGCGACTAGGCGCAACCACTCAGACTGTGTCAAGTGCGAATAACACAAGCTCTAATTTCAGCTGCTGCGGGCAGAGGGCAGCACAAATCTGGGACGTGGCGTTCCAGCGCAGTGCCACTTCCCTTTCCTCTTCACGCTCGTTTAGCTGTTCCACCGACGGATCCACAAAACCGGGGAATGCCCCCTTAACTGCTCCAGGAGCATAACAACGACAGCAGCAACAGCAAACCTAGCTTTTTTCGTTTTGTTCTTCTTTCTTTCTTTGCATACCAATACGCTTGCGGTTTTCTGAACAGTTCCTTCAGTTGATGTTCAACTCCACGTTGCCTTGCCTCTTCCCCGTCGTATTGTCTATGTTGTCTTTTTGCACTGAGAACCACGAATTATTCACACCCACTCTCCTAACCTTCCATCCTTCGGAAGTTAAATCGTTCTCTAAACCGTGCTTAGAAAGAATCTAATTTCTTGCTTTCTTTTTGAACGTCTTCCAGACGCAGCTCTTGCGAAGGATGGCTCTATGTGAGACATTCATGGTAAAAAAAAAAGTGGCCCGACACTCCGTATAGGTTCTAGTGCACAAGCAGGGTACCATTTCTCTAGCACCTCACGTTGGTTCTCTCTCTCTCTCAGGATTCACGTCATCATCTGCATGCGGCTGGTCTCGGCTGGTCTTGGCTTAGTCACGGCTTGGCTTAGTCACAGTGCAAGCGATGCTCGTGCACCTCTTTATTTTTTTTCTTCTGAATGCGCAAATTTGCATTTGTATGCGTGTGTGTGTATATATTTTCCCCTGCTGGCTCACTTTCTTTTTCTCCTTCCCGTCCTCCTTTCCCCGTAGACGCATTGTAACTGGTTCCATGTACAATCTGCCCGTGCGGTCTTCTTCGGGGACTCTCTATAGACATGGGTAAAGCGACTGCATGCCTCTCTCTCCAAGGGGGTGATGCAAGGGCAGTCCCGAAGGTTCCTCGACCGGCGATGAGCTAGGTGCGGAGCAAAGGCAGTGTCAGCGTCGATGGTTGACTCTATTATGCGTCGCGAGCGTAGCTGTAAATGTGCCACTAATTTTCCGAAGTGTTTGTCTATGATTTATTTATTTTACATGTACTGCAGGCCCATCTTGGGCCGTTGCAGGAGTGGGGACACAAAGAAAAAAAGATACAAGCAACGTATTACTTGAAAAACGCATGAAAAAGATTGATTGGTAGCCAGAACAAGTTATCGTGCCATGTGTGCAGTGAAAAGCAAACTGCCATATATTGCAAGCCAACATAAACAAAAAGCTACGGATTACACAACTAGGGACCGCTAAAGTCCTTAATTTTATTGCCAAATATTTCTGTAGAAGTACCCTCACTATGTGAACACATGCTTTTGTGAACACATGCTGTCAGGAACGTGCATTTGCATGATCCTTGTAGCACCTGACGGAGCTACGTGCGATATGTGTGTGTGTGTGCTGTGCATGGCAGAGAATTAAGCTGCACACGCATCCGTCTCCCTCTTTCTTTAATTTTTTTCGCAAGTTGCGTGCACATTCCTGGAAAGCAAGATATTTGATTTTTTTCTCCTCAGGGAGCAGAGCGGCAGTTTCGGTGATGACTTGACCGTGGCACCGTGTTGTGCAATACAGTGGAACACTCGCACTGCCTTTTACAATGTATAGCTTGGTCGAGGAACCTTGCATGGGGGGTGTGCTCTCGCATGGTGGTGGCCGTAGTTGGTGGCGGTTGTAGTCTGTAGCGGTGGTAGTCTAGGGACATTGCCACACCGGCACACTTTGCCCCGACATGTTTGCAACTGACGGGTTAAGAATTGAGAGCTGGCCCAGTTCTGTTGGCATCGACAGGTGTTGGAGCGACGCATATGATGAAAAAAGAAAGAGGCCAGGTGCAGGAAACAAAGTTAGCAAAAAAAAAATGAAGGGTGTTAACATAATCTGGCATCAATCTCAACGTCACCTGATTAGTAGGGGTGTTCAAATATTGAAGTTTTTGAATACGAATCGAATACGAATATGAAGAAAAAATGGCTTCGAATATCGAATCGAATATCGAATATCTGGTCGGCTCAAAAAATAAATTCCGGAAATAAACAAGCAAACATTGTTGCTCGCATTTTTTTTTTTTAAATAGTGTGTGGCCTTTGCAACTGAAGTAAACAAAACTAGACTGCCTGAGCACCGTATAAAAAAAACATAATGTGCGCAGAAATGCATACTACTTAATTGAAAAACATAACAGTATCCAACCTGTAATGTGGTCAGGCAAAATACAATTCATAACATGACAAGACTGGAAACAAGAATAACATGATGGCTATTAAAACCTTGTTCAAAGAACCGACAGAAATTCCCGGGTTATTTAAGGTCGATTTATAAAGTGCCCTGCGGCCCCGAAAAAAAAAAACTACCGAAAATGCGGTAGTCGTATGAGGCAGCTTTATCGTGCAGACACCTGAAATCTCGTGACGAGCACAGAGTTTCAGTGCGCTGGAAGAAATCGCTGTCGTGAGCGAGATGGGTACGCACATTGACGTCGGAATGGCGAGACTGCTTCTAAAAAGGAAAAAAAAATGACCATCGACGCATCAGTCAGCGTCTGAAAGCGGCACGGTGCTAAGATTGCACTACTGGCGAATGCGTGGGCCAACAGTTGCCATTGCAATGGGCGAGTGGCGAAGCTCAGAAACCAAAACTACGCGGCCAGGTTATTTTTGGGGCCCTCCAAACGTTGTCACGCGTGCCGTTATGCCCACTTAAAAGGTGCATGGGTTACAGTGCACCACGCAATACGCAGGATTTTTACAGGATCGCTTGCCCTGTTGTGACACCTCGACTCGCCACTTCGGGAGCCTCACGCAAAATTCCGCAAGTAGGCTTTCGCGCGTAGCGTAGTTAGGGTGGCTAGACTGGCCCACTCTAGCCACCTTAGCGTAGTTGACCAAAACAAGATGGCGGTGGTCACACTCGGGGAGTTTAGGTGACAGAACGAATGCCATGGGTGTGGGCATTAATTATATAACATATTAAAGAAGGATTAAAAAATAGACGCGCTTTCGTGCTGCAATTGTTAGAAGCGGGTCGTCCCCCACCTTGCTCGCAGCACGTGTGGTATGTGGGAAAGCTCACTTGCAGAATTGCACACAAGGTGAAGCCTAGCGGCATCGGAATGCGATTGGTCCACACGATAAACGATGGAGAAGAAAGAGAACAGGGCCTTTGTATTGTTTTCCTGGAACTTTAAACTCTATATTCAGATAATTTGCCCAGATATTCAGCTTTTGCCACAACCAAATTTACGAAAGTCGGCGTGGTATACGATCGCTGCCGAGTATTCGCGAATTTTCGAATATTCGGAAATTCACGGATATCGTTTGATCGAATACGAATATAAACCGAATATGAAGCATATTCGATTCGTATTCAAAATTTATAATATTCGCACACCCCTACTGATTAGTGAAGCAGTTTATGCTGATAAGGGGGTTAGGTTTGGTTTGGTTTATCGGGGTTTAATGTCCCAAAGCGACTCAGGCTATGAGAGACGCCGTACTGAAGGGCTCCGGAAATTTCGACCACCTGGGGT
Organism: Amblyomma americanum; assembly: GCF_052857255.1. NCBI lineage: Eukaryota > Metazoa > Arthropoda > Arachnida > Ixodida > Ixodidae > Amblyomma > Amblyomma americanum. The sequence continues at coordinate 152,117,429 of NC_135501.1, read as the reverse complement.
TCTTTAACGTGCACTTACATCGCACAGCACATGGGCCTCTAGAATTTCGCCTCCATCGAAATTCGACCGCCGCGGCTGGTATAAGGGGGTTATGGGGGTTGTCTATGTGTAAGGAGTTTAATGAGTCACATGACTATGAGCAACATGACCAATTAATCTGACAAATGGGCATATTGGTGACCCATGATTCATATGACTGAGGACAACAGATCAGGTGACTAATGATTACATAACCAGTTATGGCCACATGATAACATATTTTCTTCTGAATGACGCTATCTGTGTACAACTAGCCTTTAATAGCTGACACTGTTAAATGCCTGGCATAGAACACCAATATAACTGGGTATAGCTTTAGAATAAAGGCTAGAATTAGAGAAAATTCGTGCAGTTTAAATGTGCATTGCATGCTATTTTTTAGTTAGGTTTTATTGACTAAACCAACCTTAGTCACCAACTGTCTTCCCTCGAAATAATTCCCAAGCTTGTTCTTTTATTATTATTTTTTTGTCAGCAAGGAGACTCGCCATGCCAGCTAGCTTGAACCATTACTGTATGTTACGACTCTAACCATTAAGGAGGTTGAAAATGTTGCTTCCTTTGTCGTGCTGTTGGATGTCGTAACATGTACCCATTAATAATGTGCGGTTGATTATTTACTTTCATAATTCGCTTCACCAGACAATATTGTTGCGTCTCAGTCATCATCAAGATAAGGTTTTGTAGTAAAGCCAGCATTGCTTATGGTTTGGCTCAAATCACATTACACCTTGGTGCACAGCTTCATATTGTGAAAGCAGCTACATGTCGCTGGCAGTGAAATTCAGGCAGTTTTGTTCCTTACATTCGTGCAATTGTTGCTTTCATAACGTCCACTGGTGCTAACAAGAAGTTTATGAGGCCTCGATAAATAAAGCTCGTGGGTATTTTTAAGCACTACTGTAATCACACTTGGTGCCATGTGGGTGTGTGTATGTATACATATAATATATGTTTCTGATCTTCGTGTGGCATGAAACGGGCTGCAACTATTCACAGATCTTTGCCTTGCAACAAATTTTTACCTCGCTTTGCAGTTGCAATAAGTCAGGGGCAAAGTGTGCTTTGGTGTTGAGAGTTTTATAGTTACTGTCTTTTTCTGTTTGGTGGTACTTCATTGGAAGATGATCCATGGGCATTACTTGGCCTTTTTGGTTTAACACACTGTATATTACTCATCTGTTTTTTCTCAAAGGTGGTGTTTTTATTTATTTTTTTGCTAACTGCATTTTTTTGCTAGTTGTTTTCTGGTGCTAACTCTCTGTTTGTCTATTAGTGGCAGTGGTGGCCATACAAAAGTAATTAAATTAATGAACAGGGATGATTTAAGCAGCTTTCGTTATTCAAGTTCAGAAACGCATGTTGATGCGGTCGTGGTCGAGCACAGTTACTAGTCTTACTACACTCCGTATTTTCTTGACATCTATGAATCATGTGGCTAGGGTACGTGATGACCTTATTGTAAGTTCTTGCGGAGTTATGTGTAACAAATATCTTTCTTGTGGCTTTTAATTTTTCAGCACAAAAGAAGCCCAACTCAACACAGGTAATTACACTATCTAGTATATTACTGTGGTATTTTCTCTCTAACAAGGGATTTTGTTTTTTATGTATGCATGAAGCATTGAACTTGTTTCAAAATGTAGTGGTAACAATGCATCCTTGTATGTTTGTAGATGCAACACTAGAGTCGCTTACGTCATTTGACCAAAAGGACAACTGATGATTTCTTGCTCTCCGAGAGTTTGTCCGGTTTGTAGTTTATGAAGAAATGTTTGAGACTGTTTGTCCTTGCATGCGACAAGTCAGCAACTGAGCCAGCAACTTGGAAAAGGATTTGAGTTCTTTAAAGGGACACTGAGGAGAAATTGAAGTTGTTTTGTATCGATAGAATACCAGCTCCTGATTACAAAAACGCCGCTCTTACTGAAAACAAAGCTCTTTTAAGGTAGAAAATAGCAAGAACCAAAATACAGGTATCGCCGCCACAGGCCAAACTCGCAAGTACAAGCGTGGCGATGTCGTAGGACAAGAGACGCCACCCTGGAGGAATTTTCCTTCCTACATGGGGTCGCGAATCTCTGAGGCTGTCAAAGGAAGGTTGTGCGGTTCAATATTGAAGTAAGTTTGGTTTTAAAACCAATAGTGCACATTTATCACACAAGGAAGGCAGACAAAAGACAACCTGAATGTTGGAAGCAAAGAAAACTGATGCTTGGCGGCGCCACAGGCGGCCAGGAGAGTTTCGATTTGTTAGGCGCTTCGTGTCTATAAGCTTTGCGTGCCTCATGGTTTTGTTTTTGACGCACCTCGATTTACAAGCGCCGAACAGCAGAGGAACTCCAAGTGCCGCTTCAAGTGCTAGTTAACCTTTGAAGGAGCCTGTTAAGGCTTGTCAGATGATCGCCACGGTCGATGAAAAACTATGATGGCACGATGGTCGGTGATCGTACAAGGCAGTACTTGTGTCTTCGCACGCTCGCCCGGCGAAACATTCCCGGCTGTGCCAGTCTACTTCAAACTACTTAACGGAGATCGTTTATTAGGGACGGGAGACAAGGTACAAGGGAGTTCAGAAAAATTGCGGATGGCCTAGCTTTGTTAGGCCAGAATATACCTAGCGAAAGCGCGGATATTTCTGCATTGGAAGAGTGCATTCACTAGAGGCGCTTTTATTGATGGTTGTAACCTGAGCCGTCGTGGCGGAGTGGTAGCGTCTCCGCCTCACACGCCAAAGGCCCTGGTTTGATTCCGAACCTCAGCACAGAATTCCTTTTTTTTTATTCAGTGAGTGGCCATGGGGTTTCAGTGGCTCCCATAGATGCCGCCACCGAATACGTTGGTTAGCGGTTAAGCGCAGGCTCTGTTAAGGTGCGTTTATGCTCCGGCGTAACGCGCGCTGCACGGCGACGTCACGTCGGCCAAAGCGAGACCGTCTATACTCCAACTGCGCTTGACCGCCGACGCGTTCTGCGCCTTCAGCGCACTCTGACCGCACTGGCGGGGAGACTTGGAGCACATCTCTATTTCGCGCCGAGTGCGCCAGCCGCCGCCGGCCCGGCCAGACTGATTACGCTCCGCGGCGAGGTGCGCATTGTGACGTAATTAAACTGCTTCGGCAGTTGGGCGGAGCTGTTCTTTTCGAGCTCGGCTAATTTAATCCATTCACTGCACATATCTGAAGGTACATGCAAGTGGGCGAGAGAGTCCGATCCAGTGGACCCGTTGGATCTAGCGGAAGCCGTTGAAGCGTCGTGCGCCGGCTTTAGTTTCAAGCCACCGACTTTAAACATGACCGCCCTTGAGCACCCATCCGTTTTTGTGTAAAAATAAATAAATAAATAACTTGGCCCTTGCAACCGTGGGAGACCTCGACGCCGCCTGCTGCGCCGTGCAACCGCGCTGTTCAAGGAATCACAATCCGTTGGCCCCAAAGCCCCGGCCAGCCTCCGATGGGCGCAAGGCGCCGACCTTGTCCTGGCCCCTCGTCACTCCCCGCATTGGGGTTATGATATTTAGTTTGCAACGGCTGCTCACTGAGGAAGGGGGAAACGACCCGCCGGCACCTAACATAACCGTGCTCCATCAAAAGCTTCGCACGCTCTGTGGGGCTGAGGTCACTGAAATGCAGGCAGGAGTTTTTGCGAGAACTACGTCGTTGGGTTCGGGAATGGGATCCATCGTAATGCTGGCAAGACGCCGGTGCAAATGTAAACGAAGTGACGGTAGCGACCCCCAATAGATGCCTTCAACGTGCGGTGGCGGTAGCTTTCATTTCGGCAGCTGCTAGACCGCACCGCTAGCCGCCAGAAATCACGGAGTCTCCGTTTATGCTACGTTTCACGTCACTCCGTCCTGCGACGTCATAAGAGTTCTCCGTGACGTTATAAGAGTTCTTGAGTTTGAATCGGAGTGGCGAGAAAAACTTTTTCAACTTCGAATCCAAATTTCTTTGAAATAAATGCATCTTTCTCTCCCGGACAAGTGGCAACAAAGCCATGAAATGCCGAACTATCAGATTTTGCCAACAAAAAAAATTTGATAGGGTTCTCCTCAGTGTCCCTTTAATGAGCTTTGATTTTTTAGCTTCTTATGTGTGAACTTGAAACGTGAAACTGTTCTCTTTGTAGTTTTAAGCCTCTTTAGAAAGATTGATGCATGTAGTTGTTCCATTCTGAAATCAGCAATAATCTTGGGCTTCTTGGTCTGATGTGGAAGGAAGGCTCATTCTTTAATTACTTTTCGCCTTGTATCGCATAAGTGTTTGAACACGAGTTAGGTGCAGATTTCAAGTTCAGAACATTGAATTTTGAAACTTGCTATGCAGTCAGCTTGAAAAGTGTGTTTTACATCTCTGAGTTATTTAATGATGGCAGTGGATGCCATAAGTGATAGCTATGGAATGACTGTCAGTCACACCCTACTAGACATACTTCAGATCTCAGTGTACAGTCATTTTTTATGCTTTAGGTGCTGTGAGACAAGATGGTCAGGTAATGATTGCTAGTGTGTCCAGCTGGTCTTTTAGATAAATTTGGAAAGTTTCATGAAAAGAAATTATGCTCTAGCTGGTACCCCGTGCAGTTTTTCTGAAATGCAATGATAGTGTTCACTTTGGAACTGCTGTCCTCTACTTTCTGTGCATAGGTTTTTCTAGTGTATTTCGGACAGGTGCTGTGTGAAGATATATCTGCGCTTTGTCGGGCGCTGTTTTGCTACAGCAAGGCGGCTTGCCTAGTGGGAAGGCACAAGTCCTGCTTTTGAGCTCTAATGTAAACTCAAAATCCCTGTAAGTGTAAATGTTCCTGGATTCCAAAGTATACTTGCAGTATGTCTCTCTTTTTCTTCCTGTAGCACTGCACTCAGTTCTTGAAATCTCAAATCTTTTTCATGGCTCTTCAAGATTAAAGCAAGGTCGCCTTAAAAAAAAATGCAATTGTAGTGATATGATAAGCTAGACTTGTATCCTTTCCGCTGGTTGAGCCATTTGCAGCTGCAGTTTGCGCATTTTTGCAGTGAAATAATCGAGAGAGAGCACAGAGCAATGGCTACAATCTCTGAGAGCCTAATCATAAGTGTTGAATGGGCATGTTCTTCCAACACAGAGGATGGCACCGTGCGCATGTACCTTCGCGGCCGTCCAATCGTGATGCACATTCCGAGCGAGCAGCTACATGACTACAGTCTCATGAAGGTCAACAGCGCGCCCTCTCAGAGGCTCAAGCTGGAGTGGGTGTATCCTTTTCCGTCGTTAGAAAAATGTGCTCGTACCTGAACAGTTTTTGAATGTTGAGACATTCAATGTGCAGCGGAATCCATAAATATAAGCATGCTTATATACAGCTACGGTGTTCTACCTAAGAGTGTCAGAAATTTTTAAAAACAGGCTCCTTTGCACTAGAAGAGAATTTTTTAGCATAGCATTGTTAGTGGTATAGTGCGTCAGAATACTGCTAAGGCTTGCTAAACAGTAGGCTGCTTGACTAGTATTGAATATCCAACATTTAACCATTACCATTGGGCTCCTTATTTATTGAAAGACTTGTCCACCATAAGTAATATCCATGTCAGTACTTATAATTTTGAAAATGACATTCTCTTCGCTGTGTCAGCGCAAGCTGAACATGTCTGTACATGTGTAATAAATGCAAGAGCATCAATTTTCTCTTGCACTGCTTGAAAAACAGAGTACCAGGATTCTGGTATGGGCTAGTTGGTTCATACTTTCTGCAAAACAGATTAACACAGCGCAACGAAACGAGGACGGGAAGAAGAAACACAAAACACAGAAGAAACACAAAACACAGCGCCCATCCTGTGTTTCGTGTTTCTTCTTCTTCTGCCCCGCCGCGGTGGCTCAGTGGTTAGGGCGCTCGACTACTGATCCGGAGTTCCCGGGTTCGAACCCGACCGCGGCGGCTGCGTTTTTATGGAGGAAAAACGCTAAGGCGCCCGTGTGCTGTGCGATGTCAGTGCACGTTAAAGATCCCCAGGTGGTCGAAATTATTCCGGAGCCCTCCACTACGGACCTATTTGTTCCTCTCTTCTTTCACTCCCTCCTTTATCCCTTCCCTTAAGGCGCGGTTCAGGTGTCCAACGATATATGAGACAGATACTGCGCCATTTCCTTTCCACCAAAAACCAATTATTATTATTATTCTTCTTCTCGTCCTCGTTCTGTTGCGCTGTGTTAATCTGTCTCGTAGAGAGTACCATTCATTGACAACTCTGTGTCTGAGAAAACTCTGCACTTAAGTAAACACTGCACGTGGATAAGCTCTAAACATTGGAAAACTCTAGATGCTGGTAACCCTCATATCAGTAAGCTTAATACCTTAGTGCCTTTTCTCCAGGACTTGTTAGTCACGCGATATTCAACACTTGTTGTGTTTTAAGGTTGACACTGCTGCTATTCACTATTTTGATTAAGACTATTTATTGTTTTGATATTTTGTGAGAAAGAAAACTCAGACTAGACGATGAAAAGATGGTAGACCAGGAAAATCGAGTCCAGATTCAATGCTCACTGTTCGGCAGCCTTGCTGTGATATCTCGTATAATCATATAATCTCCATATAACCACCGTATAATCTCCTGTAAGGGCTGCACCTGTGTATGGGCCGCACCCCCCGTTTTGGATTAGATAACTGAAAAAAAAAAATGGTTATATATATTTTTTTATTCATGTATGGGCCGCACGTTCAAAATTCACGCCCAAATTTTTACAAAAAGTGCGGCCCTTACATGATTTCATGAGTTTACGGTATATGCCATGACGTGCACTGTTTATTACCCTTGACCTGTGGGCTCAACCAGCTACGGGTACCGGGGTCGAGACTGCCGAGCCAACCTGTTCCTCCTGCCAACTGGCGAGATGGTCTACTTCATCGCGGCCGTGGTGGTCCTCTACAATGTGGAGGAGCAGATTCAGCGGCACTACCTGGGACACACGGACGACATCAAGTGGTGAGCTGGTGGGGAAGGGGATTGCACTAGCGTTGGGGTTGAGGGCACAGTCAAGGTATGAGGGGATTTCACCAGTGTGTACTGTTGTACTTGGGGGCAAGACAGCAGGGTGTGCACTGCACTAAAAGATGAGCGTGGCAGAAAAGAAAAAGATGGCACCACAACACAAAGGATAAAGACAGGTCCATTGTGTTACAAGTCCATCGAGGTATACTATACTGTGGGGCTTGTTGGTGGCATGGCAAAGGAAAAAAATACTAGCACCACTGCTATTGTCCTTTCTTCTTTTCTGTCATACTGATCTGTCTATGCGGTTACACCACGTTGTAAGAGTGGAGTTATGAACAGACAAGGGGCACTGCGTTACTGGAAATAGTGAGTGCTGTACTGTGCAGTGTGTGTAACGTCACATGCAGCAATAAATGTGGAGCAAAAGGATTAGGGTAGGAGTAGCATTGGCGGTTCTGAGAGAGGAACTGTCTTAATCAAGCCTTAGGGAAAATTTTGAATTGCTATACAGCAGAGCCCCGCTGATGTAACCTTTTGTCCCAATTGAGCTCTCATACAATAATGTGCATTTTGAATGCAACGAACATACATTTCAGCCTAGTGTTTGGTGCATGGTAGCCTTAGCCACTTTTTGTGCCATAAAGTCCAGCAAAGCACAACCACATTACTCTCCCATAGCATTAAGAAGTAGTTTCATAACGAGTAGGAACGCCTAAGAAAAACAACAACCTTGGTATCCTGCCTCATGAATATAACCAAGCCTATGAGAAATATTTCACGAGTTGCAAGTGCATAGACTATCACATACTGTGATAGTGTGTACGCCCAATCTTTAACCAGTGTCCAGTTGTGTGTGCCAGAGTATGAATCATAACAATAATGACAATTGGAACAACAGCATAGTAGAATGCTAATAATACGAATCTCAAAGGGTCACAAAAAATATTTGTTACACTCAAAATTCATATGCAGAAACAAAAAATATGTGGATCTATTTACAACTGAGGCAATTTATTTATGGCTGTGCGCGTGCGGCCACAGCTTTCTGCTCGTGGTGCGTACCATGCACCTGGCGATGCGATGTCGACAGTGTTCAGACTGTGCCTCACTGTTCGCTGCTCGTGGTACTAGGACTGACAGTTTTGGTGCTTAACGCTCAAGGGCGCGGTCATTCACAGTGCAGGAGAGTGTTTGAAACATCCAAAATTCTGCACTTTGTATACAATGCATCCCGGCCAGGGAATTTTACAACCTCATATCAGTCGTGATCGCAGTGTTGAGGTTCTGCTGTAATGACCGCTGCAATACTTCTGATACTTATGAGCAGTAATCATCCTCCCCCATTCTTCCACGCAGCCTTGCAGTCCATCCGAACAAGCTCCTGATCGCAACAGGTCAGGTGGCAAGTATAGACAGACGCGAGAGGAAGGTTTGTATTTATTTCCCTACTCGTGCGCTTATGTTAATTTTTATTCGAACATCATGTGCCTCTTGCTTGATTGTTCATAACCTAATCATGGTTGCTGACCCCTCTCTCTAGTGAATTTCTGCACTTATATGAGTGAATTTCTGCACTTATATGGTATGCAAAACCATCTATTTTCAATATACAGTGAAAAACTGAAGCATATTGCTGCAGCAAAAGGAGTGCTGTATCCTCATGCGTACTGGTTCCTTGAAGAACTTGAAATGGATGAACAGAAGTAGATGAACACAGCAGGGGCACCTGGAATATTCACCGTTGCAGCTACTCCTTGTTGTTGGCTGAAATTCATGACAATGCACATTGGCCAGGGACATGGTTGGTTTTCCTCCATCAAACAATAGGAGCTTACTGACAGCTGTCGCGAAGCAGATTGTCGAAAGCTATATTTCACATGCTCGGGAACTTATGGAACATTGAGAAAAGTGCCGTGTACTATCTCACCACGATGGAAGTTACAGCACAATTCTATTGAAATTCATTGACAATATTGAAATTCATGACAATGCAGATTGGCCAGGGACATGGTTGGTTTTCTTCCATCAAACAATAGGAGCTTACTGACAGCTGTCGCGAAGCAGATTGTCGAAAGCTATATTTCACATGCTCGGGAACTTATGGAACATTGAGAAAAGTGCCGTGTACTATCTCACCACGATGGAAGTTACAGCACAATTCTATTGAAATTCATTGACAATATTGAAATTCATGACAATGCAGATTGGCCAGGGACATGGTTGGTTTTCTTCCATCAAACAATAGGAGCTTACTGACAGCTGTCGCGAAGCAGATTGTCGAAAGCTATATTTCACATGCTCGGGAACTTATGGAACATTGAGAAAAGTGCCGTGTACTATCTCACCACGATGGAAGTTACAGCACAATTCTATTAGGTTGCCTCGAAATCTAAATCTTGAGGCTTTGTGTGGGAGCTAAGTTGTGCAAGCCAAACTGCTGGCGACAGATTTTTTAATTGTTCTGTGTGGAAAGGAGCGTGTGTGAATTCTTCGGCGAGGTCTTCTGTTGCAGGAAAAATTACGCAACAGTGTAGTGAAGCATATTGCCGTTGCTGTACCTTTGCACTGCAAACTAGCTGCAATCTACTGCTAGCTGAACACTATCTGTGCAGTCTTCTAACAGCCTTCACTGCCATCGCAGCCATGCACACACTTGTTTTCACAGCTTTTACAGCGCCGCCGTTCTAACCTGTTTTCTTATTTCCAGCATAGTAAGGAGGGTAAAGCGTTGCAACGGTTTGGTGCTACAGTAGGTGCAAGGGAAATGAATTGGTTAGAAAGAGCCAAATTGACTTTTATTTTTTTGTGCATGTGAATAGATAATATTTGTCAACAAATCATTGTAAGTGCAGTTTTTTTTCTTAAAATTTATCATTTTACTGCAGTTTGATTAACTAAGCCTAACCTATGCGAGAAAAGAAACCACTATCGAAGGTACACTTAAATTTCAGCCCAGAAACCAAAACTGTTCTGTGATTTCAAACCACATTTTAAGCGCTTCCAGTAGCACTTTTTCTTTCTTCTAGTGGGTGGGTATAATATTTTGTGACATTGTAGCTGTCATGAACATGAATGTACAAGTTGCTAAATTCATGGCTACGTCTTGTAGCTAGAGTACTTAAAAATGACCAAAGTTGTCCTCAATTTCGAGCACAGAACCGGCGTGTTGAGATAACGCCTGAGGAAGAACGTTTTATGGTGAGTTTTTGGTGGCGGGACCGAAAGTAGAATTTAACCCCTCCGCTTTTCGTTTTGTTTTTCTTGTCTGCCGCTCATTCCACCTTGCAGCCTCTTGCACCGTCGTCACGTCACGCCACCGCTGGCACTGTCTCGTGGGTTTTCTCCTTTGGGCCTCTCTCATTCGGGACTTTTTTTTGTTGTCGTTGTTTTAATGAGCGAACCACGTGTCTATATTTGTGCACTGTGCTTCTGCTGTGCACTGTCTGGGTGGCTGAGACCGCATGGCATTCCGCTAGTATGCTGGTGTGCACATGAACGTACCGGTCTGCGTAGCACCCCGTCAGAATTCATGCTAAATTTCGACCATTGTCTTTGGCTGGCACAGTCGAAGATTGACGGCACGGCTTTTGAGATGCATACACCTTCCAAAAATGGGCACACAATCAGCAGATTGCATTTTTTTTTTTTTTTGCAGCACAGTATACACTTTTTGTCAGGGTCTGAGCTTCTGACACAGCTGCAACTTGATATCTATGTTTCTTGGTTCATTGCAAGGGAGAAAAACCTTCTTTCACAGTTATCGTTATCTTTCACAGTTATTGTTCACAGTTATCATTATCAACTTTAAGAGGCAGCCAATGAAGTGGAGTGATGCAAAAACATTGGCTGTTTTTTTTTGTCATTCATTTTTGTTCTTCAAACTTTTATAAAGCGGCACAGAATTAGCAGATAAAGCAAGTAACATAGGATTTCATTGTTACAATGCATTGTTGAACACACAAATTTTTATGCGCATGGAAAAAAACATATACATTGGTACAAAAATGACAACAGGCAGAGTGACAAGCTGCAAATTTTTGTGAACAAACTAAATTTTATGCCACCTAGTGCTCACACCTTATAATATTTTGTACATTTATTTCGAGATCTCTAACTTCTAGTGGCTAGGAGGAAAAAAAAAAGACAACATTTGAGCACGTCGCATCTACTTTTGGTCTTTTCGCACCTGATTTTCTGCCATGCACACCTGTTACAACTTACTGAGAAGTTTTTTTTTTTATGCCTTTGCACTTTTCTCTCATCAGGGTACCACGAAGTAGGTCTGCCTAACATTTCCTTTTGTGTTAGCTACAAACAAAGATAAGGCAAGCTGAAATGCCAGATTGCTGGCGAGGGTTTGTACAGCTCATTACCTAGAGTGGAAGCTAGTGAAACAACTGGCTCAGATTGTGATAGTAATGGCTTAACAGAGGCAGATTTGTTTGGTTGCACTTGGTTGACATGTTTCTGCATGAGACAGTGACAAATGAAGCAACATGTCTGACTTGACAGGTTGGGCACATGCATTCAAACACTTTTACCATGGCAAGAGGACCTGACACTAGTAACTGTGATAGCTTTCCAGTGGATGAATGCTAGCTGCCATTTCATGACTTATTTGCTTTTCAGTGTTGCAGCTTTGTTGGTGTAATGAAGCAGAAGGAATTTGATCCTTGCATTTCGGATGCATTTAATGTGCACTCTACGGAGGCGGACTCACTAAACGATGAATCAACGTAAATTTGACATATTGCCTGCCCAAATTCAGAGCATTGTCAGTGACTTTACAGGGGTATGTGCATTTGATATTGACACAAACATGGAAGACACTCGGAAACCTTGTCTGTGATGGATGTTAGCACTTTACGCCCAAACAGGGGCATTGGACAGGGCAGCTGAATTTTGTCTCGCGGGCATTTTTAGCTGCTAGGATTTGGACAGGACCATTTTTAGATTAAGGCAACTGAGTGGCTTTGCTTGCAGCTTAGGAACTAGTAAACTCCAGTACTCCATTCCGTAGACACAGTAGTTTTTCATTTACCTGACTGCATTATAACGTTAGTGTCTGCATTAATGTTTGCAGCCAGAAATTAACTACACTAGCATTTGATTTTGTGAGATGACATGCTCTGGAAGGGATGCTATTACTGTAATTGCCTTATGCAGTAACTGGCTTATGCAGTGACCATTTGGAAAACTTCTCCGAAAGGCAACAAACGTGCATAGTATGTACTCCTATTGATAAAACATGCGACCGTCTTCCAGTTTGCTCATTATCATTCAAATGTTACCAGTGTTGGACATATTGGAGCCATAAACTGAATGTCTTAATCAATGCGCCACATAACACAAGCCAAAGCTTCGTGTAACATTGGTGCATTCTTGGGAGAATGAAAGTTAAGCACTACTGTCAGTGGTTGCCCAGTGCAAGCAGGCATAGGTTTTACAGCAGCATAGGTGTATCGGGAAGGTGTTTTCCTGTGTGTTAGTTGTATGCTGTAGCAAAGAAGCAAGCGCAGCACAGCTGTAGCTGTATAGTGTGGCATACAACCACTAGTGCCACCCAGTGACGCCACATCTGGGGCCGTATTCCTGCCACACCACCACTGCCATATTCGCCAACGACAGTGTGCCACTTTGGAGCCGCCGCGGTGGATCAGTGGTTATGGCGCTCTGTTGCTGACCCAAAAGACATGGGTTCGATCCCAACCACAGCAGTTGAATTTTGGTGGAGGCGAAGTTCTAGAGGCCCATGTACTATGCAATATCAGTGCACGTTAAAGAACCCCAGGTGGTCGAATTTTCCAGAGCCCTTCACTACGCCATCCCTCATAGCTTGAGTCACTTTGGGATGTTAAACCCCCATAAACCATAAAGCAAGCCAAACTACTTTTGGTCATGGGGTGAGAGTCTGTTGATCTGGGAGACTCATGTCTTGTAGGGGACTCATGCAGCAGCTATTGTAAAATCTTCATCCTCATGGAAAGCGCAAAAGCCTAAAATTTAATTTCCATTTTCTACTTCACAAGCAACTGACCAATTTCGTTACTAATCACTGACCTTTCGAAAGAGGGCAGATTTGGGAAAAATACCGGTTAGAGAACTTCTAAGTATCTAACACAAAAAACTCTCATGTTTCCTTTTTCTTGTTCTATGGGAAAAGAAACACTTGTCTTGAGCATCAAAGGCTTGACAGCACTCTTTTGCAGCCCCTTGCCTTAACACGCATAAGTTGGTGCCGATACAGTAGCTGTCAGCATGCACAACCAGCTTGATTTTGTGCACCTTGTTTTCAATACTGGAGAACATTCAGGATAAGGTTGACTCTTTTGGGAATGAATGCAAGTAGCTTTTGATGCTGTGTAAAGTTTCAAACTGAAGCTAAAACCTTGGCTTCGGTTAGCTGGTCCTCGGTAGAAGTAAACGCAGCGGAGCAGAGATAGAGACAAAAGGAGACGTGTTTGCGTCTGCCTTCTTTGTGCTTGTGCTCATCGCACTTCGTTCATTTTTTTTTGCTTTCAGTTTTACGCTTCCTGCTTGCCTTTAAATTAATTAACATTCAATAATTAGTTGCATTACTGCGAAGTAAAAAACATGCTCCTGGTTTTGCTCGGTGACTGCCAGCGCGGCACTGGTCAACTTTCATTCTTCGAACATGTGACATGACACCATATCATCCACACAGAATTTGAACAGACTTTATAAGCTTTGAGTTCCAGTCCTGTTGTGTGAAGACAGACTGTAGAGACTAAAGCTGCCTGTTTGTGAACTCATTGAACTAGTGTAACTTGATGCTAAGTGGGTATAAATAGGCTGAGCGTTCAGTAGTGTGATTTTGTGCAACGGTGCTAAGAAATCTTTTTGTTTCTCTCTCCCCCTCTTTCTCTAAACCTGCCCTCCTCCTCTGTATAGCCACGCGTCGTCAGTCGGGTAATTAAAAACGACGTTTTCTCTTTAAATGTACATCTATCGCTGATCGCCCCCTGCATCACCACTCCTAATTCACTTTTTCCTGCCGTAGCCTGCACGCTCACAAGGCGTAGAGACGAGTGCATGAGATGTAGCATGTCTGGTTGTTGAGTTTCTTTTACCTTTATCTGCACCTGAACATCCTGCCTGCTACAGCCCCTGGAGTGGGAACATTTATGTTTCTGAGATTGTCAAGCTCAGCATTTGTTCACTTTGTTGGTAGGCAGATGCAGTGGGTTGCTGCACAGACTTCTATTTTTTGTGTAGCTAGAGGGCTCTTCCAAACAACTATAGATGTTAATGGAGTGGTTTTCTCAGTAGTTTGGAAGCATTGAGAGGGTTGTTTCAAGAGTCCATGGTTACCGTCCGTGTTAGCTGTCCAGCCATCCGACAATTTTTTTTTCAAGACAGACTCGAAAAAGCTAACAGAAGGAAAGCGGTAATGTTTATTAATGCCAATGCCGCACTGAGTTTTGAAAGTTGGTCAGAAATCCAACCAGAGTCCTCTAGACAGCAGTCTTGAGTTGGTAGTAGTTCTCGAGGACTGGTAGCCATTTCTTAGCAGTGCTTCGTTGAGTTGTGGTCATTGAATTGTACAGACAGTGCAGCGCATTTTCCACAACATACCTGTTTTAGCTTTAACTTAAGATGGCAGTTTTTTTTTATTTTTCATTATAAACTGGCACTTAAAAGATGATGGGACGAAGCAAAAGCGGTGAATTTGGAATGGGTTACTGTATTGATGCATTCATCATTGGCATGCAAAGAGCCAGTTGTGCATTGAAAATTTGTTCTCACAGCGCACGGGTTACATGTGAAAAGATTTGTAACATTATATTGGACACTTTGATAGCAATGCTAGGATGTCGAAACTAATATGGGGCCCCTCGATATGGCATCTCTTGTAGCTCATGTGGACCTTTGGGCCGTTAAACGCCACGTAACATAACTAATCATCAGCATGGATAAAAAGTCAGAGTCATCAGTTTTCTATACCTTTAAACTTTAAAATTTTTAAATTTTCCTGGTGTCAAAAAAATCTGGAATACGTTTACAGATCTCTTATTCTTATTCTATTACCTCTCAAGCCAGGGTTCGCAGTGCAAAACACTGAAGCTTTATTGTATTTTACTGACTACATTATATTTTAATTAGCTCAGGTCCACAAGAGAACCTCTGTCCCCTAACGAAAATTCCGATAGGAGAAACACATAGAAACCTCATCGGTTTTGCCCTATTTCATTATGAAATGATAAACCCATACACCACTGACACAGGTTGTATTTGTCTATTCATGTGTTGGTTTATCAGTTGTACGGGTATGAGTTTCATAGTGATAGACCATACGTGATAGACTCATACACTGATGTAGGTTGCATTTGGCTATTCCTTTATTGGTGTGTCGGTTGTACCAGTCTACCATTTTGTAATGCAATAGGGAGAAACTAGTAGGATTTCTATGCATTTTTTCCATCAGAACTTTTGCTTGGGGAAGCTTATTTTCCGTGGTTGGCTGAGGCCTCTCTGAATATGCAGACAACGTGGGGTCTTGATTGGTGGGTGGCATGTGTCTGGTTCTATTCTTGGTTAATGGCCTCAAAGAGTATCGATGATAGATTGTTGAAATTCTTCATACATTTTTGCTGCCATCAATCCAAACGAGGGCAAAACTGTTGTTATATATACATATATATATATACACACACTTTCGCGAATATTTGTTTGTATTAAGTCCAGGGCTTTTCTTGTTCTTTGAGCATGTGTTTGAGCACACTGTGTGGATTATGCTTGAATTTGTGTAGGCTTTGTGTGTGTATGTGTGTGTGCGTGCTGTAGTGGCTTATTGCCTCATGGCTGTGCTGTTTGTCTGTAGCAGACTTTTGCCTGTCTTCGGGGCTGACTACATTGGTGCTGCATAGCATACCAGTGTCTCTGTGGTTCACATTTGAACACTATATGAGCCATTCATAGCTGGTGTGGCCTTGTGCTAGCTGATAGTTTGACTGTCAAACTATACTCAAGTAGTTAGGCATGTGGACAGTGCTAGTTGTTTGCTTTCTTAACCGCCTTAATGGGAACCCAAGCTCCTTCAAGGCTGATGGAATTTGCTCTTAGTCGGAGTCTGTTTTTATTAAATATGCTCAGCATATTTTTCTACAAGTCCCACTGATATGAAAGGGAACAACCAGTTTGCACAAAAGGTGAAAGCGCGCTGCCGCGGTGACTCGGGGGTTATGGTGCTTGGTTGCTAACCCGAAAGAAGCGGGTTCGATCCTGGCCACAGTGGCCGCATTTCGGGGGAGGCAAAATGCTCGAGGCCCATGTACTGTGAGATGGTAGTGCACATTAAAGAACCCCAGGTGGTCGAAATTTTCGGAACCCTGCACTGCGGCATCCCTCAAAGCCCGAGTTGCTTTGGGACATTAAACCCTGCAAACCAAACCAAACCAAAAGGAGAAATTTTCAGTTACTATACCAAAATGAAAACTACTTAGGAAACTAGCAAAAGTGACCTTGTCACACGTAATAATGAACTGATCTTTAATTGAATGCTCAGACTTCGTTCCCTTTTATATTGGAGGAACCTGCATATCAATTTCTAAAGCTTGTTCGTGATTTTTGGCGCAAGATTGTAAATCAAATGTAATGTTCTTTTTTCAGGTGCTAGGAAATATGTTACAGATACTTTGACTAGTATTCGTGTGACTAGTCGATAGTCCAACATAAAATATGTTACATCAGATGGCAATAGTGAGCACAGTACAGGGATCATATCTGGAAAGACAGTTCTTTGTTGAGTTATTGGAAAAAGCAAAGAATGAAAAATAAAGTCGATAGACTATGTACAGATGAACAGAACAAATGGAACAGCAACAGATTAAGGAAGCAATGCTGCTGCCAGAACTTAAATGGCGCTGGTATTTTTCATTTTTTTAGCATGTGAGTTGGCCATAATCTGTCTCGTTTTCGATGAAATATATTGTGTTCTGCACGTCTTGGAAATCTCCTTGGGAACATGAAACAGTTGAGCAAGCATTGCTTTAATCAGATTAAAAATTACAACTGTATTTACCTAAATCAGTTTCATTTGCCAATTTCTTAAGCACATTCATTTGTTTAAGTGTTTCATGATTCACTGGACTGACCAACGAACAGAAAATTCATTAGTGGCTCAGAACTGACTAAATGAAAGGCTGAGGGAATGAAAAATTAAATTTTCTGTTCAGTCACGTAATTGTTCATTCTAATAACACTCATTAAGTTGATAATTATCAAATTCTGGCTGGTTTCATAGCATTGCTCTTCACACTGTCTGTCAATTTTCATCCTCACTGTCCATCGGCACAAAATTTTTGAGTAAACACATTTATCGCTTCACTGTGCGTGCAGCATTGATGACAGTTGGTCTTCCTCTAGTGCTGGCTTCCCTGCCTGACCTGTAGTTGTTGTCGGCCTTGCTACAGTGGGCATGTCAGTGTTTGTCAAGTAGTTCCCATGGCAAGGGCCTCAAGCACACAGACTGCACGGCTGCCCTGATGGCCTGATTACAGTTGAGGACATCATACTCTGTGGTTGGGTACATGGCCGCTTGAATGCCTTGGAAGTGGCCTTGTTTGTATAGTGGCCATACTTGCTTTTCCTCAGCTACAATCTGAATAGAGTTTTTGCCGCATTCTTGTCTGTTGACAGGATTTTAGTCATTGAAATTTGGCCTAGCAGCATGAACTGCGATAGTATTTCTGGACACTTTGGAAGCATTTGGAAGCAACAGCAGGTGACAGTGGTGCATTTATAAACCGATGTCTTCCAAGCTGACAAACGTGGTTAGACATGTGGCCAACTCTGAATTTTCCGAGGCCCGCCTACTCCCTTTGCCAGCTTTTGTTCATTAGCAGCCAAACGTTTTGGCATTACAGGGACAGAGCCTCTATTCATTTCCTTGGTCTGTCGAGCAGTCAGGTGTCTGAACTTGATATTTGGTCACGCTGTCACGTGAGCTTGAGACCCCTGCCTTGGACGTTTTCAATGTTCGTGCATTTTGTCTTCGCCTGCTTTGTGCTGCTGTGGCCTTGTGCCTGTTAGTTGCACAGTGACTTTAATTTTTCTCCGCTTTGCGAGGATGCTCGAGCGCTGGAAGGTAGGAATGTCCGCATAAATGAAAGTGCTGTGTAAACTGGAGAAACAACGTAGAGCCATAGATACGTGCATTCATTTGCCGTAACATGCTTCTTGTGGTGTGGCATGTATAGCATCTCGTGTTGAAAGATTAATTTTTGTTAAATATACACTGGTGTATCTGAGCATGGTGACCATTATCGTAACTAACTTTCGAGAGTCTGTTACGGAGTCTATAACGGAGCTTTCTTGTGGAACACTTTTCCCCTAGTAATACATGCAGTCATTGCCTAGTGAAGAACTAGCCAAGCATGTGTAGTTGATAAACATGTAACGGCTACTGTGAGGCCATTTCAAGCACTTATCACTTGTATGGCTAAAGTAACCTGACCTAGGAGGAGTGCCTATTATTTATTTGGCATTTTCGCTCTAAAAGTAAATGCTGTGTCATTGTCCAGGCTATTTTTCTAAGTATCTTTAAGCAATTAATTGTAGTTTGCATATTCTATGATTAGAAAAAAAGGGAAAGCTGTTTGTGGGGGCAGCTTTCCTATTTTTTGACATGTTAGACTAGTCCATAGAAAGGCATCCGTTTTGCACTTTTGTTCGCGTTATCATTGAAAGAAAACTCGGTCAGCACTGTTTAAATCCAGGCTCGAGCATCCTCTCATAACTGTCAGCCTTTTCACCTTTCAAGAAAGAAAAGAAAAAGTTTCGCACCACAGCTTGCGCTAACGAGAGCACTCTGCTGCGCTCCTTTCTGCGTGCTTTCTGCACACGCTCCTCCTTTTCTAGCCTCATGTCAGGATATGGGATTCCGTCAGCCTCAACACGTTGCACATCATCGGAGTTGGGGACTTCGAGCGAGCAGTCAGCTGCATTGCATTCTCCAAGATGGTGAGTTCGCTTACTTGTCGGCCATTTTTTATTTAAAGAACTGTAAAGTGTCAGCTTTAAAGGTCATGCTCAGTGTTATGTGCAAAGTTGTGCAAGGTTATGGTGCACTGTGTTCGGATGCTGATGAAGTGTAGATTGAAAAGACTACTTCACCGCTAGTGGAAATCTCATCGTCGTTGCTGTAGATTGAGTTTGTGTGAACCTGTTTTCCATGTTCCATTTAGAAGCTGTGTGAGTTATTTTGAATCGTTTGAGAATAAACACACTGCTCAGTTAACTTGATATTGTAAGTACTGGTGCATGTTGTTACTAAATATCTTCCTTCTGAAAGCTGAGGATTTAGATCTCGTTTCATCTGTGGGTGTCTGTTAATTGAAGGACTAATGTTAGTTGCACATTACGTTTATTAATAAGTCAGGCGTACATCACTGAAGTGCTTCCTCTAAATGCATTTTCCTGACATTCATGTCTGAATCTGGCAGCTTGTTCATTAACTGTCACGGATTTGTTTACAATCTTTACCTGACTGCAGCGTTTATTTCCCTTTCTGGCATTCTTTTATCAAAAACCTACAGGTGGGGTCTCACTGTCTTGAAGTGTGATGTTTTGTCAGCTATCAGTGTCCAAAAAAAAAAAAAAACACAGGATTGCTTTGTTGACTCTTTCCTTTTTTTCCCCTCTTTCTTTTTGCAGGACGGTGGCTCCATCCTGTGTGCGGTGGACGACTCGAGCGAACACACCATCTCCCTCTGGGATTGGCAACGAGGGGAGAGGGGGGTGAAGATCACAGAGACAAAGGTGCGGGCAAAGCCTTCCCCCTGTACTGCGTATCCGGTTGCAAAGAAATTTTGTTGCATCGTAAACTAACGACAGAGGGTGCTAGGACGGTCAATATTAGCTTAGCTGTTAGTGACGATTTGCAGTACATCGCAAGGATGAAAGGAAGCAATGTCCTACCATCACTGTCCTTTCGTTCAGCCAAGGACCATCACTGTCTTGTGCTCAGTAGTTGTTGTCTTGCCATTGGCAAAAGCGATAGCAGAGCCTGGTATTCAATGCACATGAAAGCATCCATGAAAGTGGAACAAAGGACAGCCTCTTGTGTGGCCTAGTTACCAGAGCTCTATGTGCAACACACAACTTATGAAGCTTATAGGTGCAGGGCCTCTTCCTGCTCAGGATATGATGTATTTCTTCTGTTTTCTCACGGTGTGCTGAGATCTTTTTTCTTTGGTGGACTCACTCAAGGCTTGTCTTCAATATGCGTTCATTCAGCAAGTCCTCTGTTAACCTTAATCGACTCCAACCTCGCCTTGTCGTGCAGAGTGCGTCGGATGCGGTGCTGGCGGTGGAGTTCCACCCAATGGACCGGCACACCCTGGTGACCCTGGGCAAGGGCCACATCCACTTCTGGGACATGGAAGGGGGCACGCTCGCCAAGAAGCTCGGCATCTTCGAGGTGCCTTGTTGTACTATGTCATCGTGGTGGTGCTCTACTGCACATACACTCATGCACTTGCATGTCAACAACTGCACTGTCGGAAATCGGTGATGTTTTGTGGTTTCGTTGATCTGCACTAAGGAGCTGTATAGTGATGAAATAAGCACCGGTAGTTGTGGAAAGAAAACCTGTGGTAGGTGCTAGCCTGTGGTATCTCTTGCTCAAAAAAAGCAAATAAAAATTCCATACCTTTTGCTTTCTTCCACAGTGAACGGAATGGGTTGGTGTACTGCGCCTCTGCAGCTAACCTGTAGCTAATCAGTAGCTAACCTGTAATGTGGCCGAACTGTGTTTAAAGAGAGGGATTCAGGCTGCTTGCATATACTGTATTACTACTGGTAGGGCAGCTTGTATACGCAGTGAAAGATCGTACAATCTCTTCTTTAATTTGAAATCTGCATTGCTGTTTTATTTTTATAATGACTTGAATGCCTCAAGATGTTGGGTGGTATAGAAATTGCTTCAAAAGTGCTTTTTATCAATCCAGGTTTATATAAAATGGGGCAGCATTGGTTTGCCACAATATGTCCAATGTCCTGTCTCTAAGCAAAACGTTTGGAATTTGTTTTGTATCTTATGTAGGTAAGTTTTCTAATTTATTTCACTGTTTTTGTGCAATAATGTTCATCAGGCAGCGTCAGGAAATGTAGCTAGAAGAGTGCCTCTATCGACTAAATAGAGGCATTTAAGAAACATCTCAAACAGTCCCCTTGAAACTAACCTGTAGCCAGCATTATGTTTGATACCAAATGTGGGAGGTCACCCTCACGTGGTACAAAATTATTTTGTTAAAATCAGGGCTGTAACGTTTATACAATCGTAGTTGTTCTTTTAGAAGGTAATAGGCAAGCACACAGGGCAAACCTATAACCAGGGCAATAGCTGGCACAGTGTTTAATTTGCTGGCACCACTTGTGTGGTCCTCATCTTTTCTGGCCTTTGTGCCATTCACACTTCCATGCTTTGCCTACCAGCAAACCAACATCAGTGTTGTTTTAAGATCATAAAACTGTCAGCACTCACTGAAATTTTGTAATTGGACCACAGCGCCGCGGTCACAAAGGATAACCTTCACTGAACGTTGTGCCACCTAAATCTGAAACACATACATATTCACTGTGAATTTTGAAGGTGTGGCTCACACATGGATTTAAAAATAATGTATAACCGTATTTTTTTTCTAACCTTACACGGGTGTGGCCCTTACACGAGATTATACGGTAGTGCTGCCAAAACAGCGCGTTCCATGCCCTGTCGATCGGCTGTATCCCCAATGTTTCTCTCCGAGTGTTCCTGCATGTTAAGCTCCTTTCTGTGTCGTGTTGTCCTCTCTGTTGCCCTTGCATGTCACGTCATCTCCCGTGGTGCACTGCACTTCCCTTTCCACCCTGCTGTGTGTCCCTCCTCCTCCCCCCCCTGCTTCCCTCACTGCCATCCGTCACGGCAGAAGGACGGTCCGGGCAGCGGTGACTCTGCCCCGACAAGCAGATACCTGGTGGTGAGTCCACGTTGGTGTAGGACCTTTTGGACCATGTAAGAAAAAAGGCATCTAATTGAGAAAGCGTATGGTTGCAAAACCTTTGCCATTGTGTATTTTCTTTGAGAGAAACTTATGCTTCCTGGATGAGGTGCAAGTACTAATTATTTAAGCAGCACTATTTCTTGAAACCGACTGTATACATACTGGCTTCTATCGTGCTCAAATGACTTAAACTGAGCTCATGTATTTCGAAAACTTGTGCAGATTCAAACTGCTCTGTACACTAAGGCACGTTGCTTGCCGAGTTTTTCTGAAGCTCTGCACACCCTTGAGTTTTCGTGAACTTCTGTTGTGGACATAGTTATCTGCAATAGTTATCTCGTGTAATGATGACTATGCAGTGATAGAGCTTGCAGAGAATGGGCTTTTTACTGTTTGCATTATTTTTAATCTTTTTCTTGTAAAAGAACAGCTCTAGCCTAAACGGAGCGACGCTAACAAGGCTCAGCGCACTATAGTGCTGCCATACACTAGTTCTAGTTTTTTCCCCTGAATATAGAGGTCGTCTACCCTTCATTCCTCTTGGCAGTAATAGTTTTACTTGATTGTATGTGGCAATGAGTGTGATTAATTAGGTAAACATTCAAATAAGTTTTCTTTTTTTGTGTTGTCAATGTTACTGTTGTTTCTCTTATTTTCTCTGCAGAAAAGCAATAAGCCCAAGTACGTGCTGTGCATGACCTTCACCGAGCTCGGGGAGCTGTTGACCGGCGACTCCAATGGAAATATCATGGTCTGGCAGAGAGGTAAGCCTCCCTCTCCTGCAACCTCTCTAGCCGCCCGTCTCTCTTAACATTTCCTTGGCAGTCTCTGTAAATTCATAACGACTGCATTAATTGTCTAATCAACTAACTTCGCTGGTCCGTCCTCCATTCGCAGCTGAATCAAATGGTTGATGGCGGTACTGCGGCCACTTCACCTTATCTCCCTGCGATCAGTTTGATAAGGCTGCAGGGGCGCTGATGGCATAAGTTACCGCTGCAAATTTAAGTAACCTAGGTGTACCAGACAGTGGAATCTAACTAGGGACTAGTACTGAACAGGATTGCCCATTTCCTTAACTAATGTGTCGTTTATGCTGTAAATATCTCCGTGGGTGACTAATGTAGTGTTGTGCCAGAGCCACTGTTCACTTGATATTCGTTCAGAAAAATTTGCATTACTGTAATCAGAAAATTCCACCTAATGCCACCTGGTTCGTGAGGATTAACAAGAGCCATATGGACCAGTGTTTCTGCTGAAGCTGTGTTTTTGCTGTATTTCTGTTTTCGTTTTGGTTTGCTTTAATTTTCTGGCCCACTGGATGGTGAGAAGTTTGTGGCTTTGAAAATGTAATGAACAAAAAGACACAGAGCAGATTAGGTAGTTTTCTGAAAATTCACGGGACGAAAAAAACTGTTATTGAAGTTAAAATATGCCTGCATCCTGGTTTTGTGTGTAGCCACTAGACGGCAACTTGGCTCCTTGAAGAGCGTGCAAGAATCTCATTTCATCTGGGACAATCTGATTTTAATGTGGCTTTGACTTTTCTGTAGATTTCCACAAAAAGTATTTAGACATTTGAGCATTTCTGTGCTTTGAGACGTCAGTTTACACTTGTGCACTGATAACTGCTGACCTTTTGATTATCTCAGCTGATAGAGCGTCAGCAGCCCTGACTTAGGTGAGTCCTGTGTTTTTGAGGCACAGTCAGTTTTCTTCTTGAACTATGAATCTTGCTTTCTTAATTTAGTTATAGTGTCCCTTTAATTTCAGAGCTGAATTAATATTGAAGGGCTTGTTACTTTCGCGAGTGAAGAGTCGGCTCTCCATGCTGGTTAACAGGCTGCGTCCTAAAAACTTGAAATGTTAGAAAATCATGTGAGCCAATCTTAGTAGTCAGTGCAGGCATTCAATGCTTGGCCTCTGAGCAATGACAGAAGTCTGACATAAAGTGCGATATTTTTGATGTGGTTTGCAGGCTCCAACAAGGTGTGTCGGACAATTGTGGGTGCCCACGATGGTCCGCTGTTCTCCATCTGTGCCATGAAGGATGGCACCATTGTGACGGGTGGTGCCAAGGACCGCAAGGTGGTCCAGTGGGACTCCAGCCTGACGAGGACTGGCCAGGAGGCTAAGGTGAGTTTCCCGTCAGCTATGTCATTTTTCAGGTTGAGCTTTACCGAGTCACGGCATATTAAAGCACTGAAATGCTGCAATGCACGGGGTGCGCAGAACATTAGAAATGCTTTATTTATTGTCTCTGCCACGTATACTTCGCACACTGTGCTTAGTATTACATACCGTATTTACTCGCGTATAACCCGCCCCTGCGTATAACCCGCACCCCTAACTTTGAACTCCATGAAAAAAAAAAAAATATATGAGCGCTAGAAAGATACAGCTGCACGCTCAGCGATCATTTCATTTTCAGAACATTTGTTCAAACGACCACCACCACGTCGCTGGTTATCCGATTCTCAATCGTCGCCCCTCTCACTGCTGCCATCCGAGGCTTCATTGCCACTCTCAAAGACGTAGTCGTCCTTCGAGCCATCCAAGCTGTTACTGATGGCACATTTTTTAAAGCTTTTACACACCAAGTCGGCCATTATTGCTTTCCACGCATCCACGATCCACTGGCATAGCAAGGGAATATCGGGCCTTCACACGCGTCCCGTCGGTTTGAGGGCGTAAAGGCTGTCTGCCATCCACTGGTCATACAGCCACTGCACGTGTGCCTTGAACGGCTTGTTCAGGCACACATTGAGTGGCTGTATCGTGGACGTCATGCCACCACGTATTATAACAAAATCGGTGCCAGTCTCGGCGAGAAGAGCCTTCACCGCATCAGTGCAGTGGCCTCGGAAGGAATCCAGTATGAACATCGAGCATCCAGTACGAGCAGCAGCTCTATTGCTGATTTAATCGCCAGTGACTATAATCTTTAGCTTCTCTTTTGCTGTGATACACTACCACCGAGTCACACTCATGACGCCAAAACAAAGCAGGCAAACAGTGCAAACTGGGGTGTAGTACACGAAACGGCGCCTGACACTAGGCTCAACAACGCTGGCTGAAGAAATCGTGGCCAGTGGCATGGGGAAAAATAAACAGACAGACTATGAATGTGGATTTGGCTGTGCCTTTCGTTGGCCCGGCCGCGTCTTGACAAGCGTTGATGACGAGGGGGATGGCGGACTACACAGGGGAGGCCGCCGCGCATTGCTGGGAAGCGCCCCCCCCCCCCCCCCCCCCCTGAAAAAAAATTCGCAGATAATTCGTAACCCCACTGTTTAAACACGTTTTTTCAAATTTTGGTGCGGGTTATACGCGAGTAAACATGGTATGTTTATGCTGTGCCGCTGCCATGAAGTATGTTGTCATATCTAAGGTGCCCTAAGTATTGGTTTTGCTTTTAGCACTTGTGTATCTGTTGCATCCTTTTGTGAAATATTTTCTCCCTAATTTTAATTTTGCAGTAGCTGACAAATAATCTCGAATTTCAAAATGGAATTTTGTACTTAGGCTCATCGTAGTTGCTGGACACAGAGCCTACATCACTCAGCTTATTTTTCAGCTCTGTGAGCTGCTTTAAGTCCCCTTGCAACCTGCTGCCTTAACACAATCCATCAGCTGCAGGTCCGTCAGCTAAGGGTGTTGCACACTCGATAACGTTTTTACTGCTACATTATCAAGATCTGCAAAATGTTGCCTCAAATCAGTTAAATAGTCCACAAGGTTGATGTTTAGTGTAGGGTGAAGAAAAATTATTGTCAGCAAAAGTAAAAGCTTTCGTACTAAAAAAAGAAATTTTCCCTACACCTGCTGAACTTGGGAGAGTGGACAAGATGTTTTTCATCATTTTTTTTTAGCCCTGAAAGCTAGCACTATAATTCCCTGGCTGTCGTGAGGCTGGGACATGTTGCAGTTCATCATCTGTAATACGTTATTAAGGTGCTTACCGTATTTACACGATTGCAAGTCGACACGAATGTAAGTCGACCCCCCCCCCCCCCCCCACATCACATTTCTGAAAAAAAAAAAAAAATCTTGGAGGCCGCTTAGGCTTTGCCTTTAACAATAGAACGCGATAGCACTATCCTGCGGCCTCCACTTACCGCCAGCCGCTATCCGCTGCCTCGCGAGGGAGCCCCGGGGGCACATTCCAAAATGAAAATATACTAGTCACTGGACTAATACATTTTCTTGTGCCATCGTCCTCACTAGTGCTGCCGTCGTGATCACTGCTGCAGTCCACAGCTCATCGTTCTAACATCGCCGTGCAGCGAAATCCCACACTTCACAAACAGCCACATCACGACACCACATGGAACAGCTGAAAATTTTCCTCGCTGCAGCTGCCACACCTGTATCATCCGTTGCGAACATCGAACTTGCGGCCCGGCGTGCAGTAAGCTTCTTCAGCGCAAAGAATGACAGCCTTCTTGAATGTAGCTGTGAACGAGCGCCGGTCGCTTACCGGACCCGGAGCACAAATGGCGAATGACGAAGCAGTACATTAAAAACTTGTGAAACGCGTTTGGCAGTAGTCAAATGCGTCAGAGCCAAAGAGAAACTACGCATGGCGGTTGTAGACGGGGAGGACAATCCAGTCATCACCGCATCGATCAACACGCAAGACATCAAAATCGCAGAAGAAGTTGAAGTAGCGCTACCCTGTAGAGGAACTTGCACAAGAGCGACAGCAAAACAGTGCTACACAACTACAGCAAAGGCCACATCTCTAAGGAGGCAGAACGCATCCTGCGAGGTCTGGATAGGGAGAGAACCAGGACATTAATATGGGCACCGGCCCATCAAAACGTCAGAGGGGACGAAGCAGCGCACGCCCTTGCCCAAGCAACTTACCTCCGATAAACGATGGAGCAACCAGCATGCAAAAACCTAAGAGAAGCACCGGTCACATACCGAGAAATCACTGAAGGCTACAGACTCAATAGAAGGAAATTAGCACCCCCAGACAAATCGCTCTCACTAAAGGAAGCAATGGCTTGGAGGAAAATACAAATGAACATCTATTTTTTGCCAGAAATCTTAGGTATATACAATCAGCACAGGGTAGAGGACGGGGTATGTAAATACTGTGGAGCCAAAGGTACTTTGGCACACATAACTATAGAGTGGCGGTGCCACCGCGATAGGAACAGTGGCCCTTCCATGAACTATCGATGCTGTCTTGAGCACTGAGTGCGCAGTTGAAAGTAAACAACAAAAAAACTTGAATGACGCCCAAATGCGTTATCAGGCCGCTGCTTATCAGCAGATGCAATCTGCAGCCACGTGTGGGGAATGGGCTGGTGCTGATTTGCTGCTTATCAACAGCCACCATCAGCCGCCTAAGGATGCCGGTTCTGAGTGTTGACATAGCAGCTCCTCAAGGCCAGTACCAAGAGCGATGCGACGGAGCTGCGCAGCAAAAATGCAACCATGCTGTAGCATGCCTGGCATCTCGCTTGTCTCGCCGTTATTTATGGTGCGACACTTTGGTTTCGATTTTAAGTTGACGCCCTCCCCCACCCCACTTCGGATTTTCAAATTTTGAAAAATAGGTCGACTTACAATCGTGTAAATGCGGTATCCTATGAAGATGGTTAATAGAAAGTGCAATGGGTGCCCTTTTTATTTGCACTGAGCTTCATCTTCTGTGACACCTGCTCTCACCCGCAGCTTCCGGACATGGCCGGCGGGATTCGCACCCTGGCCCAGGGCAAAGGCAGCCTGCTGCTTATTGGGACCACACGAAACTCCATCCTCCAAGGAACGTTCAGCCTCAACTTCTCCACTGTCGTACAGGTGCGTTACAAGGGAAGAGGCGGGCTCTCGTTGCGAAGTTTTGCTGGGCACAGCGAAAGTTGGTGGTTCTTGATAAACTGTGCACAATTTGTGAACAGGATTTTGTCTTGCTGCTCGCATGCAACCGGCAAGCTTTTTATAGGCTTTTGACTCGTCACTGACATGCTGTTGACAGGCAGCGTGCAGGATTTTAGCATGGTTCTGACTGGCTAACAATAAGCAGTGACAGGTGAACAGAAGGTTTTTCACAGGCTTTTGCTGTTAAAAGTCGGGCGACAGGCTGTCAGCAGGCTTTTGACACCTTTCTGGCTGGTTGACAACATGCTGTTTGTGCGCTGACAGCAGGCTGTTAACTTGCTTTTGCTGTTAAAAGCCTGTTTTATGGACTGTAAGAGATTTCTCAAATCTTTCGACTGGCCAATCACAGGCTGTTGACAGCCAATCAGTCCACATTTAACAAGCTTCTGACAGGTCGACATGCTGTTGACAGGCTGACAGGAGGCTTTTAGCAGACTCTTTTGACTAGTCGATGACAGGCTGTCAGCATTCAGGCTTTTTTGACAGGCTAATGACAGGATGTCAACTGATGGAAACCGCACGTATGACATACCCATTATACTGTTTGGAATTCTGAGCTGTGAACTCTCCTTTATTTTTTTTATTTTTTCTTTTGTTGTCTTGATGTAACTTTAAGAGCAGAGACAGGAATGAAAAGCGTTGTAGCATGTAGCAACAGCATGTAGCAAACATGCCGTTGCTACAAGTTGGGCAGTATCAACATTGCTCATACAGAATAATGCACGTTTAGTGTTTGCACATCATAACGATGCACTCTGAAGTCTCTACCGTACTTATACTTTTCCAGGTGAGGAACTGTTTTTCTTCATTTGCTGTTTCAAAGACACTCTGCAGTGAATCTCTAGACTTCACCCAACTAGTAACAAGCTTGATAAAGAGACATCATATGGCTGTTTCAGTATGAGAATCTCATAACAAAACTGTGGCAAGGCCTGCTGATTAGTTAATCAGAATGTGATGTCGCATCACTCAGTGGAGCGTTGCTGACATCCACACTGAGCTAGGTAAGAATGACGTCAGCGGAACCGATTATGTGTGCCTGCTACACAAGAGGTTTTTGTGGTGTTAGAATTTTTTTTTATTGACCTCACACACACACACACACACTTGTATTTTTTCTCTGGAAGTAAAACAACAAGAACTTCTTGTAGGTCCTGTTGTCTTTTGTTTTAATGGCAAGAAAAGGAGGAAAAAAACGACAGATCCAACGATAATCATGTTGCGGTGGTATAGCTGTTTTCAGCTTGTTAGTCGACATGCACCCCAGATGTTTGAGCTGTTGATTGAGGTGGTGGTGTTGGTATGTGCAGGGCCACACGGAGGAGATCTGGGCGCTGGCAGTGCATCCGACACAGAACCAGTTTGTGACAGGCGGCTACGACTGCCAGGTGCACCTCTGGGACACTCTCTCCCACTCGGTCGTCTGGAGCCGTGACCTGGGCGTGAGTGTCCAGTTGGCCATTCATGTCTTTGTTGTTCTACAGCGACAGCTGTTGAGGGCACGTTTCTGAGTTGTGAGACGTCCTTGGCGTAACATGAAGCCAAAACAAGGAGCAGAGGGAAGTGGCACTACTTGCTGCATTACGGATTAGTGACGTCCTCTGTGCGCAGCGGCATTAACTACTGCTTGTGCCATTCATGCCCCTGTGCATAGGGGGCACTGTGCAGTGAAACAGTGAACGGCAGATTCAGGATCGCTGATAGCTGTCTGTGAATCATGTGTTACACAGGCATAGTGAGCAGTGGCCAATTTTCTTAAGTTCACATCTTAGAACTCGCAGACAGATAACTGAGTCCCAGGCAGGGCTGTCTACTGCTTAAGCAGGGTAGCATACTTGCAAGTCTTCCTCTTTATCTTGTCCTTGACATTTTTTGCTGTAAATTTTCCAAGATGCACCAGATTTAGCATAGTGGTTGCCATCCTTACTGGAGCTGTGTTAGGGGGTGCTAGCAATCAGTGAACACAAGAGTACTTGTAGTATGTTCTTAGCTGGTGGAGCTTGTCTCTCGCCGCTGTTTGCCACGTGCTCACGGCAGAGCCCCTGCAGCCACCTCATGCAACAGGGTGTTGGGAGTGACATTCAGCAGTGGCCAGCATGAGTGGAAATCAGCATGGTGACAGTAATTTTTCTTACTCATCACCATTACTGTGGCCGACCAAGTTTAACAGAAGGCCGTCATGCAGAATGCCAACTTGTTTCCAGCGCAGTGTATGAATAACTTTACTTTGGGAGCGAGCCAATCACCGTAGCTTGTTAGCAGATGCTTTCTGATGAATCCAAATGTAGCTACTTGAGTGCAAGTGAAATGAACTTGGTTGTCAAAAAGCATACACTCTACAGGTGGGAAAAACTTATCCTGGTCTGGGGTTTGAACCTGGCGTAGTTGTCAGACTAGGACAGTATTATTACCACTATCCGAGCTAACCAGATTGGCTGGCAGGAGAGGAGGCAGGGCCAAACTACATCTGTATGTTTTTTTTAATCAGTTTAGGAGAATTAGAAAAATTTTGTAAGCTGTGCAGTTTATCTTGCCGCGCTTAAGTGAACGGTACTTATGATTGCTTATGAGAAACCTACTGCACCTTCAGGGGGATTCCCAAAGCACATCCAGCTGTTTTGTAAATCATTGAGTTCAGTTTTTTTTGGTTTCTTTTCTTCTGGGAAGTCCTTTTGTTTGCTTGGCAATGCAGGAAATTCACAACCTTCGGTTTCCCCAACCCCATGGGTATCGTTTCAACGACACAGATGACAGATTCCAGCACTTCTTGTGCAGCTTCGAAGTAGTTTGTCTGTACAGATTTTCGCTTGAGAAAATTTGACTAGCCTTTTGTTGTAAATGCTGGGAGCAACAAGAATGTTTAATGTTTCATCCTGACTACTTGAGCAAAACTGATGCGGAGTTCGTAATTGAATCCTGGCCTCGAAGGCCACATTTTTATGAAGGTGAAATGTTAAGACACCCGCGTGTTGTGCGATGTCAGTGCACGTTAATAGAACTCCAGGTGGTCGAAACTGGTCGAGAGGAGTGAACCCTCCATTACGGCGTCCCTTGAAGTTGAAGTTGAAAGTTTATTATTGCATTCAAAAAAAAGGTTACAAACGTATACAGCGAGAGGTCCCATGGTACAAGACCGTGGGTGGGCCCTCTCATGACAATAAATTTCAATAAGCAACAAGATTAGAAATACACAACACATTAATTAGCGACGCATAGAATGAATACATAGTGAAATATGAGTTAATGAAATATTTAAATATAAACAATATAATGCAGGATAATGTACAATAAAACACTCACAGATGTCGTGATACATAGGATCAATAGCAAAAAAGAATAAAATCACATATTAAGAAGGAAAAGCTTTAATTTGAGTTTGAACAATGAAAGCGTGTTAGTTTGTTTGATGTCCAAGTTCAAAGAATTCCAAAATGATATGGATGAAAAATTAAGGCATTGTTTCCCGTAGTTAGTTCTGATGTTAGGTAGTAAAAAGTTATTACGCAGCGCAAAACGCGTAGCCCTTGTAGCCCACATGCGGCTTTGGGACATTAAACCTCGCATATGATACCAATATAGCACACCAGTAATAACTGAGACTTGTGAGAGTTGTTTGAGCCTCCGACTGGTCCATTCCACACGCAGGAGCAGGCACAGGCTGCCTGTTTCTCCCCTGACGGCAGCGTGCTGGTGCTGACCTCACGAACGGGCCGGTGGAGCGTCATCGACTCCTCGACACGGCAGCTTTACTCGATGCACACCGACGGCACCGAGCCGATCGACGCTGTGGCATTCTCACCGAGTAAGTCTCTTGCCACGCGTGGGTGCAAGGTTAGCTTTAGCAAGCCCCATTTCTGCGAGCAGCTGAAACCGAAACTTAGCGAAAACGCTTGGCCGTGAAAGCACTAGATTAAAGTGCAGATTAGAGCACAGCTTGAGTTTGTTGACCGTAATCGAGGCAAATATAAGGGGAAGATTTTCGCAGTATGGGATATATGATGCATAGAACAGATCAGCGGTCATCTTCAGAGTGATATTGTGGCTACAAGGTGCACAAACACGGGAGGTTGGGGGGAGGGGTTGGGAGAGAGTTGATGTTAGGAGGTTAGGGGATCAGCATGCACTGGGTGAGGCCTCTGTCCTGCAGTGCATGCACTCAATGCAGCTGCCAATGACTTTTGTTTTGTTGACGAAGAGCTTGACATGCTGCGTGCTCAACACCTTCACTGCAGACGGTCAGCTGCTTGCCCTCGGCTCGCGAGACAGCTTCATCTATGTGTACCAAGTCAGCGAGGAAGGCCGCAAGTACAACCGCATCAGCCGGTGTTCGGTGAGTTGCGCCACCATTCATTCCTTGATCTGTGCCACCCGCTTGCATGGTCTGTTCGGCTGGGCTTCTTGTCCGCTCTCTGTCTCTCTGTGTGGGGCTGCTCTTTCGCTTTGCTTGCTGCTTCGCCCTCAATAATACTTGTGCTCGGCGTTCCTAAAGGGGTCTTGTGCGCAGAATTTATTGTAACTCGATGGTGCAGCATTTAATTAAGTTTCGGTTAGCCCATGGGGCCTCTTTTGTGCTTATTGGTGCACGGGAGAAAATGTAGTCAAAGGGGAATGGGTGTGCAAGTGAGTTGTTTTAACTGCATTATGCTCCCCACAGACGCTGGTGGTCGACACTCCAGCTCCCTCAGCATTGCACTTACCATGTTAGAGGGCAAAGTTGTTTTACTTTGCGAGCATTGGCAAATGGTGTTACTGAGACCGCAGCGACTAACTGTTCTCCTCTCTTAATTTAATCAGTGTCACCTTCTGAGCTTTTGAAGTTGTTTTCGGAATGTGTTGCTTGTATGTAAAAGTGAGAATAAAAAAAATTTGAGGTTATTCTCTTGCAGTAAGCAGTGTGTGAGCAAAGCAAACTAAACTGCATCGACTACTGAATGAAACAGAAATGACAAATCAGCCAGTAAGTGTCACAATTAAGTGGTACGGCATGGAAGCCTTTAAACTTGAAGCGACAGCTATGCCACCAGTGAGACAATTCCAAATATGAGTTCTTTGAATGGGTACGATCATATAAAGGGCTTTGCATGGCAATTCAAGCACCTGACAGTGTCCTTGGCTCAGTTGTTATTGAAGGGATAGTGAACAAAAATTATGCCGCCCAGTTTTCAGGCCAAATTGATAGCTGTTGGCACTGAGAGTGACTAACAGCGCTCTTTCGAAACAGAAAGAGCAGAAAGTAATTATTTTAATGAATAATTCTCAAACCACTGCACCTACTAGCTGCCCGTGAAAGCTCGGACAGTACGGAATGCGACGCCAACCCTACCAATCGCAAGATATCGCTGACACGGACCGCAAGCGGTTGGACGCGTTTGAAATGCTCTTGCTTTGCTGTACAGTCAATTTTGTTCAGCTTCCTCGCGTCTATGCTTCAAGATTCTCTGCCTGCATTTTGTGGTTGTATACTTTGAGTCACTATTCGCCTGATTAGGCCACAGTTATTCAGAAATCTCTGCTGCCTGCAGTGACGATGAACCAAAATAGCAGCATTTCGCAGAGGTGGTGTCGGTAGTGCCATCTTGCGCCTGCCAGAGGAGCGAGTGCTGTCTTGTTCTGGGCAGGAGCAAGCTTGCGACGCTTTGCCTGACCTGCAGAAACCTGTTTTTATCTTTCGGGGTCACCGCGTATTCATGCAAGGTTTAGCATAACCGCTCGTAAGCACAGCGCAAAATGGGGCATCCTCAACTGCGTACTGCCAGCCAGCTTGCCTACGGTGCTGCTGAGGGTAGGCTTGACGTCATGTCCGCCAGCCCATAGCCAGGAGTGCACTGAGTGCTGCCCAGCAGCTGCTCACAAAACATAAAAACTATGGCCGTCCATTCCGATGCAACCGGAATGATGGTTCCACACTTCGGTAATCGTTTCTTACAAATGAAAATGTGGTGCATTCTCTATATTTTCAGGTTTTTATTCAGGATCTCTTTAAGACACATTTCTCTTGACTTCCTGTCACCACCTTTTTTGCACGTTTTACTGAGAATGGCATCGCTAATTGATAATGATATGAATGCTTCTCATTTTTTTAACAGCTAGCTCGTTGGAGCCCAAATTTTACTAGTGTGTGGTATTTAGCAGAACATTATGTTTAATGGCATGTATGGTTAGTGCTTCATACGCCAGTTTTGTTCAAAATAAATGAAGTGGCCCATCGTGTGCTGAAATTCACAGAAAAGTGCACAGTTTTGCTCAGTGGTGTTAATATATGAAAGCAGCTTTTCACTTTGTAGGGGGAGGTGATGACTGTTTTTTTTTCTGATGGTAACCTTACTTATTCACTCGTTTTATGTACTCTTTTTTTTTTTTTCACTTATTATCCAACTGCCTCTTTCTCATATATTATTTACTGCAAATTGACTATACCCTAAAATGCTTCCAACCCTAAAACATTTCCAGATTTGCGTCTATACTACTATAATATTCTGAGCAAGCACCCCCCCCCCCCAAGTCGAAATTACTGGCAAAGTGAGGGGGGGGGCACTATCCTGGAACGGCGCCGAAATTCAAGAAGCGGCGACATTTTCCCACCAGAAAAAAAAAAAGCGCAGTGCGCATGTATTTAAAACGTCCTGCTGTTCTTTCCCGCTCGAAGAACTCGAGCGCATCATCCACGTATTCACTAAACACCGGCGTGTCATTACTCAACTTTCTCCGAAGTTTTGCTTTTCCGCAGTTTTGCTGTAGCAACCTCTTGAAATTCTTCTCCCATTCCCATTTCCGTTTCCGGTCGAACTTGAAATCTTTGTTTGGTGAACGTTCCTTCCGTTTTCCCGATGCCATTGTATGACCTGAAGTTTCTCCGCCACTGTGTACGAAGAATGCATTGCGAACTTGACAACGCCAAACAAGACAAATGGCGTGTGACGCACGGGCATGCGAACAGCTTGAAAAGCAGGATTGGATTGGATTCTTGGGCTGGATGGGGCAGGCCAGTGTTGCCTGGGCGCGGTGCGTGATAAGGGCGTGGAGCGGGCGGGGCGAGGGGGGAGGATTTTACGGTAAGTTTGTTTGGGATTGAAGGGCCCTACACTTACCACAATATGCTACACCATTGCATGCATGTAGCACTAGCCAGTATTATTTACATTGTATTAACTTCGCCTGTAAAGTTTTCGTTTTAAAGCAGCTGGTCCCAACCCCAAGAAGTGAAGACCTGAAAACACCATCTTTCTTTGAGCCATACAAGCAGTTTTGCCATCTTACCAGCTTCTTTTGATCGATGTTAAACTCTATTGATGACAAATTTGGCCCCATGTGAGATGGAGCATTACAAGTTAAACTTGCTTGTACGCATGAACAGACCATTTTCTTTAAATATTTTTATATAAACTAGGCAGCTACTTAACTAAAATCATTATTTGGTCAGATATGATCTGCATGTGGAGTTTGAGTGCAAACTATATCCAGTGGTCCATGCTGGAGAGGCATTCATACCTGTTTCAATCAGCGATGCCACGTCCGGTATATTTGAGCCTATTGCGAGGCAGCATGGTCGGCATTTCCGCTCACCTGCTGCTGTCTTTTTCTCTCTCTCCCTCTCTTCTTTCCTTTCTGCTTCCTTTTCCCCCTCGGCCCCCTGGGTGGTCTCTCTCGCCACCGTCCCCCCCCCCCCCCCCCTTCTTCGACGTTCGAAACGCAAAATCGCGTTAACCGTTGCCCCCACTGCCCCCGCGGGGTGTCACGTGACGCCCTCGTCGAGTGTAGAAGCCTCCTCCTCCACGGGACCAGGAGGCACCGCGGCGAGCCCCCACCTCCCTCTGGGTATGCTCAGCACACAAGAGAGAAAAAAAAATTAATAATAAACCTACTGTAACGAGTTGCTACTGCACCATCTCATTCTCTTTTTTGTCTTTTTTGTTTTGTCTCACTTGCATTTGTCTTGTGTCCTGCATCCCTGCTTGCTTATGTGTCATGCCTTGAAGAGGTGTGGTGCACTGTACTCGTTCATGAGAACTTGTCCTGGAAATTGTGTTAACCCTTTCGCCACTGTTGGGAAGAGGCTGAAGTCATGCCACAATTACTAGCAGCGTTTTCTAGCATTGCACTCACGTTGGCTAGCGAGAGATTCAGATGGTAGTCAGGGTGCAAAGTACCGGATGTAGCGCTTAACTACCACTTTGTGTCGACAGAGAATGTAACTAGCAGCAGACTGGCAAATCCGGCTTGTCAGCAGTTTTTTTTCTTTTTTTTTTTGCGGGAAGATTAATTTTTGATGTATGTCAAGGAGGGTTCATTCAGCATATTACTACAATATTTAAATGTGACAAGTGGAACTTGCATGTGATAGCGTAAAGGTTAAGAGAGCGTTCTAAGCCATTTAGGCACAACTGTAGAATTGCAGGTCTCATTATAAAAGGTTATTCAAATTTCTAGCATTACGGTAATTTATTTTGACCCTTGAACTTTCCGATATACCCAATCACTCTCGGTCAGTTTGGAACATGCTCCAGTTCTTTGTGAAACAGGTGAACTGCTCCTGCTCACGCGTCGTCAGCACTGCTAGCTCTAGCAATATTCATGGCAATAGGAATAGCCATAGACATGGCAATAGGAACAGCCATGGCAGTAGGAATAGCCATGGCAGTAGGAATAGCCATGACGGTAGGAATAGCCATGGCGGTAGGAATAGCCATGGCAGTAGGAATAGCCATGGCAGTAGGAATAGCCATGCCAGTAGGAACAGCCACAGCAATAGGAATAGCCATGGAAATAGGAATAGCCATGGCACTAGTAGCACTTACTCTCTCCCCATACTTCACTGTGGACGATGGTCCCATTTTTACCACCTCATTTGTTACATTCATCCTTTTTGTTTGGAATGCGTGTCATGTATGCTTGCTTTGTTTTATTTGAAGTCATAGGTTAGCTTGCCTTTAGACTCCCCAAGACTCTCCCCTTAACATTTGGTTGGTGTTCTTTGTGACAGGGCCACTCAAGCTTTGTCATCCACCTCGACTGGGCCGTTGACAGCACATACCTTCGGTCGTGTTCTGGCGACTACGAGGTGCTCTACTGTGAGTATTATATGAGAACAAACAAACAATTGAAGTATAGAGCTACCTCAGCTACTGTACAGAATGCATCACAATGGTTAAAGAGCTTCACAAATGGCTTATGCGTGACGTCAAAGGGATTACTCATGACGTAAAGGGGCGTAGGCAGAAAAGTTGGGGTTTCTCCACAACTGGCTGCCATGTGTTTCTTTTGTCAGTGCAGTATCCTTCAAATTTTCGACAACCTGGTGATGAATTTTTCTTGGGAATTATTTCCTGATGCATGTTTGGACAGCTCAGAGCTGCCTTATCGGCTTTATTGAAGCTGTTGAATACTACAGTAAAAGCTTCTTAGTTTGAACTTCGAGGGACAGGTAAAAATGTTCAAATTATCAAATGGCCTTGAAAAATCTGTCAAAAACTGCTTGCATCACGGTAAATTTATTTGGCGAAAGACTGGGCAATGGCTGCCTGATTTTGAGGCAAGAACGGCGTGGGAATGACTATTTTTCAGTGAAATGTTTCCATCAGTGCTTTAATGCATGCATATTGTTGGTCGAGCCATCATCACTGTGGGCTGGCACAAAGCTCAGAAAACTGGAACCAAAGCTAAGCGATTGGGCTGTTCTCTGAGACTAGGCTGTTCATTCGTCGTCACACCTGCTGTTGTGCGCACTTCAGAGGTGTGCGTGCAACTGTGCAGCATAGAGGGCTCTGATTCTGAATAGGGCTCTTTCAATGTTTTCTTGCCGTGTTGGTCTTACCTGGATGCAGCCTCCTTCGGGAGTCCGTTCGAATTAACCGATGAGAAACCTGTGGCAAGAATGCCGTCAAGAGCTGTGAGGAGTAGGGAAGGGAAGAAAGATCAGACGGAGTCGGAACTAGGCAGCACTAAACACGAAGCAGCAAGGCAAGAAGAGGCAGCATGGTGGCCACTGCTGCAAGAAAGACTTCCTGCATAGATGGAATATTGTGAATTCTTTTGTCTCAGTTTTAGGAATCAACAATGTTCCGCCAACTGAAATTAGGGGTATTGGTTATACCGTATTTAATCTCGTAATGAACCCTCTTTTTTTTTTTTTGGAAAGTTTACATCAATTTGGGGGGAGGGTTCATTATGCAGGGTTTTTGAAAAAAAAAGTTGACAGATTTTTTGTAAGAGCCGAAATTTCATATTGCACATCTGCTCATCTGTCTGCCTGCCCGCTTGGCCATCCATCCGTCCGTCTGTCAAAAAGAGTTCACAATATCATGGCGCGATCCGATTTTGTGTCAGTTCACAGTGCCAGCTAATTGCAGTGCTTTACGTGCTTTTATGTGGTCAGATGCGTGTTTTTTACCTGAGGTGAAAAAAAAAGAGTAAATTCTGAATGATAGAAGTGGGCGGGATTCAGTATGTGAGTGGGTTCATTACGCGAGTAAATACAGTAACTAGTCTGGTTCTCCTTCTCCGCTATGTTGGTGCTTCGGACAGAGTGAATAGCATGTTTTTTTTTTATTTTTTGAAGAAATGCAAAGTGCCATTACTCTCATTTGTATTTTACTCTTGCCCATTTGGCTGTTTTCAGCCTTCCTTTTTTCACTTCACTCCACTTCACTTTAATACCTTAAAAACCCTCGTTAGAGGGTATTACATAAGGGGTGGGGCACACAGAAATGAAAAACAGAAA
This sequence comes from Amblyomma americanum, assembly GCF_052857255.1. Taxonomy (NCBI): domain Eukaryota; kingdom Metazoa; phylum Arthropoda; class Arachnida; order Ixodida; family Ixodidae; genus Amblyomma; species Amblyomma americanum. The sequence continues at coordinate 152,078,801 of NC_135501.1, read as the reverse complement.
GACTAAACAGATAAGTTGAAAGTTATACAAATATAAGATTATCACTAAGCAAGTACGCGCGTGATTTCTTCGATGAACAATGATTGGCATGTGATAGCAGCAAGTTCACGGGGAAGGCCGTTCCAGTCGTTCGCGGTCCGGGGGAAGAATGATGAAGAAAATGTAGTGGTGCGGGCGCGAGGTCGTGACACTTGCTGCTGATGGCCGGTGCGGAGGGAGATGCGTGGTGGTGGTGCGCAGATGTAGGGTTCCTGTCGTAGCTCAGAGTAAAAAAACTTGTGAAACAAACATAAACTAGCAATGTAGCGGCGATGAGCAAGGGTAGGTAGGCTGGACTGTGATTTGAGGGATGATATGCTGATATCAAAAGAATACGATGAATGAATGAATCTAGTTGCTCGGTTTTGAACTGCTTCAATTGAATTACAGAGATATGCTTGCTTTGGAGACCAGATGGGAGATGCGTATTCTAGTTTTGATCGGACTAATGATTTGTATGCGAGGAGCTTGACATGCTGAGGTGCAGAGCGTAGGTGACGCTTTAAGAATCCTAGTGTTCTGTTGGCGGATGATATGATGTTTGAAATATGCGTATTCCATGTAAGATCATGACAAATATGAACACCAAGGTATTTGTATGATTGGACAAGATCGAGAGGAACGTTAGATATGCTGTATTGGAACAGAAGAGGGTAACGGCGACGATGGAACGACATATATTTGCATTTACTTGTGTTAAGTGTCATTAGCCATTCACTGCACCAGTCTTGTACATGAGTTAAATTATTTTGAAGGGATTGTTGGTCAAAGGTGTTAGTGACTGTTCTGTAAATAACACAATCATCAGCAAACATCCGAATATGGCAATCTAATTTCTCAGGTAGGTCGTTAATATAAATTAGAAACAAGAGTGGCCCAAGGACGGATCCTTGGGGCACGCCTGAGGAGACTGGTAGGAGGTCAGACATTTGGTTATTGACAACGACTGATTGGAAGCGGTGAGTTGAGAATTCTTTTATCCATGCTAGTATGTCGGGATGCAAGTTTAGGCGAGAGAGTTTCAGAAATAAGTGGTTATGAGGTACCTTGTCAAATGCTTTAGCGAAGTCGAGAAAAATTGCGTCAGTTTGGAGGTTAGCATCAAGATTGGCATGCAAGTCATGAACGTAAAGTGCTAGTTGACTTTCACATGAGTATCCTTTGCGAAATCCGTGCTGCGATGGGTGAAAAAAGTTATTTGAATCCATAAAATGCATTGTTAAAGAATAAATGACATGTTCCATGAGTTTACACGGTATGCTGGTGAGTGATATGGGTCGGTAATTAAGTGGTGAATCTTTGTTACCCGACTTGTGGACCGGAACGACCTTCCCCACTTTCCAGTCATGGGGTATGACACCTGTAGAAAGAGACTGTGAGAACAGCAGGCATAAAAATTTGGCAGAAGTATGGTTAACGTTTTTTAGTACCTTGGTGTTGATTTCGTCAAAGCCGGCAGATGATGACAGTTTTAGTTTATCTATGAGACATGATATGCCGGCCTCAGAGAAAGTAACGGCTGGCATTAAACTTCTTTGGTCATTTGCTGTCATGAGGGGGGGCGGTTCCTGTTCATGAGTGAATACAGATGCGAAGGCAGAATTAAATATGTTAGCACACTCGACATCAGAAACAGCACGCCCGGAATCATCAGTTAAGGTAATAGTGCGTATAGATTGCGGATTTAAAAGCTGCCAGAATTTAGTCGGGTTATCTTTAAGTATGTTGGGAAGGTCAGTATGATAAAATGAGCGTTTAGCGTTTTTTACTGCGACCAGGTATGTCTTTTCGGCAGCGTAATATTTTTCCCATGCGTAGTCATTTCCAGTCTGTTTAGCACTGCGGAACAAGCGTTTCTTTTTGTTTTCTAGTCTTCCTAGAGCCTTGGTAAACCATGGTTTCTGTTTGGTTGCGCGGAAGCTGCATTTGGGAACATATTTGTTAGTAAGTTCGTTGATTTTATGAATAAACATCGACCAATTTTCGTGGATGGTTTGTTCCGGGAAAGAGTGCTGAAAAGATGGGAAATAAGCTTCCAACGCCCTGTTTATAGCCTCATAGTTACCTTTGTTATAAAGGGTGATTGTTTTTTTGGAAGTTTCTTTTATTGTTGGAGTGAAGGTAAAAGTATTGTGTCATCCTTTTATGCAGGGAACGCCCTAGTCTGCAGGCAAGTGACGAACATGTCCATCACCCGAGACCTGAAGTGGCACACGCAGACGTGCACCATTGGCTTCAGTGTATTTGGTGAGTGAGTTTTGATGGTCTCTGCATTAATAATCGAGTTTTCTTTTTGTGTCCAATGTAGATTGCGTGAGCTGCACGCCCTTTTACGCAGGCGGCCACTTCCTTAACTGCCCTGTCCTTGCATCTGACAAACATACTTGTTTCTGTACCTTTGGGGCACAGATTCTGCCCAACAAAAGGCCATTCCAGCTAGAGCCCAGCACAGTGGCTCAGTGGCTTTGGCATCGGTCTGCGAAGCCTTAGATTGTGGGATCAAATCCCAGCTGCAATAGCCGCCTTTCGATGGAGACGAAATGCAAAAGATGCCCATGTGCTGTACGACGTCAGTATATGTTAAACGACCCCAGGTGATTGAAATTAGTCCTGCGTCCTGCTGTGCGGCATTCTCCATATGTGAAGCTTCAGAACCTTAAGCCCCATGTACGACACCATGCTGCACTACACCAGCAAGATGTACAGTGTGCCAGCAAGTGACGTTAGGAAAAGCATCAGTTCTCGCTGACATGTGCATGTCACCTCTAGCTGTGGCTTGCAGTGTGCTGTCAACATGAAGAGGAACAGGAAGGTACCTTAGAACATGGTTTTTTAACCAGCTTCCTTAGGCCCTGGGAATGAGCTAAGACTTCACGCTTGGTGTGACGAGCAGCTTAAAAAATGCTACTTCTGTACAAATTGGCAACTATCTTTTGCAGGTACAGTCAAACCTGGATATAACGAAATTGAAAAAAGTTCGCAATTTTTCGTTATATCCAGGTTTTCGTTACATGCAGTTTTGGGTTAAGACTGGTAAGGATTATGCCAAAACGAAATAAAAATTCGACAGATATCAATTCAAGTGAACTCGCCATTCAAAGAATTTATTTAATAGAGAAAAACTGCGTAATTTTCGCTTGCTGTTTTTGCCCGATCGAAGCCACTACTCGGCGCTCCAAGGAAACTAAGGCATCCATGGCTGCTTCATCGTCCTGCGAGCCGACGAAATGGCGCAGAACGTCCACCGCGTCCATCAGTTCCCTCGCGGTGGGAACAGCACAAAACGTATCAGGCTCTGACGAACCGTCACCTTCAAGGCTATCTTTAACGGTTTCGACAAGTGCCGCATCAGTCATCTCTTCCGTAGCCACGGCGCCGTTGTCCACGAACAAAAAGTTGCACAGCTCGACACCGTCGGGCACCCCACCGTTCATGCGTAGTTCATCCCACGCTTCTGCGACCTCGGGTGGGCTTGAAGGTTCGTCTTCAGTGACTGTAGCTTGAATGGCCTTATTTACCTGAGCCTTGGCGAAGCAATTGGTGATCACTTGTGATCCGACCTCTTGCCACGACGCAGCAAGCATTTCGATTGCTTGGTAGATATCCACTTTTGTTGGCCATTCAAGGCGGATGTCCAGGAGCATCTTCTGTATCAATCGACGCCGGTAACAGCATTTAAAGCTGTTAATAACCCATTTGTCTAAGGGCTGTACAAGAGAAGTGCAGTTAGGTGGCAAATGCTGCAGCTCGACCTTAGAAAGCTGTAGGCCTTCCACATGGTGCGCGGAGCAGTTGTCAAGCAGCAAACAAATGCTGCGAACTTGTCGCTTGACATCTTGGTTGAGCTCCTTCAGCCAGTCGTAAAAAATTGCCCGCGACATCCAAGCTTTGGAGTTTGCCACATATTTTACTGGCATCCGCCCTGTTCCTTTAAAACATCCGGATCGGGCATTGCGGAAAATAACAAACAGGATTCGCTTGTCGCTGGCATCAGTGTTGGCGCAAAGCAAAACCGTCACGCGGAGTTTAATTTGCTTTCCACCGCGGCAGTCTTCTCCTTTCAGTGAGAACGTGCGGCTCGGTAACATTTAAAAAAACAGGGCCGTCTCATCAGCATTATAAATGTCGGCAGCTTCATAGTGGCTGAAAATGCCGGGAAGCTTCTTGGCCACCCACGAGGCAGCAGCATCGCTGTCTGCGGAGGCAGACTCGCCAGATACCACTTTTCCGACGACACCGTGCCGGCTTTTAAATCCTTGTAGCCAGCTGTTACTCGCTTTGAAGTCGTCGTGGCCCAGGATACAAGCAAAATCTATGGCTTTCTGCTGCAAAATCGCGCCACTTATGGGCACGTTTTGTGCTCGTCTGTCCAAAAACCATGCAAACACGGCGTTGTCCACATCAGCATACGTCGACGTCTTCAGTCTTTTCTTCTGGGCGCTTGTGCCCGACTCCATCGCACTGCGGATGCTTTGTTCTGCAGCAAGAATGGTTGACAGGGAGCTGGCTGGTATATTGAAGCGGGCAGCGACATCCTTCTTTTTTTCGCCGGCGGTAACCGCATTCAAAATCGAGAGCTTATCTTCAAGCAACAAAACTTTGCGTTTCCTCACAGCAGAACTCATCGTAACGAACCGACACCGTAAACACACACCAACACACACACGTCAACACGCTGACGAAGAAGGCTTACCATAACTGCGCCGCAACACCACGAAAAATTTGTCATAGTAGTGCCACCTAGTGTCAAGCTACAAAATGAAAGCTTAAAAGTTGCTACGCTTGCCACGGAGCGGCGATAGCGGCGCTCAACATCATCATCATCACTGAGGTCTGCTTGTTTGCTGCGATTGCAAGCGTTCTGCTCGCGGTCTACTTTACCTTTTAATATAAAAACTTACTTAAACAATATTCATTAAAGTTGCGCACTGCCCGGTCAAATTTCGGGCAAAACATTACAAGATACAGCTCGATGATCAGAGCCACGGATTCGTTACATCAAGGTCAACTGCCGCAACGAGTTCGTTACATGGAGGTCGCCTATACATGGGCTTCAATGGGGGATGTGCTGGGGAATTGAAAAATTTCGTAAAATCCAGGAATTCGTTACATAGAGGTTCGTTACATAGAGGTTCAACTGTATTAGCGTGTTTTAAGAGGCATGTTAACGTTTTGTGAGTGTGCTTACACCTTCTTGTCTGTTCCAGGCATCTGGCCCGAGAATGCTGACGGTACAGACATCAACACATGCGCGCGTTCTCATTCGTGCCGACTGCTTGCCACTGGCGATGACTTTGGCAAGGTCAAGCTCTTCTCCTACCCTACGTCCCAGCCCAAGGTAGTGTTTTATTCTTTTCTTTTTCCTTATAGACTGTACTTTCTTTTGGTGTGAATTTTTGACTCAAGACATAGAAAGGATGAGTTACAATAAAAGCTCAATAATTAGACCTCGGTTAGTTTGAAATTCTGGATAATTCCTAGAATCACAGCGGGCCCGTAATTTGTGATGAAAATTTTTTCAAATAATTTGCGCCAGCTCGGTTAATCTGGAAACATGGGCTGCTCTGTGGAATGCCAGAGTTCACCAAAAACTTGGGAAACGCCCCAGTTCGACAGGTAACGTAGTCGCGCAGCGACTGGTCAGGTTAGGCCGGGGCTGAGCCAGGTGGCTGGTAGGATCCACGAGCCCGTGGCTGATGACCAAGGTGAACGGCAGGCGTCGATGCTCCAGGACTGAGATGAGGAGACTGTCCAGCATCTACATCTCCGCTGAGATGTAACGCGGTGAAAAGCCAATGAATACAGGACAACATGATGGCGCGATGAAATATTATTTAATGGTGGCAGGCATAGCGCAAGTGCGCAGCCCCACACCACTGCCCACTTCATCGTCTTCTGGTCCAAAACAGTATTATCTTACTAATCCGCGGTGGTTGAATTTTGATGGAGGCAAAATTCTAGAGGCCTGTGAACTGTGCAATGTCAGTGCATGTTGAAGAACTCCAGTTGGTTGAAATTTCCAGAGCCATTTACTACGGTGCCCCTCATAGCCCGAGTCGCTTTGGGACGTTAAGCCCCCATGAACCAAACCAAACCAAACCAAACCTTACTAATGAAAGCACCTCACCCCCCCCCCCCCCCCCCCCCCACCTCCCCCCTCCCTTCCTGCCCAAATTTTTGTGAATTATTATGGGGAATTTCGCGGGGAGGCTTGGCACGCTTATGTTATGCCGGTGGCATCTTCGTTGTTTGAAAAAATTGGGCCATTGCAGAGTTTCAATCTTTTCACCATTATCAGAGCACTTTATACTGGACCAGACACTAGCCCTTGAGGCTTGTTGGTTTGAATATTGTGTGCAAATCTTTTAAATCAAAACAATAAAGCTTCGTTTTATTGATTTGTTCATTGATTCGTATATATATCCTGTGTCAAACCCTGCGCAGTGCCTGAGCCACATGTATGGCGGCCACAGCAGTCACGTGACGGCCGTGGACTTCTTGCCCGACGACAACCGCCTCATCTCACTGGGCGGACGGGACTGTGCAGTCCTACAGTGGGCCGTCGTCTAAAGTTGCGCTTGGTGGCCCACAAGGAAAAAGAGAAAGAATGGAAGACGGAGGGCCTCCTCCCCTTGCTTTGGAGGAGCACGACAAGGAGCAGTGCCTCTTTCCATGCCTGGTGCCATGCTTGGGACGTGCGGAGAACAGCGAGACAAGGCGCTTTGGTTGTCGCTCGCTTCTGCAACCTGGGGTTGTTAGTCCCTGGCAACATCGTGGCTGTCCGCATTGAATGAGCAGCTGTGCGGGCAGGCGATGGAAGCATCAATGTGGCAGTTATTAGCACGCGATTCAATATTGTGATCGGCTTGCTCCGCAAAAGATAGGCTAGATTCCGTGCAGTTGCTTGTAAGTCCAGCCAATCACACTAACCTACAAGACAGCAGCTTAGGCAGGTATTGCGACTGGCACGAGTGGAACGCAGTTGCACTAGCTAAGAAGATGTGTATGATACACAGGATGCTGGCCAATCGCGGAATGTCAGAACAAAGGGATCGGCACCGAGACAGGTGAATAATGAGAGACAGACGTGCTATTTCTATATTCTAACAGTAAGAGAATACGCCAACAGGCCAAAGTAAATGTCATGTGTATGGCCAATCGTTAATCAACCTTGCATATAGGCTTGAGTCAGCAAGTTTGCGTATCTGGCATTGGGTGCTGATATGTCTAGAAAAAATTGTGGCATCGTGCTGACATGGCAGCAGCGATAATCCTATGTAAAGTGTCAAAGTGACTTGCAAGAACACATGTACTTAGTTTAACCCTTAACTGACGCATGATCGTGCAAGCAGGAAGGACAGTGATGCTAGCTGTTAGCTCCCTGAATAAAGGCAGCAGTAATTGATTTTTTTTTTTACTGGTTCATAATGCGTACGCTCATCTTGAGAAAAAGATGAAACTCTGTTGTCTGCACACACTGCCCACTGCGTCCTTGTCAGGAGAGGGGCCCTTTTTTTTTTTATGCCATGGAGGTTTTGTGTGTGTGTGTTGTGCTTTTGACGAGTTGCAGCAAGCTCACTTCCAATATCACGCCCCATCACATTCGCCTGATCCTCGTTTCGTTTTTGCCCGGTGTGTCATGACTACATTATCATAATCATGTCATTGTGAGCTGGTGGGTGTTGAAGGTATGGTTGCCAGGTGCATGGCTTGCTAAGAAGCTAGTTTTAGTGGCGTTTTGTAGATAGAGCCTGTTTTTATGATATCAAAGTTCTGAGCCTCGTATGCCTGATAATTAAATAGCATTTTGTGGATATGCCAGGAAGGACAATATTTTTGGAAGGCAGCATTCCTCTCAGCTTTTTGTTAATGAGTGCTCATGTATGAGGGCAGTAATTAGCGACTTGTCCCGACTACAAACTAGAGAAGGTTTTCGCGCAGTGTCTTGTGCGGGTAATGAGAGTCGCACTTTTTTGTGTGTGTGTATTTGCGTATGTGGTTCTTAACTGCTACAGTGCGTTTTTCAGGGAGTATGGTTTCTTTCACCATGTGCATGCTTTTGATGTGCAACTTCAGCTGACTGCAACTTTTTCTTCGAATTGACATTTTTTAGTGCATTAGTGATCAAACCGATTTATTCCAAACAGTAAGGCCTAGACCAGTTTCACTAAGTGTCAAAATTTTTTATTTAACCTAATGCATCCTGCAGAGCTCTGCCTCTAAGGAATTGCTTTTTCATCGTGCAGCTGTTGTTAAGTGGAACTGGCTAGTTGTGTCTTTTACCTGCTGTCATGGCAGGTGTTCATGAAAGACTTGGGAGCGATGACTGCCATTTAGGTGGTTTGATGTCATACCATGGCTACCACAACAATCACTTCTGCGTGCTGCTAGTGGAAGTCAGGCATTTTGGGCAAATTTTCGATAAGCTTGTCTTTTTAACAATGTTGCCTGTGAAGTATGTGTGTTGTCACGTTCTTGGAGACGGCATGAAGGTGATTTATGGATAAATTATTACGGACTTTTTGCAAAGCTTCTGCTGTCAGATGTTGTCAGTGTACAGAAAAGGCGGGATTGAGAAGAAATTGTCGAATTTTGCCCCTGATTTTTCCGAGAGTTGATTCTTGCAATACAAAACTACGCAGATGCATTTCGAAGTCCATCCATCCACATTGGAAAATCGTGATGTAGTCCATTTTTGCCTCAAGTGTGCCTGTAAGTTGAAGCCCACTGGGAAGTCATCTTGAGAATGTGATAAGTAATGCAGTGTTTGTGACAACGGTGTGAGAAGTGAAGGTGGTTTCGACAGTGATTGGGCTCAGAGCCTGCGCTTAATATTAATTGATCCGTATTGTATTGTACTTTGGGAAATGGGTATTTGCTGTGCGTTCCGTGTGCACACTGTAAACGGTTTGCATGGACTGCATTGCAGTTGCTGCATTCACAATTTCTGGATTTCTAATTTGTTGTCCCCGCATGAACTGATCTTGAATGCAGCGTTGACTGGTTGACTGCGTGTGTGCATAGCTCTTTTCAAGCTTTCTTCATGACTCATTTGTACAATATTTGATTTTCATGTGTTGTTTCATTGGCATATTGTGGGATCGTGCAGATGGCCTATTGGTAGTTAGATGGTAGCTAGCCCTATTAGTGGTTTCTATCTTCAAACGTACATTAAGTTGGCGTGTGAACACCGATTCCTGATTTTTATTGTTTTTATTAGGGAAGCGAGCAATGCTCATATTGATGTTTGAGGACGTTTGGTAACAAGTATTGAGATTTTTATAAGAATCATGCAAACAGGAAAACATTCCCAAAACTCCAGTAGGGACATGAATCTCTGCATATATTTCGGCATTCCGTCATGCCAATTGGCAGATGGTTTCAGTGTGACGTCCGTCAAATAGTGACCATTCTTCGGTGTTTTACTGTGTTAGTCCGTTTTGGAGTGCTGTCTTGCGTGGCTGCCTATAGAAGTGTTTGTGCCGAATTGCACTGAGCTAGCATCTTGTGGTAAGAAATTGTCATCGACGGTTAAAGTTATAGAATGCATGTATGTTGAACACTATGGTCACTTCCCAATATGTATTGGGATGCATGGCACCGGGACTTTAGAGGTGCTTTGAACGCTCCTGTGTGTTTTTTCAACATGTGTGAACAGAATAGAACTACCTTTCAGCCGTCTTCGGGAAATGTTGGAGGGAGACAAGCAACTTCCTACGCACCTTTATTTCTGCAAACATCTTCGGTGATTCGGTAGTCTTTTGCGGCAGCTGGCGCCTTTGTGCAGCGTTGAACCAGGGCGCTTTTTGCTTCTTTGTTGATGCGTGAACTTTGGCAACTGGGCTGACTAGCAGTGAATTCATGGTGCACATTCACTTTCTTAATTATTGCCTGACTTGATTTTTGCTGAAAATTGTGTATTTTCATTCTACTGAAGGTTACTGGTTTGGTGTGTCCCAAATTAGGCCACCGCGCTTCTAGTACACTCCAAACAGAAAGGCGTAAAAAGGGAGTAAGCTGTTCTTTAGCACACTCCCTTTTATAAAAGACAAGAGTACTCCGTTTTTACTACCATATAGGTGTATTTATGTTTAGAGTGTAGGAAGTTTTGCGCTGTACCAAGACTGCTTATGAGAAAGTCAATACAACAGCTGATATAGTGAGAGGGGAGTTGTTTTGCTAGAGTTTGAAGTGTTTACCAGAAATGCGTTTGTTTTAGTGCATCTTAGTGCTTTTTGTTGTTGCTTCGCTTTGTGGCAGAAATCGTCGAGTGTGCACTGCCGAGCTGTGGCCGAAAAGACACTGCTTAGCAGCTGGCAACTTTCTTTAGCTTCTGGATGACAGTATTTCTTGCTTGTTATGCTCTGGTTATGATTTTACGTGTTCTTTACAACCCGCATGCTCGCAGCTTATTGCAGCTATACATTCAATCAAAAGACAGTGGCAACGCAAAAGGAATACGAGTAGATGAGCAATACTCGGCATATTTTTACACTGTTGTCCTATATACCGGTGCTTGTTGACTTTTCCCTATTGTAAATTACTTTTCAATTGCCGAGTGCAGTCTCTCCAGTGCAGCAGTAGCCTGCGATGTAACCGTGAGTCGTCTTGTGTGTGACAAAGGTGTTAGTGTGTTCAACTTGACGGGTTAAAGGAGGTACTGACTGCTATGTAGGATTGGGGGATGGGGGAGAGTCTTTTGGGAGACTTTTCTTTGACACTGGTTGTGGCATGTTTTCCACATCTGTTTCTTTATTCAATAGCTGAGCCATTATCGTTAGTGCGACAAAACTTTTATTGTGTCGTTTCGATAAGTCTTATTCCAGCGTGGTTACTTTTATGACTGAGAGCGATTTTCCAGGTGCTGTTTCCATACATTGCAACATTCATTTTTAGTTATTTGATGCTTCATAAGTGCAACGGCAGCAAGAGCAGATGCTGTTTTCATTAGTAGTTTTGCAATACGTTATTAGCGTAACCGCTGCTACTCTATCATGTTTGCATGGTGCTTCATCGTGTGAGTGGGTGTAGAGCATCACTGGAACGTCGGCATGCATCGTATTTGTTTGAATGTGCGTGTGGAACATTTTGCGTGTGTTATAACTGAAAATTTTTGTGCGTGTTGCTTGCACTTGCATGTCGTGTTTATGGCAGCATTGCTGCGAAATTAACACCTTAGACTTTTTTTTTTAGCAGAGAAGGAAAAGCAGTTACGTGTAGTAAGCTCTTCAAATGGGCGTTGCATTTGCAGCCAGATAAGATGATGGCTGCACGATTTTTATGTGTGTTGAGCATGTGCATGTGAGTTGTCCCAATACATACGCTATATAATCTTCCCAAGTTGTACGAACTTCTGTGAAAAGATGCTGTGGCATTTCTTCTCCCTTTTTGTTACTCTGTTGCCCAGAACAATGATTACTAACTTCCTTTTCTTTTCTTTTAGTTATGTATGGGTGCACGCATGTGTGGTAGAACATTATTAGCTGCTTTTTGAAAAGTTTTGTTAGCTTGAGTGTTGGTGTTTAAGGATTTAAGTTGTTTTTTTTCGCCACGTGTTGCAGCAATCGTTGCTCAACGTTTTGCTCGAAAGATCCCATTTGCTGTGGTAATGCGAGGGACGTTGCCACGGCAACTCGAGCAATGTGCACAAAACCACTACACCCACTACTCAAGTGTGAGCCATATCCATAGCCCACATCACCTCCACGTACCTATCAATGCGGTTGGCACATTACACAGCGTGCGGCACAAGTTATGTACAGCACATAAGAAGAGCAGGCTTGTGGCGACAGCTGCACGACAGTCACATCATTTCATCTCTTGTAGCACCATCTTAGCTCTCTTTGAGTACATCTTTTCTTTTCTACAGCTGTCGGGTACAGGAAAAAATGCGCGGGTCGTGGCGTACATTCTTTTTTTAGAGTTTTTCAGAGACGCAGTGCACGTTAAAGATGGTAGTGTCTAGTTCCAAGTGCATTTCCATCACCACAGTGTCTTTTTTTCCCTCACTTGTCTAGTTTCGTGATGGCAGACAGAGATGTCTGTGTAAAAGTTGTGGTGGCGCAAGGTCTCGATTAGCAAAGTTGGAAGCAACGAAGTTGGGAAGTTGAAACGAGTACTTAGCCTTATTTGTCACTGTACAGTCCTAGACCTGCTACCTATATCTTTCTAAAGCGTACGTAACAGGGTTAGTGTGATGTAGTTTTCGTGGAATAGAAATAATGCCTTAGACATGGTTCAGAGCTTGGTTTGTTCGCATGATGTCGGCGCCTTGTCCAATGTGGTACTGAAAGTAAACATTGCAAGTCATTGTCACCATAGTTGGTCTGAAGCAGGAGGAACCTTGACGAAAGAAGGAAGCTGGGTTGAGAAAACATTGCGCGGGGAACGTTTTGTGCGGGTCACCATTTCTAGTGTCGTCTTTTTGTGAACCCTGACAGCCTGTACTAATGTGTCAACTCCATTGCAAACTGTAAACACAGTTCACAGCTCACAAGTCATATATCAGCATAGCACATATACGGGCAGCATTTCTTTACGTGTTGCCATCTTATTATTCTTTATATGAGTGAAGAGTGAGTATATAGTGTTTTGCAGATAATCGGTAGCGATTGTAATATATACATGACTATGGGGGCATCTCTGATGTGTCCTGAAATGTCTTAGGAGCTTGGAGTGCGGTTTAAGAGTGTGCATACTGGGAAGCCTCCACGCCGAAGCTTCTCTGCCGTCATTAAGTGCACAGCTTGTCGTTTGTCCTGGGAAAGTGCTGTCTATTGTTCTCTTTTTGCAAGCATAAGTGAGTTTTTGTGCCCCGCATGGGTTCGGGCTGCGACCGTGTACTGAAAGTGTGACTTGCTACGGGCTGGCAATATTTATTATGTATTTGCTTCGAGTGAAAGCTCTTCTCGTCTTGCTTCTCTCTTTGTAAATAACTAATAAAAATGCACAACTTCTGCGCTTTTGTCAAATTGATATTCCCTTCTTTTTTTCTCTTCTGTAAGAGGGTCTCAACCAGTATATTTCGTATACCCGCCTTTTTGACGGACCCCCTTTGCGCTGTGAGAAAACTGCAGTCTGACTTCCGAACAATTTGCAGTTTGAAATTGAGTACAGCAAGTAAGCATAGCAGTGTTCTCCAGGTGAGCCATTTGCTGTACGAAGTGTAGAGGACACTGGAATGCCTTTTTATGTTTGCCAGCTTGTCTGGGGCGAGACTGTCTTAAATGTGCCATTAGCTGGATTAAGGACACGTGCTGCTTTCTGTATAACTTGTTACCATGTTGCATGCAAGTAACACGTTTTCATAAAAACACTGCTGCATGCCTTTGGTTTTTGTTTCTGTATCTTGGGTGCCTAGCTAGACACCGAAATTTCAGCTGATTACACGTGCGGCAGAGGCGTTGTCATTGATGAATGCAACTTTTATTACTGAGCTCACTGGGAAAAAAAGTCTTAGTTTGGTGCACATGACCGCCGCTTACAGAATGCAAATGGCCTGCCAGGCTACAGCTGTGCTTTCTGCACATTAGGCTGGGATATTTGTGTTTGTAGTCCGCTACCACCTTCCAGCTTGGCTGTTTAGCTTCTTGACGCATTCTCTCCACTTTTCAGGCAGCTAGGTGGTATACTGGAAAAACGGGGGCCGCAAATGCTTTTGGTTCTGCACTAGCACCTTTTCAAAAACCACACGATGGTTCCGGAAGTTCTGCTGAAATCATTTCGGGGGGCCTTTGTCTTCACCATGTGCAAAATTTCATGCCTTTGCAAGTAAACTTGCGCTTATGCATCGGAGAAAGGCAATGGTTGCTTTGCACCATGTGCAGTCGACTTTTGATCATTCGAACTTCTTAAAACTTAGATTTGTACAAAGATCAAATTAATGAGTTTTATAGTGATAGCCGTAGTACGGGATCACACGAGGCACACAAAAACTTGCTCATAATGGCTCTGTTCACTCACTGTCATGCCTGCTTGTGGAGCAGTTAAGCATAAGAGTTGGAGTGAATTATCGTCACGTGATCCAGTTCCCACTTGTGACATCGCAACCATTGCTCGCTTCTCGAGTTGAAACTACAGTGGAAAAAAAATTGAACTGCAAATTTTCCATTGAGCGCTGCAGAAAATATATTACACATGGCGATTCATGTAATGCCATACGCTTCATTGCAAAGCAAAAGAGCACTACGAAAAATTTGTCTTCATACCTTTAACGTGCGCAGGCATCTAATAGCTGCGAGCGCCTTTAGCACGACTGCTGCGTTTGGGAATGACCGCATCCAATCCATGAAGAACTAAAAAAAAAGTGGTTTTTGATGAAAGCAAATGGCTCAGTAACTGTCTCACTTTTCGGTGGACACCTCAACCGCACCGTAAAGGAAGGGAGAAAAATGGAAGGGAAAGAAGGACGCAGCCGAACAGATGTACAGCAAATACCACGGAGGAAGGAAAGTTCAGGAGAGGCCCCTGCTGTCTGAGCTGCGCGCCAAAAAGTGTGCCGGAAGTCACGCTCTTTCGCAAGGTCTACTGGGAGACTTGCAACGCTGCAGCAACGTTGTCTGCTGAAATGCCTGCTATGCACGCACAATCACGCTGAGACGGCGGCCAAATGGGGGGGGGGAGTCTACTTAAAAAAATATGACGTCAAGCGCGCTTCTCCTTTCCTTCCTTCCTCCGTGGCAAATACGGTAACGTTTTGCCGTTGCTACTGTTACCAGGCTTGCCTATAGTTATATTTGCCGCACGGTAGCAGTTAAAGTGTTTATCTTACAGGGGTGCTAATTAACACTCCAAAGAGGTGTCGTAGTGGAAGGAGGGTTGGTTGGTTGGTAACAACTTTATTCAAAAGTCCTGCAGAGCTTTCGCCGACGGGGCCTTAGGTCTCCCACGTGGGGACGTCGAGGTGTTGTCTCGCCGTCGCCTCGAAGGCCTGCTGGACGGCCCAGAGTTGGTCACCGAGACTGGGGCTGTGCAAGGCAGCGGCCCACCGCGGCGGGAGGGTTCCGGAGTTAGCGCCGTCAGGGTTTTTGCTACAGTCCCGGAGCATGGGGGGTAAAGTTGCTATAGCAGTGTGGCAGACCTTGCATATATTCGTCGCGTATGTTCCGGGGTAGAGTCTGTGGTATTGTGCCGGGTTGGGGGACGTGAGGATCTGCTGTTGGAAGGGGGGCTCCGGAATAATTTCGACCACCTGTGGATCTTTAACGTGCAATCAGCACACGTACAGGCACCTTTATGCATTTCACCTCCATCGAAACGCGGCCGCCGCGGTCGGGTTCGAACCCGGGAACTCCGGATCAGTAGCCGAGTGCGCTAACCACTGAGCCATCGCGGCGGGTGCAAAAAAAAAAACTCGTTTTGCAGCCGAGACCGGGAGAGTGCGAGTTTTAGCGCTCTGCTCGAGACGCTGCGCGTATAACCAGGAGGCTGCAGAGCATCGCAAAAGTGTTGCTGTGTGGATTAGAGGCGTGGCCGGTCTATGAACGCTGGATGCAAACGCGCGCGCGCGTCAAGATGCAGATGTACAGCGTGCATCAGAAGTTTCCGAGCCACGGTGTCCTTTTAATTGAGCCCTGTACGTGGTGCGGTCCCGAAATCTTTGCAGGGAGTATAGGGGATGTACAAGTCTCACCCCTGAGAAGCCTGCTAGTCTCATATAGGCGTGTGTACCATAATATACAGCTAAAAAGCAGGCCCTGTTGCTTGGGAACTTCTGATACACACGTACTGTACACGTCGTCGAAGCTGTCGCTGACATTGGCGTTGCAGGTGGTTTTCAATACATGTGGTGTTGACGGGACGAAAGTTATGAGCAAAGCATATGGCATATGGGCAGGAGCAAAGCATATATGGCGTGGGATGCAAAAACGCCAGATGCGGCCTGCATACCGTTATATACCGCGAACCACCACGAACGCTGTTTTGCGGGCTGAATGCAGCTAGGTCGCAGGCGTTACTCGAAGTCGAAGCCCATAGATAAATGCACGCGTACGTAATCGAGATATAGTTTCCAGGAAGATCGCGAAGTACGTAATGGAGACAAGGTGTAGATCAGGTTTTCAGAGTTCGTCGCTTGGAGGATTAACATGTTATGCGTCTAATTTATACATATTGTAATTGATAAGCAGCTGCCGTAAATCAGTAACGATTAAAAGTACCAACTTCTGTGCATAAAGTTACCTTATTAATGTTCATTCTTGGACACCTGTAATTTCAGGCACTATTTCGCTTTAGCAAAGTTCTCCATACAACGAATCGAATTGTGGCTGCCTTGAGGAACTTCTCACGAAGTTTATATATGTACACGTTCGCTTTCCCGACATATGCATACGGGAATACTGTGAAACCTAATAGGCCATGCATGCATAGTCTGGTTTTCAGGGCAGAATGGCAAGTCGAAGCCACACATCAGACGACATCGAGACACATCTTGGAGAAGAAATATATAAGGCGATATATCTGGTTTTCGGGGCGGGAGAAGTCCAAACCCCACATATCAGACGACAGTGTTGACCGAGCCCATTAGAAGCACCAAGTCGGGCCTCCTGTTGAGCACGAGGAACATGAAGGGCCTATCCACGGCCACCACCTTCCTCTTGGCAGGGCTGGTGCCTGCTTCTCGCGAATCATTCGACGAGGGTGGACGTCCTCCGGCTTCACTGACGTGCAACGTGGCCACAGCCGTACGCCCGCGGCCGGCGTCAGGCAGTCCAGGCGAGCCTCGTCGGTAAAGGCGTCGACGACGCCCAGGAGGGGCAGCAGCTCGGTCAGGTTGGTCACCTGCCTGCACGACGAGGGCAGTATAGGGTTTCAACCGATCAATGGGTTGACGGACACCTGGCCCGCCAGACGTTCGCAACCCTACATGGAGTACAAAAAAAGGCATCGGCGCAGTATTTTAGCAGCAAAACACTCGCGTGTTCTACTACAGGTCAAAGAATCGAATGTGCTCTGGAACTTCACTGGACGTCCGCAGGACGTTTAAAACGTCCCTATTACGTCCAAGGAAGTTTTAGTGCCATTTGGGTTAAAATGCTGCCCAGGTAACACTGGGTTGTAGGGGATATGTGGAACAAGGATTGGCAGGGTTGGCGGGGGAGCGGGCGCATTGAGGCACCCTACCAGGGCTAGTTGGTGAGCCAGTTGAGCCAACCGCATCCAAACACGCCAGGTGAGGTATTGGCAGTGACGGCGTCAACGAAGTCGAAGAGCGGCGGCCGCCACACCGAAGTCTACCGGGCCACACCAAAAATTTGCCGAGCACTCTGTCTATACGCTGACGAGGACGACGTTTCGCGATGGTGCAGTCCGTGTTAGACATTCTTTCTGGTAGTAAAGGGAATATATGTGAAGCTCTCATTGCTATATCTTGTCCAGTTTATTTTATCTTAATGTCACAGATGTCTACCGAAATTATGACCACCCCTACCTTAAGGTAGGGGAGTATTCAGAATTTGGGTAGGGGGCAGTCAGAACCTGGATCGGCATCTGTGGCATAAAGATAAAAATAAAACGAGCAAGATGTACCGAGAAGAGGGCCACCCCACTACGAATATTCTGGCGCCATCCCTGGGTGTGGGCTGTGGGAGGTAAAGGAATGAGGGATGGAAGTCCGATGGAGCATTGGAGGAAGCAGGAATGGGTGCAGTTAATTAGGACGGGAGGTGCCCGGTCTGAAGAGAGGCGTCGGGAGTTGAGCTGCATATTTCGGTGAATGCGGGCGCGATGGAGAGACTCGGGTGAGGGGGAAGAATTAAGTGTGCGGTGCAACGTTGAGCGGTTTGCTTCTTGCAAACGAGGGCTTTTTCACTATTGGGTCACATGCTGTTCCATGGTCCGCCTGAGCCTTGGGATGTGGGAGCATAAACTGGAAACGAGAAAAGGGGCGGAGCCGGGAACTGAAAAAAAAGTTAGGCCTACATTTTCCTGTCCAGAAGAAAGGTTAAATGTGCATGCCATTTTGTTATTTATCTAGTTTCTGATACGTTGTAGGTTGCTGTATAGGTTCCAAGAGTTGTGCGTAGGTCCGCCACATTGCTGTCCATGCATCCAAGTTAGGAGGAAAATCCGTAACTCTCGCATGCAGGAGGCACACTCGGAGTAGCGATTAGAGCGAGTGCAGGCAAAATCCGGTTGTTTTTGGCTACCGAACTTGACTTATTCTAACCAAAATGCCCGCTGCTGTGCATAACACAGCTTGGTAGTAATGCGTTGGCTGCATCAAGATCTACCTCAATTAGTTGCGGACAAATCCGCAAGCCACCTGTGTTTTGCTTTCTACTATTAACGGAAGCTTACTTTAATAATGCGTGTTTTTTTATACAACAAAATACCATTTAGAGTAGAGTAATGGACTGCCAGCAGCAGTCTAGTGTTAAACTACGCGCAGGAGTTTGTTTCTCCGCAATGCATGGATGCTTCTTCAACCATGTGATCGCGCTTGGCCAATGGAGGCGCGAGCGGCGCACAGGGAGCAAATGCGAACCTAATCAGAAACTCTAACCTGATGCGAAACTTTGGCAGCGACAGCTCGACGTCGCCAGCCTCGCGCAGCCGATCGATGGCGCGCAGCACGAGCGGCGTGCTCAGCTTCTCTTCGAGGGTGGCGAGGCCTCCGGGCCCCGTGGGCAACAGGATGATCATGGCGTTGCTCGGGTTCTCGTACGGCAGCTCGACCATGGTCGCCTCCAGCTCGGCACAGTCGGCCATGCGGAACGGAGCCGTGCAGTGCATCGTGGGCACGCTGCGGACACGCACGTGACGTCACACATGTGCGGAAAGTGTGGCCTAGATGTAAAGCTTAGCGAATTCTTCCTTACCTACTAGAAAGAAAGATGTAGCTCACTGGACGGAGCACAAGAAAGCGTACACTAGCACACTAGTGAGAAATTTTCTCATGGAAGAACACCATTTGTCCCTATATTATTTCCCTCCGGAAGGAATTGTAGCGAGAGCTACATTACGGTAGCACTTCCAAGCCTTCAGCGTAGCGGCGCGCCACCCTGTGGCGGCGCCGCCACTCTGTCACGTGGTGGGTCACGTGGTGTGGAGCAGCTGCTGGCGGCGCGGCGCGGTGGCTAATCGCGTGGTTCGTCACGTGGTTGGTCACGTGACCAAGTTGCACACGGCCAGCTGTAGCTATCGCGTCACTCCAGGTTTAACCAGAGCTAAACCACCGCCAATTTTTAATAAATTCATGCCCTGCTGCCTCTTAAACGCACCAAATAGCACCGCTAGTTCGCCGAGATCAAATGGCAGCAGATCTGATGGTATCGCTAGCTGACGTCCCCGGTTAGCTTTTGGCCAGTCTACAAAGCACCCATTTCGCCTAGATTTTGATCATCGTCATTCAACTTGAGTTCACTGCAGGACAGACATCTCTCTAATTAATGAATTCGATTTATTATTGCTCTGTGCCGGCTCCGCCTGCGTCATTCGTCAACTCATCACTCCAGGTAATTGATTACGACGGGGAAAACTAAAACTGCGCAGCAGCCATGCATGATCAAGCCGAGAAATGGGACAAATGGGTCACCCGGCCGGATGATGTGGCCTGCTGAACCCGCCAGCCTTGTCTGCAGGTGCGCTGAGGAAGGACTGCCTGGAGACGGCAAAGCGGCTCTTCCAGCGTCCTTCCAGCCTCAGCGAGGACAGCAGCACCAGACGCGTCTCGTGGTTCACGGAGCCGGGCGGGAAGACCTGTTCCCGAGGCAGCGAGAACGAGCTGACGGCCCTCGCCATCGCGTCCATGGACAGTCGGCACTGGGGGCCGTTGTTGCGGAAGTCCCGCCGGTCCATGAAGAAGCCCATGGTGTCTTGCATCCTGCGACGTAGCGTCCGCTATCTCCTATCGCTACGCTCATAGTGAACTGGACGACAATGACAGTTGCGCGAAGGCTGCCCTGTAGTTCTCATGGAAATTGGAAATTGGTTTTGGGGGAAAGGAAATGGCCCAGTATCTGTCCCACATCTCGGCGAACACCTGAACCGCGCCGTAAGGGAAGGGGTTACTGAGAAAAGAAGAAATAGTAACCGTAGTGGAGGGCTCCGGAATAATTTCGACCACCTGGGGATCTTTAACGTGCACTGACATCGCACAGCACAGGGCCGCTTAGCGTTTCGCCTCCATCGAAACGCGGCCGCGCGCCGTGGTCGGGTTCGAACCCGGGTACTCTGGATCAGTAGCCGGGTGCCCTAGCCACTTGAGCCACCGCGGCCGTTGTCGTTCTCATGCTTTTCGCCTTTTCGTACTGCTCTTAGAACTATGATGATCAACCTTTATAAACTATAGTTGCTACATATAGCTCTGAATAGCCTCGGCGAAGCGCTCAGCTCATTTCCGGGAATCACGAAATGAGAAACACAAATTGCAACGGTCAGCTAAACGCCGAGACCAAGATTATACGAATGCATGTGTTCAAACAAACCAGCTCGGTTTAATACAATGTCGTCTCTTTGCGATCGCCTAAAAGACATTACACTATCCAAGCTACCTTCTACTTTACGTTTTCAGTGCACGTTAAAGAACCCCAGGTGGTCGAAATTTCCGGAGCCCTTCATTGCTGCGTTCCTCATAGCCTGAGTCGCTTTGGGACGTTAAACCCCACAAACCAAACCATCTACTTTACGTTAATGTCATCACGGGTAAAGCTAACCACGCAGATTCAGTAGCATCAAGGCGTCGCCTGCTTTTATCGTTCCATGAGGTTAACAGCGCAGGAGTAACGCGTCGTAGCCGTAAACGCCAGCGCTAACCAGTTGATCACGAAGGGCGCAGGTTTAAGAGAATCGTGACATGGTCTAGGTAGGCTTTGCCCATACCCTAGATATCCCCCTTCTCTAGGCTATAAGGAAGGAGACGCTGGGTAGTAACGGGGGAGGGGGGGGGTCGTTTTAGAGCAGGGCGACAAATATGAGAGTGGAAAAATATAGAAATGCAGATTTAGCCTTCACTTGTTTGGAAACATCGTAATCCTGATTGCCTAAAATCAAATTAAAAAAGACCACTTCCAAAAACTGTCCAGCTTCTTTGGCCCTTCTTTTGGAGCTTTCCTCGCCCCCTGGTTTCCTCCTCCCGTAAAGAGTACAGTGTTATGCCGTCCAAAGTCCGTAAACATCCTCGTGTTCTCATAGAAGTGTGTTTTAAACTGGACTCACTCTATTGAGTGTAAGATTGTCATACGCATCGTAGTCTTGTCGATTACGCGGTGATGGCCGTTCAACGGACTTTCTCGTCTTTCTTCAAGGAAAGCCGCGGCGGAATGTACGTTAGCTTTTTTTATTGTTTAACACATAATCACACCATCCTTCAGTCGCAACGGTCTCAACAATATGTACTGACGCGCAGAGCGCCACCTATGCTTTCTCCCGCTGCCGTACCTGTAGTAGTCCCTGTGCAAGGGCACTGACTCGTCAAAGAACAGAGCCGTGAAGCAAGTTAGCGTGAGGCCCAGGCACCGCAGCTTGGCGCGCTCGAAGTCCCGGAACAGTTCGGACGCCAGCTGCTCGAACCTGACTGCCGTCGATGAAGGGTCCCAGTCCATGTGCAGAGCGCGGGCAACCTGCGAATCCGTGGTCAAGGAATCAAAACCACAGTTTTCAATCATATGGTCATGTTATCAGCGCACAAACAACAAAGTCAGAGGAAAGAAGGCGGCAGAATATCGCTATCCTGTCGTCGTCTTCCTTCTCAGCGAGCTCAAAGTTTGAAACCGGAGCTTCGATCAGTTGCACCAGTTTCGGAAAAAAAATGAAATCCGAGTATGTCCTGTGGGTGCACTTCATGCAAATCAGCAAGTTGGTGCACTGCCTGTGAGCTCAGGAGTCATATTTAAGTGTTACCCTTTAATCAACGACTGGGAGTCCTTAGAAAACTGCTGAAGTGTGAAGTTATCTTAATTTGAGTACGCGAATCTTCGAAAGGGTCCAGTGGTTGTCTCATGCCCACGTAAAGCTCCCAAAGAATGAAAGCATAAACATGGCAAAGAAATGTTCAGGAAACATAAACTGCCCGATTTTCATCCTCTCCCAAGAGACAGCGGTACCGGCGCCACCCTCATAAATTCACTCAGTTCCAAGCAAGCCAATCCAGACAGGATGACCACAGATGGAACAGGCACGAGAATGCCCCCCAGTCCTTATTTCCCTTGTGGCTTGGGTTCAGGTTGTACTCAACATATCATTTCTGTTCAGCAAATGAACGTGGTATAGTCTAGGATTACGGCGCATAGGCGGAGAATGATCCTCATACATCCATCACCGTAAAATAGAGATCAGTGACCTGCTGTGAAAACGACGTTCCTGTATGGTGTATACATTGGGACATGTCCAGCTTGATGACGCGTGAGTTCTTTAGGCAGGCGATTTGGCTGCATTGTGCAGACTGGCTACATGGTCAGGTGAACAAGGGTGCTTATTTAAGTGCCGAATTTAAACGAGGGGGAAGGAAATTAAGGGCCAGCTCCCTCCCTGAGACGAAAATCTGCCGTGGAAAAACCACACTGCCTTCCATCTTTTATTTTTTTTTCATAAATTTCGAGAAGCTGATAGTTAGGCTTAACTGTGCCCCTAGCGGTCTACCTTGCTAGTAGAGTCTTACCGGTAGCCGATTTAAAGAGTTGAAGTCGAAGAGTTGAACCTGGGACCCGTCACCTATGAGGGAACATATATAGCGAAGAGACTAAAGTCGGATACAAATCAACAGCGCACCGGCTTTTCTTCGAAGAACCCCCTTCCGGCCATTGGCGTCAGCCGATTCTGATGACCTAGGCCTGTTAGCGTGACAATGGAGAGAGTGGTCTATCCCGGACCATGGAGGGCAGGGATTATCCCCTTTCATCTACCAATCCCTGCTTTGTCACACTTGCAGGGTCATGAGAATCAACCGACGCCATTGGCTGGAAGGGGGTTCTTTGATGGGGATGAGCTGCTACGTTTTCAAGTTGCATTCGACACTAGACGTTTTTCGCATTTCGGAGACGTATTAGCGGAGACGTACACCGGTTTACCGGATGCCTAGCTTCTGCGCATGAGCAGTGGCATTGTTGGGGGTCACGGGGGGCCACTGCGCATGTTCAGGCGGGGCGTCCGGTGAAACCATCCTACGCTGCCCAGCGGAGCAAGCGTCTCAGCGAGAGCCCGTCGAGGTACCTGGTCGTGGGTGTTTCCGCAGGCGCCCCGCAGCACCATGACCAGCGAGCTGGCGACGAAGAAGGGCGACAAGAGCACGTTGCCCACGTGGCCCACCTCCCGCAGCTTGCGGTGCAGGTCGAGCGACAGCTGCAGCAGGCAGCCGCTCAGGTCCGGAGCCACTCGGAAGGATGGCGGCAGGCGGAACCTGCTGGGCAAGCACCGCGTGTCATCGCCTTCCCACGAAAGGTGCCCCGCCATGCGCTGTATACGGTGCGTAGAGTGCCTCGGTGTCGCTGTACCGTTCTATATAGTGGACACAACTTGTCTCCTTTCGGAATTGATGAGGAGGGCGACGCCTAGGTACTGGGCACTGCCAGACACCCGCCATATCCGCCTTAAACGGCTAGATCCGACGATGACCTTTTCAGTTCCTCGCGAAATACCTCGCCCTATTGCATGCGTTATCCGTAGACTACGTTTAAACGTGGCATTCACGCGCAAATACTTGCACTTAATAGGACAAGCGGACTCCCCGGAATGTACCACATGTGGCGTGCTAGAGACTATAGAACATGTTTTAGTGGCGTGTCCAGCGTATGCACGCGAAAGACTCATACTCGCATCTGCTCTGAAGCCTATGGACACATCGCTCCTCTCTGAGGATTTGATCCTCGGCGCTTGGCCAGATAGTTTTACAAGTGTAAAGGCAACGCGAGCGCTCTCACGCTTTTTGAGCGACACGGACCTTGTCTCGCGTTTGTGATGTCAGAAAGTGTGCCTTTTTTTTTAAGTAGTTTTTCATCTGCCTCCTCCCATCATCATCGTCCCCCATCGTGAACTTCTTTTACCTCCTCTTCCCGTCCCCCAGAGCAGAGTAGCAGGCCAGATATTTATTTTTCAGGCCAACCTCTCTGCTTTTCCTATCAATAAACCCTCTCTCTCTCTCTCTCGGTGTCGCGTGAACGGAAGGGAATGCTGTAATACTAGTTATGTGATGGTGTAGTTAGGGCAGGTAGTGAACGCAGATCCGGATCACGGGAGGGAAATAACTAGAACAATAAGAATAAGGTGGGGCTTATTTGTCAGATTATCTCCAATCATGAATGGCAGTTTAAGTATATAACAGCTGTATCTTACCGGTACTCACCTATGGGGCAGAAACGGGGAGGCTAACGAAACTGGTTCAACCAGAGTCAAGGGCAACACAGCGTGCTATGGAATGGAAAATGGTAGGTGTAACGTTAAGGGGCAGGAAGAGGGCAGAGTGGGTCAAGGAACAAACGTAGCGTTAATGAAGTCCTAGTCGAAATCAAGAAGCAAAGATGGTCTTAGGCAGGGCGTGTAATGCGAAGGCAGGATAACCGCTGGCCCTTAATTAAGGGTAACCGACTGTATACCAAGAGAAGGTAAGTGGAGCAGGGGGAGGCAGAAAGTTAGGTTGGCCGATGAGATTAAGAAGTTTGCTGGAACATGCTGGCCTCAGCTGGCAAAGGACAGGGTTAATTTGACAGATATTGGAGAGCTCTTTTCCGTGCAGTAAACATATAGTCAGGCTGATGATAAGCATAAGATAATGGAACTACAAGACGGAATGTTTCCCAACTTTTCGAGGTATGCTTTTAGGTGAGCTTCGGCAGTAGCATCCTGAAACTTCAAAGCTCAGAGGTCGTTAAGCGCATAGTTTCACTCGCATGACAAAAGCAGATGCACTCGGGATGCAATAGACGAGGAGTCTCAAACTAACAAGTTTAGGCTTGCAGGGCGGCCCGCACTGACAAGCTTTTGCCTCCCACAGGCTGGTAGCCCGAGCAGGGGGGAGAAAAGGAGTAGTATATATAAGGAAAAAAAACTGAAATACAAAACAAAGCAAAAGTAGCCGAAAATAAGTTCAAGCAAAAAAATTAAACAGAATGGGTGAAAACAAACTTCCGACCTGGGCCACTCAAAAATCTTTTAACAGCGACAGCTGCATGGGTGATGATTTTCGAGATCATGTCATCGGCGTCGTCCGGGTGTTCCGCACGCTTACAGCCCTATGTCAAAACAACCTGGACAGACGCTCCGCTATAAACCGCTAGATCAACCTGATTCGCGACACCATTTTACGATCGCCATGAAAACCTCAAAACCGAGCTCAACCCTACACCTCCGCCCCCACACCCATTTACTGCTTACTGGACGCTGGCATCTCCACACTCCCCATCCGCCTTATCTCTCTATTTTCAGAGATGGAACATGGCTGGGTATGAGTTACCCGCCGCAGTGACTCAGCGGTTAGGGCGCTCGGCTACTGATCCGGAGTTCCCGGGTTCGATCCCGACCGCGGCGGCCGCGTTTCGATGGAGGTGAAACGCCAAGGGGCCGGTATGCTGTGCGATGTCAGTGCACATTAAAGATCCCCAGGTGGTCGAAATTATTCCAGAGCCATCCACTACGGCACTTCTTTCTTCCTTTCTTCTTTCACTCCCTCCTTTACCCCTTCCCTTACGGCGCGGTTCAGGTGTCCAACGATATACAAGACAGATACTGCGCCATTTCCTTCCTCCCAAAAACCAATTCTGGGTATACAAGAGACCGTGCGTGAACGTGTGCGACACGCGCTTATCCAAACTACCCAAACCCTTTCACCTCTCCGTCCCTCATGTGCGGCTTTGGGACAGTAAACCGAATGAACCAAACCATCGTTCAACTCTGTCTCAGGGTGGAGCCGCCGCGGTGGCTGAGTGGTTACAGCGCTCGGCTGCTGGCCCGAAAGACGCGGGTTCGATCCCGGCCGCGGCGGTCGAATTTCGATGGGGGCGAAATTCTAGAGGCCCGTGTGCTGTGCGATGTCAGTGCATGTTAAAAAACCCCAGGTGGTCGAAATTTCCGGAGCCCTCCACTACGGCGTCTCTCATAGCCTGAGCCGCTTTGGGACGTTAAACCCCCATAGACCTTAAACCTCTCAGCGTCGCCCGCATGGAGCGTTGTTTGCCCAAGAAATCGCGTCGCGCGCCCGACGCCCGCGTCGACGAATTCACTCCCGCATGGTCAGCAGCCGAGTGGCGGTTTTTTGCCGCCCAGCTGTGCGATGCGCGCGCCCCCATCCATACTGAAATCAGAGAGATTCGCAGGAAGTGAAGTGAAGCCGCTGGCTCTCACGCGCAGAATGCTCGCGAGCGCGCATCGTTTATGTGAGCGCGTCTCCCTCGGCCGGGTTTCAGGCGTCGGCGTTTTTTTCCTGTTCCGCCAGAACGCGACGATTTTGCAAAAACGTCCTCTCTGGAGGCAAAAAAAAAAAAACGCTCCGCTGCCGTCGACGCCGACGAATCGCCCGGAAAAACGCTCCATGCGGGCCACGATGGTCACTCGTTTCCCGCGCTACGCCGAGATGGAAAATGAAATACGAATAAGTGGCTCTTTGCCCCAGCAGAAATAGTGAGTGAAAGGGGTTGTTTTCTTGGTGGCGAAGAGGGGTTTCATTAAAAAGCACAATGAACAAAAACGGAATGGAAATATGGGTGACGGGAGAAGATCGGAAGGTGAAACACAGATAGGAGATAGGGACAGCGAGAAAGGATCGATGGAGGAGAATGGCGGACATCAGCAAACAAGGAATGGTTTTAACTAGTATAAGCTCGTTAACTAATCCCAAACAGCTAACTTTTTAATTATTACAGTTAGGTACTGGATTACGAT
Organism: Amblyomma americanum; assembly: GCF_052857255.1. Lineage (NCBI taxonomy): Eukaryota > Metazoa > Arthropoda > Arachnida > Ixodida > Ixodidae > Amblyomma > Amblyomma americanum. The sequence continues at coordinate 152,051,954 of NC_135501.1, read as the reverse complement.
GTCACGCCACGTCAGCGCTGCCCGCTGGACCAGGCGAAATTCCTGCCTCCAAATTCCAGCCCACAATTCAAGGCCACGTGACACACTCGACACTGATAGACTACAGGTTCCTTCTTGTTCTCGGTGATGAACACTTTATACTTAATATAGCTTGGAGTTTCTTGGCTTTCTTTCATCTATCGGCACAAAAAAGAAACATCCCAGACCAGCCTTAAGCAAATCAAAATGTTTAATTATGAAGGAAAAACGTTTTGATTTACATCCTGAAGTCCGACAATATACACTGAAAGCCATTAAATGGTGTCCGAGGTTCATGCCTCGGGGTGTCACCGACCATCCCCGCAGCATTATTCCTTCTTGTCAGCGTTGAGAGTCACAAATCACTACCCGACGCGCACTTTCGCGCTCACATCTGCGCCATCTCGAGCCGGTATGTCTTTCTGCGCCCGTTCGTCGAAATCCCACCGTAATTCCGGCGGCACCTGCGACGAAGCCGGTCCTTCGCTGCCGCCCCTCGTATCTCGCTGGCTGTTTTATGTCGGCAATGACACCCGGCACTTCGCCTTTGGTCGGCCTTGATATACACGCAGCTGGACCCAAAAGCGCAGACTGTACTGTCGCTGGCGAGTACTGGGGGTCCTATAATACCTTCCGTCAAACGGCTAATCCCCCAGTGGCGTTCGCCGAGAGTGCGTCCCACCGGCAAGCTGAAGTTCAGAAGACGCCACGGGGCCACAGACCCTATAATCAGGCCAAGTGGTCACCTGACGGTGCCAGTCGTTAGCGGCGAGAGATAAAAGGGAGGGTGAAGGAGGGGGAACTTCTTCCCGCTGGCTTTCGGCGTCGAGATCAAGGAACGCTTGGCCGCCCGGAGCCTGTCTGGTAGGACTCAAAGGGGTACGAAGGGGCTGAAGGGGGGGGGGGGGGGGGAGACTCTTCCGCTGGCCCTCTGCCACCTCTGCATCCAGCGCAACAGACATCTTTAATTGACAACTTGCAGAACGTCGAGTTGTTATTGTCTATTTATTATATTATATTATATTATTAATTATAAATTTATGACTATTTGCATGCATGATGAGCTGCGGCTAGCGGATATAAAAGCACAGGGAGAGGGAAAGAAAGCGGGAACGACAGTAAGAAAGGATATGGGTATAGGGGTAAAATACACTATGTACATATACAGAATATGGAAATATGAACGTCGAGCGCCCTCTACAATTTACAATCGAACACATTCGTTCGCAGACGGCAATCTCGCATTCTTCTTCGAAAAGGGGGGGGGGGGGGTGGGGGGGGAGACGTCCCTTTATCTGCATGAGAGGGAAGTTATTGAAAGTGCACAATAGAACATGGGCGCGAACGCCAGGAGCGTACTATAGTCAAGGAAATAGATCATTGTTACCTTTTGACAACTTGCCTTTAAACTCTATCGCCAAAGCTGGTGGTGACCGTCGCAGCTTCAGGTTGTCGCAGATTAGGTTGGATCATGGAAATTAATGGTGGGCTACAAATTTCTAATTGCAGCCAGGTGCCTAAGAGCAATGGACAAACAGTTAACTAATAGAAATTAGCTAACCAGCGCAATAGTTAACATGATTCACATGTTTTCCCGATGCCCGGTAAAGCGGTATTACAACGCCGCTGGAGCCATCCCGATTTCTGAAAAAGCCTACTTTTAAAAATTCTAGCTCACCTTCGCTGAAACAACCGCTATATAACTATCTACAAGGTTATATTCACATGCACAATAAGAAAAATGTAACACCTGCACTCTTGTCAAATATTGCTAATATAGCGCCGACGTTTTGACTCACAGAATGAAGCGCGAGAGAAAGTTCACATGAGCGATGGATCCCTCCCAACTGCTGTATTTCATAGAAGGTATAGCCACATTTATGCCAGCGAGGGCAATCACAAAGATCAAAAGGTGCAGACACTGCGTAGTTCATGTCAGCATTCCGCCGCCAAGTGTGGAGCCAGATAATCACGCGTCTCCATTTTTCGTAGAGCAAAGCCACGTGTCACGTACATGTGTGTGTGTGTGTGTGTGTGTGTGTGTGTGTGTGTGTGTGTGTGTGTGTGTGTGTGTGTGTGTGTGTGTGTGTGTGTGTGTGTGTGTGTGTGTGTGTGTGTGTGTGTGTGTGTGTGTGTGTGTGTGTGTGTGTGTGTGTGTGTGTGTGTGTGTGTGTGTGTGTGTGTGTGTGTGTGTGTGTGTGTGTGTGTGTGTGTGTGTGTGTGTGTGTGTGTGTGTGTGTGTGTGTGTGTGTGTGTGTGTGTGTGTGTGTGTGTGTGTGTGTGTGTGTGTGTGTGTGTGTGTGTGTGTGTGTGTGTGTGTGTGTGTGTGTGTGTGTGTGTGTGTGTGTGTGTGTGTGTGTGTGTGTGTGTGTGTGTGTGTGTGTGTGTGTGTGTGTGTGTGTGTGTGTGTGTGTGTGTGTGTGTGTGTGTGTGTGTGTGTGTGTGTGTGTGTGTGTGTGTGTGTGTGTGTGTGTGTGTGTGTGTGTGTGTGTGTGTGTGTGTGTGTGTGTGTGTGTGTGTGTGTGTGTGTGTGTGTGTGTGTGTGTGTGTGTGTGTGTGTGTGTGTGTGTGTGTGTGTGTGTGTGTGTGTGTGTGTGTGTGTGTGTGTGTGTGTGTGTGTGTGTGTGTGTGTGTGTGTGTGTGTGTGTGTGTGTGTGTGTGTGTGTGTGTGTGTGTGTGTGTGTGTGTGTGTGTGTGTGTGTGTGTGTGTGTGTGTGTGTGTGTGTGTGTGTGTGTGTGTGTGTGTGTGTGTGTGTGTGTGTGTGTGTGTGTGTGTGTGTGTGTGTGTGTGTGTGTGTGTGTGTGTGTGACCACTTCTTAGCCAGAGAAGTAATCCTTGTAGAAGTCTTTTCTGTGTTTGCCTTTTCCCCATTATTTGAAGAACTAATGACCATCTTCGGAACAAGGGCTGAAATCAGAGGCGCCAGCGGGCCACACAAGGCTTTGTAGTGCACTTCTGCAGTGACACTCCTGCAGCGGCACAGCTACACTCTGTACCCGATTTACCCTAAAAGAAACTATAAAGAGAGTGAGCCTTCTTCTAGCGCGCTTCCTAATAGGGACAGGGTATGCTGCCCATACACTAGATTTCCATCACTAATAAGACGGGATTCTAGCGGTTGCTAACCGAAACAGATTCTGCCTTCAAAACATGCGAAGTTCTTGCAGTTACGAAGGTTTTGTCCCAGGTTCCAATCTTCTCTATTTGCCAATGTCAAGCCCTCCTGTGCAGCGTTTAAAAGCCTCCTTCCGTTGCTAACTGCTTCAAGTTACTAAGCTTTGATCTCAGAATATGCCTCCATTGGCAACATTATAAGCATTCAGTATATTTAGTGATAGAAATTTACCCCTGAACATGGAACACGGAGTGCTCCAGAGAAATAATAATAATAATAATTGGTTTTGGGGGAAAGGAAATGGCGCAGTATCTGTCTCATATATCGTTGGACACCGGAACCGCGCCGTAAGGGAAGGGATAAAAGAGGGAGTGAAAGAAGAAAGGAAGTGCCCAACCCCTTTTTACTCCCTTATAGGGCAAATTGTGTTTGCAGTGCGGCCTTAGAACTCCTGACGTAGCACTCCTGCAATGGACATGGCCCGCCGTATAGGCGCAGGGGTGGATGCATGAGAGCATTCCGTAAACTTAGTAATCGAAATCTATGCGGAAACATAGGAGGAGGTGTGCAAGAGAACAGCGTACACCCTTTTTACTCCCTTATAGGGTAACTCTTGTTTACAGTACAGTGTATATATGTATAGAACTCCTGACGTAGCACTCCTGCAGTGGGCACTCCCGTGCACACCGTAGGTACCGGAGTGGTTGCATGGGATTTTTCGAAGACGCTATACCTTTCCGCGTCGGCGCTCTCTACCGCGGTGTCCGGCCCGGATGATGATAGCTCGGCCGGGATGCTCCCCGAGCGCGACCAGCTGGGGACGCCCGTAATGGCGAACGCTGTGGGGCCGCCGGAGGACTTGCGGGAGGTCTTGCTGCTGTGGCGGCGGCACAGGTACAGGGAAGGCCGCTGGGAGCCGGCGGCTGCACGCTGCCTGTATTGCTGCTCGTCCTCGTCTTGCGACGCGGTCGACGAGGAGCACACGTCCCCCGGGCTGCTTGTCCCGGACGTCGGCCGAATGGCTGCCATGGTCGGCCCCGCAGCGGAGGCCTCGGAGGGCCTTCCTCCCTCAAGCATGGCTTCTTCTTCTTCTTTACCTCAGTAAGTAGGCACATACGTACGCGGGGTGATTGGCCAAGGTACAGTTTTGAATGCCAATGAAGTATTTGCACGGGAAAAAAAAGGCGTGAGGCGGCGAAGTAGAAAACTGAATCTAGAATATTTTTTTTTAAATTCAAATAAATTACAGTAATTTGAAATACCGGGAATAGAATAAAACAAATTTTTGACATGCGGCAGAATTGCTTGGTGTACTTCTTCGCCCATCTCTTCTGTATCTATTTGCCTATACTTACCGAGACCGCTCATGCTATCATTTGACGTCACTACTCTTATAAAAGTGGTTTATAGACAGTATATAGACTGCTTATAGAATCTATTGTCTTACTATGGACCTTTCTTTCTGACTATTCAGTCCATAGAGAAAAGTCTTACTAAAATTGTATGGCCATAAATCTATAGATTGCCTATAGACTGTCTATAGGATTTGCATTGCCTATATACTATCTGTAGGATTTGTCTATGGACATTCTATAAAATTTATAGACAATAGTCTGCAGACGGTATTTTAGACTGTATAACAAAATTCTTTGTAAGGGTGGGGTTCAGCCACAGATCTGTTTGTGTCGCTGTTCAGAATTTCTTTCTGGAATCTCATCGACTGCCTTGCTAAACCTTACAATATTTTCTTTTCTTTCTAATATTAGTTTGAATTCAATTTCTCTTTCTTAATGTTTATTTTTTGTATTAATATTTAAAAGTTTTATTTTCCAGTCCATGCCAATACTTTAAATAGAACCCACGGGTGTTGGTCTCGCGCGTGCGTTTCTTCTGCCTTTATTTATTTGTTTGTTACTGTAGTTTTATTTTTTCTTTAGGCCACGCAGTTGTGCAGGTGAATAGCAGTCTATGCCTCACGATTCTTGGCCCATCCCCCAGGGTGGGTATGCGCCATCTTCTTTAAGGCCAGCAACAACACTTTTAGAAACCGCGGAATTCTATTATATCTCTGCAGACCATATCCTTTCCTCCTCTCTGCGGCTGAGTGGTTATCGTGGTCGGCTACTGAGTGCGAGGACACCGAATAAAATCCCGGCCGCGGCAGGCGACCGCGTTTCGACGGAGGCCATACGAAAAAAAAAAAGACGACCGTGTGCTGTACGATATCAGCGCACGTTCAGAGAATAGCAGTGGGTCGGAATTATTAATGCGAAAGCATTTGATCGCTCATCGACACGAAAACCCGGCGTAGCACAATAAGTGGCCGAAATGGTGTGACGTCATCATCAAAGGCGGGAAAGTAGAAAATCTGCACCAGCAACAGTCAGCACTAGAACTTGCAACTGCACAAGCTACAAAGAAATTGGATAGAATTAGAATAAAACTGAACTAGAATATAACTGAAATATGACTGGAACAGAAATATAATATAATTGGAATAGAATGGCAATGCTTTCACATTATTCACACGTAAGTTCCTTAAAGAACTAGAGACACCAAATTTTTGCTTGCGTGTTTGGTTCTTTCAAATGAGGTGTTAGGCATTAGAATACATGGATCACCGCGTGGTATTCGCGTACGACCGTTAAATCGTTTATAATTGAATTTTCTCTCTCTCTCACGCTGTTTTTGTTTCATCAACTGAACGATGACTGTGACGTGCAGTTCTTACCTAGTAGGTCACGTGAAGCACGAAAAAACCGGCGATATAACTGCTTCTACGTCATTTGTTGCCATTCCAGCTCTTGAAGCAGGCTGCTTTAAGTGTTGTAGTGGATTAAAAACACTTACTAGTGTTTATATTGCAGGTATTTTTGTGCCTCATGTGACCGAAGTGTGAACTATACGTATGTCACAGTCATAGTTCGGTTGATGACGAGACGGGCGCGTTGACGAGAAAGCGTCAACATTCCCAGGATGACTCGCGGACCGTCCATCCCGCTCAGGCGTAGCCATAGAAGGAATAAATACTTTTTTTCTAACTGATCAGCCGTCGTGTTTACAAATCCATTCCTGACCTCAGCCCGAACCCTAGGTTGTCAATTTCACTGGCCGCACATTGTGACCCTGCACAGTGTAGGGCACAAGTGTATATCACAATACTACGCTATACTAAAACTCTGTAATTGGCAGCTGCGATTATATTATTATTAATACGATTAATATTACTATTAATACGATCTTCAGAACCAATCAAAAATCTTTCTTGTGCATCTTGCGTCTTGCTTGGGCGTCCAATTGCTTGTGCATCACCCGGGCCACCCCCGATATTTGGTCTTGGCCGAGTTGAACCAAAATTGTTGTCCAACCACAATTGACCGTGACCGACACAATGACCACCTCCTAATTGGGCCCGGGTCATTTCCAAAAAATTGGCCTGGGCGACCCCCGAAGTTTTACCTTGGACGATTTGGTCCAAAATAGATGTCCGACCATAATTTGCCCAGCACGATGACGACCTGCAAATTTGGCCCGAATCATTTCCAAAACTTTGGCCCGGGCCACACCCGCGAAAGTAGTTCACAGCTTTGAGATTTGCGCCATCTCGTTGCTATGGTGTCGCTTGTGGCGTCACCATTTACGTCACCGCGCTTTCGCACGTCACGCATCGGTTTAAGCGGAGTTAAACCCTGGCTATTTTTTCTTGTAGTCCATCACAGTTTCCGACGTGCAGTCGCTATCGTGATCGCCTGTCATCTTCCCGGTACCGGGGTACGAAACAGCGGTCACATCCATTCACATAAAAGTTCACGGTAAAAATCTGCTGGTGCGTTCATAACAAAACCGTTGTTGAATCTGACACGTACATTTGGACACTAAGGTTTCCCGTGCGAGAAAAAAAATAAAATGAAGTGTTTGTTTTTTACGTTTTACAGTAGCCATGGCGTTGAAGTAGTCCGCAATGAATGGAATACTGTCGCTGCGGTCCAAGGTTTCAATTTTCATTTAGGAGACTTTCAAGGGATCCTAATCCGATCCTTTATTTTTCACAACTTCTTATCCGCAAGGTATTTGGAAGGCGTGCTGACGCAGCGGTTTTTTAGGCTGTCGATTTTAGCTGTATAAGTATTCTCACGAGGGATTTTGTCTGCACCTGCGCAGCTTGCTTGTGTGTTGGAATTCGGATGTGCATCCACAGTCACGGGCTCCAAAGAAAGTGGGTGTATTGAAGTGGATTCGCTGGTGGGATCAGTATACTCCCAAATGATAATCCAATGGAAGGTACTGCAATATTCCAGTCCTCATTCAAATTTGGCGGTGCTGATGACGTAGCGACCTTCTCGATTAATCAAGGTATTTCGTTGTGGAGAAGCCGGAGAACCTTTGGCTGACGACGACAGCAAATTTACGTTGGTTTGTTCCCTTTCTTCGGAAGGGCTTAGACCTCTCCATACGTGGTGATTCGGCAATGATAAGGCAGGAGACGATGTTGCAGATGAAGAAGTATATTTACAGAATTTACAAGAGTGCGAACTGCAAGTTACAGGATCAAAGTTGCACAAACATTAAGCGGACTGTTCTCACACAGAGAAACAACTATACATGGGCTTACTTTTCGACCAAAGATTTTAGTCAACGCCTGTAGGTGCTGTAAAATTACGTGCTAAGAACGGAGCCTCTATATACCTAGACGGTTGTTCAATGCTTTTTCTTGCCTTTCTAAAACCTTCGGAAATAAAGAAGTGCGGGCGTGAACGCGCCATCAGGCTTCAATAGACCAACGAAATTCTCATGCAGCCCCTGGGGGTTCGGCACAACGCCGAACCCAGGACGCTCGTGGTAAAGACACGCACAGCAACAAAATATTTTATAGGGGCTGTGAAGGGTGCCCTAATAAAGTTGGGGCATGCCTGGGGTATTGAAGCACGCTGCTTCACGAATAGTGTCCAGCAAGGATTTTTTAAATGCGCTTCGTAGCTGTTATCTGTAGCAAAAATTTGAATTTCAGCCTCTTCGCGCCTTTCCCTCTCCTATCGTCACTTTTTGCACGCTGGAAGGTAGGCGCTCCTTTGCCGACCACCCTCTGGGAGGGGAGCTTCCCGACACCCCGGAGATAAGCGGCTTATTAGCCGCGGCCACGGTAGCTGCCTGACGTCTGCAAGAATCTAACCAATGGCCTCCTCTCACCAATCTACGCAAATGCGGGGGACGGAGGAGGGCGCGAGCATGAAAATGTCGCCGGGAAGGGCTCGCCAACTTTGACGCGTGATTGTGGGTCGTCTGCTGCGTGTAGAAGAGTATTATTTGGCTCTGGTTTTCATGGAAACTCAGTGCAGTGATTAAGTGAGTTAATGGGCGCTCCTCGGAAGGCGTTTCAGAGCCCCTTTAAACCCCACTCCACACGTGGGTCTCTCCATTTCTATTTTTCGGCTGGCTGACCTTGTCTCTGACGAACGCCTCCTAGACTGGCTTTAGGTGGCGTTGCTCTGACATGCAGTCACTCCTCCTTCGCCATCTTATCAAGCGTACATTTCTTCTTAGCTAATTCGCCGCCGTTGTCAGCGGTGTCAGCCCCGATTGCCGCGGTGCGATAGGGGAGGCTGCCGTGTGAGGCAGCGGTGTCGCGGACCGCCGGATAGCGGTAAGAAACCTACATGTGAAGGGCACACGCAAAAGGAGACGTCGCGAGAATGGCACAAGAGAAAGGGGGGAACATTTCATCCTTCGCTTTTTCCGCAGTTTTGACGACGAAGCCACCGATGGCTGAAGCCTGCGGGCTTTGGGTCAACGGGTGCCTTTCGATACGCCTTGTGCACGTTTGTTCCTTGGTGCTAGCGACGGACCCGCTTTCACATAAAGCCCCTCTCTCGGAAGAAAACGTCATGGAGGGGATTTACTTTCACTCAGAGCAAGAGCGCACCCCCGTCGTGGGGGTACTGTTAAACCGCGAACAGTGAATTCGTAATGTCCACTCGAGGGGAGTCTTTTGTGTGTTCGCATGCCCCACGTTGAAAGGAAAGCTTCTAGACAGCTCTGCGAAGTCCGGTGGGGTTCACTCCCTTCATAAAATTAACGAGGTGGGAAATGAGCGGCAGCCTTACAGCAGAAAATGGATGGCATTATAAGAAAGAGGCCCTCGCGTGACAAGACAGTGGTAGCTCCCAACGGGTTTTGCTATCGCTCTCAGCGCAGTGTCCTGGCGATCCCGCCTGTGCTTGACATTTGAGACGCGCCTCGGAGCGTGCGCGTTCACTAAAAAACACCCCGGATCAAGCTGGTTTGCAGTCTGGTAACCATGGAGGACCTGATTGCAAACATTCCAGATAGGAGGGGGAAGGCGGGGCCTTCGCAGGAGAAAATCTTCCGTGACGTCACGCTTTCTATTAGTCATGTAGGAATGAAAGAAAGACGGTCCTGGTTTTAGAGCGAGAGATTACTCCTCAGGGTACAACTTCTGATTTCGAAGCTACACATTCTTCCGGTGCGTAGTAGAATCTTTCTTTTAAAGAGTTTCCATCGATCGCGTCGAACAGTTAAGACTGCCTTAGGAAACCAATGGGGAACGCTTTTGAATATAGCAAAAACGTTAATAGAAGAAGAAAATAACACAAGACTGCAGTCGGGTGATCTGCGGATATAGTGATTGTTATAGTGAAATCTTACATTCTATTAAAATAAATGCACTCGTAAACTGTTTCCCGCTCCAAAATAATTTTGTTCAGAATTGTTGGGTAAGCTTGCGAAGTGTTCTCACTAACGGCGCTATAGCACGGCGCGAAAAAGGCCTAAAAAAATGAAATGTGTGGGGTTTAACGTAACAAATCGACTCGGCCTATGAGGGACAGGGAAGTGGCGGGGCCCAGAAGACTTCAGACCAACTTGGCTTATTTAACGTACACTGACAACCCACAACACACGGGCGTTTTTTGTATACCCGCCTCAGCTGAGATCGAAGCAGCGACCTTTAAATCAGCAGCCGAATGCCAAAGCAACTGAGCCGCTCAGGCTAGTTGAAGGCAGTTAAAGCAGCAACCAATACGACAGTAGTAAAAACATCCAGGACGATGCTATTTCTGCTGCATTAGTTTCGAGAGAGAAAAAAACAACAGCCAGCATACATTTGGCATGATCGTATGCCCAGAAATTCTGGACGACAGCATTTTTGAGCGGGAAACCGTTTATTGCCGCAAATTTTTCACATAATGTAAGATTTCCCTATAACAATCAATATACCTAAAGATCACTCAACGGCAGTCTTGTAGTTTTTTTCTATTAACATTTTTTTACCGTAAAAACCGTCCCCCATTGGTTTTCTTTCAGAGTCTTAACTGTTCGATGCGACCGATGGAAACAATTTAAAAGAATGATTTTGCTACATATCAGAAGAATGGATCATTACCTTCAGTTTTACCGTATAGCTATCTTACAATTTTGCAAATTTTTAAAAAATTTGTCCGAAATTGTTGGACTTGAAAGTATCAGGCATTCAAGGCAATTCACCACCCACGACGAAATGACTGTATGAGAGAGTAAAAACTGCATTTATTGCTGCAGTCTCGAGTAGCACAACGTATGTACAAAACTGCAAGACGAACATTGTAAGAAGTCGGAACCGGGGTCAATTCTTTGGCCGAAGACGTTAGAGCTTCAGGTATTAGACACATTTAGCATACCGGAGACTTATTTAGCATAGCGGAGACATGTGCACCGGCTTTACGTACGCCTGTTGCGCATGCGCAGAGGCCCTGCCCGGCCCCACCAATGCCACTGCGCATAAGCAGTGTAGAATAATACGTCTCCGGTGAGCTAAATCGCTTTATTGGGGACATTTAGGGTTTGGATTTCTGGATATGGATATCCAGTGCTGGTCCTGTGCCTGCGCACTGGCACCTCGCCATGCCCCTAACCGGTAGCGGCAACCTATTCTAAAAGCCTCCACTGTGATCTCGGTGTCATCTCGATCAGACACGGCTACGTGGCTTCGTGAGTCCGATGAAAGTCCTCCGGTAGCAGCAGGTGCAGGGCCGGTCCTCGAGAAAAACACCGCATTCTGAGGGCCACTGTTTCCCGTTGACTGGCCGAGTCGGGGCTGCATAACGCTGACGAAGCCACGTGACCAGCTTCGTTGTCCCTTGCGTGTCTTTGTAGTGTGCGTGCAGCACCTGCAGCAGCGGCAGTCTGGCCTGCATCAGCCTAAAAAGAGAGAGAGAGAGAGAAAAGAAAGACTCGATTTGCATATAGTTCGACAAAATGCGCATTAGGTGCGCTACCACTGTGTGGTCATTGTTTTAAATATGTTTTGTACTGCTTGTCGTCATTATGGTTTGCTATTGGTGATATTGCTATGTGATTAAGCGTGTTCTATTCGGTGTGTTTGGATGGCGTGAGTTATATGTTATTTCTATCAGTCATGCACGTGTAAGAAGCTTCCCCGACGAGCGTCCTTACAGTTACACGTTGAAATTTGTTCGTTCACATCACCCTCCGAATCAAAGTTCCCCCAAACCTCACGTGCTACGTGGTTAAATATCCTTGACACACAATGCCCACCAATAGGGTCCGCGGTTCAGCCCCGGGGCGGCGATTCCCGCCCTCCGGCAGTATTCCTTATTTCCATCGGAGATGGCCGCCAATCAACATCGGATACATACCCTCGCCACACAGGTGATACCATCGCACCACTGGCCTTCATCTGCCCGTTCTCCAATTCTGGGAAGAGTTCGTCTGTCATCACCGCCGTCGGCCCCGCTGTGGTCTCCACCAAGGTCAGGCGGAAACTGTCGCGTATCGAACCCGCGCAAGGACATCTGTGCTGGAGTCCTCACCAATTTCCGCCACATGGCGCTACCCGGGAGTACCACGACCGCCAAATCAGCGGCGTTCACGCATGACGATCTCTCAGCAGTCTTGAAAGTGCGTTAGCACATTGTTCACTTATTGCGTGATCTGCGATAAGTGATATGCGAGGTTCTTTGACGTGCGCTGACATCGGACAGTGCACGTACAGGACTCGATAGCATTTCGCCTCCGTCGAAATGCAACTGCCGCGGCCGGGATCGAACCCGGGCCTTTCGGGTCAGCAGCCACTGAGCCACTACGATGGCTACGTCTCTTTTAATCTCTCTCTCTCTCTCTCTTTTAATCTCTCTCGAGACGATCTTTGGTGCATCATAACTCGATCGTTTCTTAGAGCAGCACGACCATTTTTTTTTGTTGCAACAAAATTCATTTAGTGGTCCATTGCAGCAGCTGTTAAAATTGGCGAGGCCTACGATGGAAGAACAGAGGTCAACGTGGACCAATGAGGACAGTTTCCAAACTCGGCAAGGCCTACGTTGGATGAGCAAAGGTCAAAGTGGGCCAATGTGGCTAGCTTTTTTTTAAATCAGCGAGGCCTACGTTGGATGAACAAAGGATAACCGGGGCCAATGTAGTAATCTTTTTTATATGGCCTAGCCGTTGTTAGGCTAATATGCGGAATCTTGGGCCTATATCGAGAAAGCGGTGAACTGGCTTAACCTTTGTTGGCATGCCGCGGGGAAGTCTGGTCCTATGTAGGGCCACTCTGAGCCAATGACTTCCCAATAATGGACCACTGTTCTGTGCTGCCTGGGACCTAGCTAGCTGTATGAGCTATTGCGTAAAAGGGAGTGTCAGAATATATACACACGCATATAATTAATTACTTGCCTGAAGAATGAAGCGACGTCGTCCTCCGTAGTCGCCGCCTCGGCGACAACACAGAGATGTTGCAGCGTAGGAATGGCTGCGAGTCCCGCTGCGAATACGTTGTGCCTCAGCGGCATGCAGCAGGCCTTGATCTCCAGGAGGCTGAGCCTCGGATTGGCTCGCAGCATCTGGCTGAGAATTACGTAGAAGCCCGCAGTGTCCGTCGTTCCTGGCATGAAACTGTCCAGGTTTAGGAGCAGCTCCATGACACGACACTCCCGCAAGAAGTCCAGCGACGTCATCCTAGCCGTGTCTCCGAGAGCCAGTCGCCGTAACTTGGCGCTGCTGCCGTGCAGCTTCCTGAAACACGCAGCGCTGAACAGGAGCGGCATCCTGCAGGTTGCGCACAGGCAGTCCCGATTGGAATCCCGCTCCGCCCAGATGTCCAGCTGCTCTAGATTCCTGCATCCCCGGGCCAGGAACCTGAGGGATTCGGCATGGTTCGCACCGCAGGGAGCGAGCGCCAGAGCACGCAGGTTAGGCAGCGTGCAAGAGACGATGTGGGACCCATCGGTGTCACAGTCGAAGTGGAACGAGGCTAGGTTCAACTCTGTGATGTTGGCCACGCACCTCCCGAAGAAGAGTTCCATTGCGTCGATGAAGAACTGACCGGAGGTCCCGGTCCCGGACAGCTGCTGCGCACACGGTGCCAATGGCACTAAACACAGAGACGAGACAGCGCTCCAGCACTCGGGCCTCGAGGCGACTTCGGAAAGGCGTCGATGGGCTGCTTGGGAATTGGTTTCCATGGCAACCACTGCTTGCTTGACACCCGTAAGCTGCACAGTTTCCATGTCGTCTTTGAGAACGACCAGACTGCGCGAAGGTACGGGCTGCAGCTGATAGCTCACGTTGCCGAATATGATGTCTCCGGCTGGCACAGAGCATGGTTTCCAACGGCTGGGACATCGTAGTGCTTCGGGTACCAAGGCCTGCTCACCAGTGAACTTGAATGTCAGCAAGTTCGGTCGAAGGCTAATGAAGCCGGTGCACAGTTCGGCCATCTGTAGGCGCGCTCCTGCATCCCGGATGCAGTGTATGTGCAAGTGTTGCAGCCGGTAGCATCGGCGCAGTAATACCATTAAACGCGAAACACTGAGTGGCGTAGCCACCAACTCTATATACATAACCTCCAGTCGCATATTCACCGAGGGGATGTTGGAGACCTGCTCGTGAAACCGGCCATAGGGTAGCGACCATTCAAGCCTCCGCACTTGGCTTAACGTGCTAGCTAGGAGCGTGAAAAGCTCGGATGGTTCGACGAGGCAGTTTACACAGTATAACTCTTGCAGGTTATTGCAGCTGGAAAAGCAGCGTAGCAAGGCTGCGGACGAAAGTGTGATGCAGCTAGTGAAGTCCAATTTTTTTTACGCGGACGGAAATATTTGCTGCGAAAAAGGCTTCTAAAGTGCGCTCATCGGTGTCGGGAGTGAATCTAAGCTCTCGGACAAGGCGTTCCTGGAGGGCAATATGTCCGAGGCTTGGAACAGCTTGTGCGAATGCTATCAGGGATCCCCCATCGAGAAATGAGAGTATGCTCTCCCACGCTTCAAATGGCAGGGAATCAACATACTTGGAAGACTCGGAATCAAGCGGCATGCTGAAGAAGTCCGTAAGAACGATGTTTCTCTCAGAGCGCGAACGAGCCGCTAAAAAGCTCAGAAAAAAAAGACTGAGGCCTCTGAAACCAGTGGGGGGGGGGGGGGGGGGGGGAGGAGACAGAACAAGAAATTCTACTCTCTAAGAAGAACCCTATGCATCCTAGCGGATTGTCAAGAAGGAAGGAGCGAAATGAACTCGGGGATTTCAGGTCACGAACTGAGAGGCTAAGAACCTCTCCTACCGGAGCTAACAAAGGCACTGTGAGAGGAGAGGGAAAAAAACTGGAGAGAAGGAAGGGAGGGTTTGAACTAAAGCGTTTCAAGATTTCGCTGCAAGATGTCCTCGCGCGTGAGTTACCAGCGTACCCTGCTTATCATACACTGTTGGGCGAGTTCCCTGGACATTTTTTTTATTAGAAGGCGTCGAATGGGAAAGGGCACACAAAGAAAATACATACTCGACACACACGCCGACGCATTATCGACTGACAATTTATCTCTTGTTGGGGCACGCAATGTTTCTGCGTGCAAGGCATAAGCACCCAGAAGAATATCAACAAACTACCACAAGCAAGAAGGACGCGATACCGTAACTATTTCTGTTAATTCTTGTCCGGTTACGAACTTGTCCCGGAGCACACCAGCTCCTTTGCAGATAGAGACATTTGATGTTCTATTAAGTCAGGAAACGGCACGCTTTTTTGGAATCTCCAAGGCCCATATATATATATATATATATATATATATATATATATATATATATATATATATATATATATATATATATATATATATATATATATATATATATATATATATATCGAAACCAAGGTGCATAGGGGAACGTTATTATTATTATTTTTTTAATGTGTTGTGCTTATCAGTGGGATAATATTACTTAGATTAATAAATCGCTTTAAGAATTTAGTTATAAAAGAGCACCGGACGCGATATTCGGAGATCGTGGGTTCGTATCCCACCGGCGGTATGGTTGTTTTTTCTGCTGCTTTATAAGTAATTTTCTTACAGCGATTTATTAATCTAAGTAATATTATCCAACTGATAAGCACAACACATTAAAAAAAATATTAATAATAACGTTCCCCTATGCACCTTGGTTTCGGTGACTGTTGGCTCCCTTCACAAGTTTGTCAAACGGGCCCCTCATTTACCTTTATATATATATATATATATATATATATATATATATATATATATATATATATATATATATATATATATATATATATATATATATATATATATATATATATATGTGTGTGTGTGTGTGTGTGTGTGTGTGTGTGTGTGTGTGTGTGTGTGTGTGTGTGTGTGTGTGTGTGTGTGTGTGTGTTTGACTATATATGTGTGTGTGTGTCTGTGTATATATTGCCACACTGCGAGCGCCGCCATGCGGCCGAGCGGCATGACTGGGCTCGTGTGGGAGCGAAGAAGAGTACGTTCCCGTTCGAACGCGCGCTGCTGGGTTTCTGGCCTTCGGATTAACAAAAGCCCTTTTTTCGTGCTGCCCTACGTTTGTCGGCGACATTTTGGTGGAGGTGCTGGGTATCGTTCCATGAACGCTCACCCCGGGTGCAACTCTGACGCTGATCAGCGACGCTTGGACACAACACCCGTCCACAAAGCGAGCCGCCGCCTGCGAGGCCTACAACCCGAGTTCGGCCAACTGACAGCGCCGGTAAGGGCCATGACATCCACCGCGGCTAGCCAGACAAGTCAGCACTCCGGGAGTGCCCCGCCATTTGTCCTTCACGCACCTCGATCGCCGCCACCGTTCCACGGGGACAGGTTCGAGGACGTCGAAGACTGGTTGGCCAGCTTTGAGCGAGTGGCGGGTTTCAATGAGTGGGACGGCGAGCGCAAGCTGCGCAACGTCTACTTTGCGCTGCAGGACTCGGCCAAAACGTGGTTTGAGAACCACGAAGCTTCCTTTATCACCTGGGAGGCTTTTCGTCGAGAGCTGCTAGCGACATTTACCAGTAGCGAAAGAAAAGAGAAAGCTGAAATCGCCCTGCGCTCGAGATCACAGCAGCCGAACGAGGGCGTCGCGATGTTCATCGAGGACATGACGCAACTGTTCAACCGGGCCGACCCTGCTATGCCCGAAGCCCAGAAGGTACGACACTTAATGCGTGGCGTAAAAGAGCAGCTGTTTGCCGGACTGGTCCGTGACCCGCCACGAACAGTGTCCGACTTCACCAAGGAGGCAATGGGTATCGAGCGCTCTTTACAGGAACGGGGCGCCCACTTCGGACGTCAGGCTACTGTAGCAGCCTCTTCCCAGTCCCAGTACACGCCTACGTCGGTGCCCGCCGAGGACCTTCGGGAACTTGTAAGAAGCCTGGTGCGCGAGGAACTGGCGAAACTTCGCTTTGAAGCTCCACAGGTCAGCGTCGCTGCCATTACGGACGTGGTCCGCGAAGAAATCCGACGAGTTGTGCAGCCACCCCCAGCTCCACACCCGGCGCCCTCCGTTATGACGTACAGTGAGGCGCTACGAAGTCCCGGGCCAGCGATGCGAGCCTTTTCCCCCATCGCTCCTGTGCAATACCTGCAGGAGCCAATCGCAACAGCACCCTCCGTGCGGCAGGAGTTCAGGCCCCCCGTGAGCAAAGCGCACGTTTGGCGTACGCCAAACAATCGGCCGCTCTGTTACCACTGCGGAGAGCCTGGCCATATCCTCCGCCACTGCCCCTACCGCAGGATGGGTTTAAGGGGGTTTTCACCTGACGCACCTCGACCACGCTACGGTGAAAGACCACGGGATATCGAACAGTACTTGGCTGAAAACGTGCAATCTTCGACCTCGCAGCGACGCCAGTCCCGATCGCCATCCCCAAGGCGGTTCTCTTCGCCCGGCCGCCCGTCATCCTCTGGCCAGTTCAGAGGTACGTCCCCACGCCGGGAAAACTGAAGACGGCGTCCTCTGGGGGTAGGACCGCCGCTGCCGCAGACAGTGAACAGCCTCCATCCGACGATTTTATGCGACGACCCCACCCGCCGACCTTAAAGACG
Organism: Amblyomma americanum; assembly: GCF_052857255.1. Classification (NCBI taxonomy): domain Eukaryota; kingdom Metazoa; phylum Arthropoda; class Arachnida; order Ixodida; family Ixodidae; genus Amblyomma; species Amblyomma americanum. The sequence goes on along the minus strand of NC_135501.1, from coordinate 152,034,454 downwards.
ATCCCACCGCCGACCTCACCGACAACCTCAGCGACGACCCCATCGACGACGGCACCAAAAACCTCGCCGACAAATTGTCAAACAATTGTTTCCGCCGCCGAAATTCTTGTTGCCGCCGATGGCTATGACGTATCTGCACTCGTCGATACCGGAGCCGACTTTTCTGTCATGAGTAGTAACCTAGCCGCAACCCTCAGAAAGGTTCTAACACCTTGGCATGGGCCGCAGATACGCACAGCTGGTTGCCATGTGGTAACGCCGGTTGGCGTCTGCACCAGCCGTATAAAGATCCGCGGTGCAACTTTCACAGGCTCCTTCGCCGTGCTACGAGAGTGGTCTAAAGAACTGATTCTCGGCATGGACTTCCTTAAAGAGTATGGGGCGGTCATCAACCTGCACGAGCAATTGGTATCGTTTTCGACACAGCGAGCCGTTGATACCGACCCCGAGCCGCACAGAGCACCATTACGCATCTCTGATGACCACACAACGATACCGCCGAGAGCAAGCAAGTTTGTCACAGTCCAGTGTGATACCAGCTCCGGTACTCGGGGCATTGCCGAAGCGAATATGTCGCTGCTACTGTCTCGGCAAGTTTGCGTTGCTCGCGCCCTTGTCGACCTTGTTCACGCGCGTACCACGCTCTTAGTGACAAACTTTAGTTGTGAACCCCAACATTTGACGAAAAACACGGTGATTGCCCATTTTGAAGAACTTGGCGAACATGCCGGCCAATGTGCCTTATCAACAACGGCTCCCGAAATAGCCGAACAGGACACTGCAACAGCCATTAGGACCGACGTGAACCCTGACCTTCTGACCAATCAGAAACGCCGCGTGGAAAGCCTTATTGACTCTTTCCGCGACTGTTTTGCATCAACATCCAAGGTTCGCCAGACGCCAATAACTAAGCACCGTATTATCGTCGACAGTGACCAGAGACCGCTATGTCAGCGTCCTTATCGTGTTTCGTCGAAGGAGCGCGATGCTATCCGCCGCCAAGTTGCCGAAATGCTCCACGACGACGTCATACTACCATCGACGAGCCCCTGGGCGTCACCTGTTGTCCTCGTCGCAAAGAAGGACGGCAGCCTACGGTTCTGTGTAGATTATAGACGCCTCAATAACGTTACCAAAAAAGATGTCTATCCACTGCCGCGCATTGATGACTCATTAGACCGCCTCCGCCATGCTACCTACTTTTCGTCACTCGACCTTCGTAGCGGTTATTGGCAAATCGAGGTCGACGAACGTGACCGAGAAAAGACCGCCTTCGTTACTCCTGACGGACTGTACGAATTTAAGGTGCTTCCTTTCGGCTTGTGTTCAGCCCCTGCGACGTTCCAACGTATGATGGACACCGTATTAACTGACCTGAAGTGGCAGTCCTGCCTTGTCTATCTCGACGACGTCGTGATTTTCTCCGACACGTTCGAGGAGCACCTGAAACGTTTGCGTGCCGTCTTCGAAGCAATTCGTTCTGCGGGTCTGTCTCTCAAGCCTGAAAAGTGCCACTTCGCATTTCGGGAGCTCAAGTTTCTTGGCCACATTGTGAGCGCTCAGGGCGTTAGCCCCGACCCAGAAAAGACCGCCGCCGTTGCTGCATTTCCCCAGCCAACAGATAAACGAAGCTTGCGGCGTTTCCTGGGGATTTGCGCCTATTATCGGAGGTTCGTTCAAAACTTCTCCAAGCTCGCAGAGCCGCTGACTCGCCTGACAAAAGACTCTGAACCCTTTTTCTGGGGCCAAGATCAGGAAAAAGCTTTCATAGAGCTTAAGGCCCGCCTCCAATCTACGCCTATCCTTGCCCACTTCGACGAGCAGGCCGACACGGAACTGCACACAAATGCCAGCAATGCGGGCCTCGGTGCGGTGATTGTGCAGTGGCAAGACGGTGTGGAACGCGTGATCGCATACGCAAGTCGCACTTTGTCCCGTTCCGAAGTGAATTATTCCACAACGGAAAAGGAGTGTCTCGCTGTTGTGTGGGCAATCACAAAATTTCGCCCATACCTCTACGGCCGCCCGTTTCGAGTCGTCAGCGATCATCACTCCTTGTGCTGGCTTGCGAACCTCAAAGATCCATCGGGGCGACTTGCACGGTGGAGCCTTCGGTTGCAAGAGTTCGACGTCACCATCGTGTATAAGTCGGGTCGGCAACATAGCGATGCAGACTGTCTCTCCCGAGCTCCTCTTCCGTGCCCACCAGATGAGTTCGACGACGATTCTGCTTTCCTCGGCGCTGTCACCACATCCGACCTTGCCCACCACCAGAGGGCCGACTGCGAACTGCTGCCTCTAATCGAGTACCTCGAAGGAACCGCTCCGTCTCCGCCCAGACTCTTCTCTCGCGGACTTTCGTCGTATTGCTTAATAGATGGAGTCCTCTACAAGAAAAACTACGGCCCGACCGAAACTGCGTATCTCCTCGTTGTCCCAACCGCACTTCGTCAGGAAGTTCTCGCTGCATGCCACGACGACATTTCTTCTGGCCACCTCGGTTTATCCAGAACATTGGGACGCCTCCGCCACAAGTACTACTGGCCACGGCTTGCTGCGGTCGTCCAACGCTACGTTCGAACCTGCCGTGAGTGTCAACGACGGAAGGTACCACCGACAAAACCGGCCGGCCTTCTGAAGCCAATTGATCCACCGCAAATCCCATTCCAACAAGTCGGCATGGACTTACTGGGCCCATTCCCGGTGTCCTCCATGGGAAACCGGTATATTGTTGTTGCCACGGACTACCTAAGCCGCTGTTGTGAAACCAAGGCTCTTCCCCGTGGCACCGCGGCTGAAATTGCACAGTTCTTTGTTCACCACATCGTGCTTCGCCACGGCGCCCCCGTGGTTGTATTAACTGACCGGGGAACCGCGTTTACGTCGGCTCTTACACACGAGGTCCTCCGTCTTAGTGGCACCAGTCATAGAAAAACTACTGCTTACCATCCTCAAACGAATGGACTTACTGAGAGGCTGAACAAGACCATCACAGATATGATGTCTATGTATGCCGACGCTGACCATCGCAACTGGGACGAAATACTTCCCTACATCACGTTTGCGTACAACACCGCCCTCCAAGAAACGACGCGCTTCACCCCCTTCCGTTTGGTGTATGGCCGAGATGCCCTGACCATGCTTGACGCCATGCTGCTCCCGGATTGTACCCCCTCGTCTGCCCCAGGCGCTGACCAATTCGTTCGCGATGCAGAAGCCGCTCGCCACCTTGCTCGACAACGCATTCGCCACCAGCAGACAACTGACGCCCGGCGTTACAACCTCCGCCACAGGGAGGTGATTTACCAACCCGGCGAGCACGTCTGGGTATGGAGCCCTATACGTGTGCGCGGTCGCTCTGAAAAGCTTCTGCGGCGCTACTTCGGTCCCTACGAGGTGCTACGTCAACTCAGCGATGTGAACTATGAAGTGTACCCGCAAGGAGTTGTCCGGTCTTCTCGCCCGCCCAAGTCTGAAGTCGTCCACGTGTCCCGCATGAAACCGTATTACGCCCGTTAGCCCCTCCCGGAGTTCACATTCAGTGCTGCCGCCACATGCCATCGCACTTTCGGTGTCTCCACACTCTTTATCCCCCTTGCCGGAGGCATCGAGGCGATGCCTCTTGAAAGGAGGGGGGCAATGCCACACTGCGAGCGCCGCCATGCGGCCGAGCGGCATGACTGGGCTCGTGTGGGAGCGAAGAAGAGGACGTTCCCGTTCGAACGCGCGCTGCTGCGTTTCTGGCCTTCGGATTAACAAAAGCCCTTTTTTTCGTGCCGCCCTACGTTTGTCGGCGACAATATGTGTGTGTGTGTGTCTGTATCTGTGTGTGTGTATCTGTGCCTGTGCCTCTGTGCCTCTGTCTGTCTGCGTGCTTGCGTGTGCGTGCGTGTGTGTGTGTATCTGTGCCTGTGCCTCTGTCTGTCTGCGTGCTTGCGTGTGCGTGCGTGTGTGTGTGTATCTGTGCCTGTGCCTCTGTCTGTCTGCGTGCTTGCGTGTGCGTGCGTGTGTGTGTGTGTGTGTGTGTGTGTGTGTGTGTGTGTGTGTGTGTGTGTGTGTGTGTGTGTGTGTGTGTGTGTGTGTGTGTGTGTGTGTGTGTGTGTGTGTGTGTGTGTGTGTGTGTGTGTGTGTGTGTGTGTGTGTGTGTGTGTGTGTGTGTGTGTGTGTGTGTGTGTGTGTGTGTGTGTGTTTCGATCATCATTCGTGCTTAAAAATTCAGCGTGTTTTCGAAGCCTGACACGCACTAATTTTTTTTACAGTGACCTCCTAGATGGCCCGAAATCTTATTTGAGCACCAATATACGACAACAGTCGGTATACAAGGCTGCATAAGTACAAGATACCAAACACGAAGCCACAATACAACCTTCCGAGCTAAGCGACATCTCTCGACAAGCCGTGCTCTTTGCTTCACGTAGCCCGGAAAATGTAAAAAAAAAATGGAGGTAAGGAGGTAGTGAAGTAGTCCCCTCTCCCACACAAGGTGTCCGGGGAAATGGTGCAGGTGCATCGCGGTAGAGGGTGGGAGGACAGGGACGCCTGTATTGGGGACTTTGAAGTCGTGGCTCTAACTTTCGTGTTTGGACAAAAACGGGCTGTCCCTAAACTTTCTCCCGACGAGCAAGCAGAACGTTGCTATCATTAATTATACACGTCATCCTACATGCTCAGGCAATGTTTACATTTCTTGCCACTTATTTCTCCCTATTAATTTTGTTGTTTTACGTCTAACCATCCTTCGCTTTTTTCGCAGTTTAGATTACGAAGTCACCGAAGACGGGGGTAGTAGTAGTGGTTTTATTAAATAATAATAAAAAAGGAAGGAAAAAAGATTTTTGCTAGCCCCGGCATCTGCCATCGGTACTGAACGTGTGCCTTTTTGTTAGGCCTCGTGCATGTTCGATCCTTGGTGCTAGTGACGGACCCGCTTTCAATGAGCAAGAACGGCACCCCCTTCATGGCGGTGCTGTTAAGCCGCCGACAATGAATTCGGAATGTCCACTCGAGGGGAGTCTTTTGTGTGTTCGCATGGCGCCCGATTGAAAGGAAAGCTTCCAGACAGCTCTGCGAAGTCCGGCGAGGTCCCCTTCCTTCATGTCTAAGAAAATTAACGAGGCGGGAAATGAGCGGCAGTCTTACAGCAGCAAATGGAAGGCATTATGGGAAAGGGGGCCTCACGTGACAAGAAAGCGGTAGCTCCTAGCCGGGTTTCGCTATCGCTCGCAGTGCAGTGTCCCGGCGCTCCCGCCTGTGCTTGAAATTTGAGACGCATCTCGCAGCGTGCGCGCTCACTAAAAAACACCGTGGATCAAGCTGGCTTGCAGTCTGGTGACTATCAAGGGCCTGATTGCAAACATTCCAGATAGGAGAGAGGAGACGGCGGTGTCATACGAGAAAAGCTTGCGTGACGTCACGCTTCCTATTAGTCATGGAGGAAGGAAAGAAAAGATGCTCCTAGTTTTAGAGCGGATTACTCCTCAGGGTACACTTCTGATTTCGAAGCTTCGCATTCGTCCGATGCGTAGAAAAATGTGTCTTTTAAAGCGTTTCCATCGATCGCGTCGAACATTTAAGACTGCCATAGAAAACCGATGGGGAATGCTTTCTACGATAGCAAAAACGAAAATAGAAAAAAAATACAAGACTGCCGTCGGGTGATCAGCGGATATAATGATTGTTATAGCGAAATCTTCCATCATATTAAAATAATGCGCTCGTAAGCTGTTTCCCGCTCAAAAATGATTTAGTTGAGTATGCTTGCGAAATGTTCTCATTTACTAACGGCGCTATACCGCGGCGCTAAAAAAGGGCTCAAAAATGAAATGTGTGGGGTTTAACGTAACAAATCGATTCTGGCTATGAGGGACAGCGAAGTGGAGGGGCCCGGAGGACTTCAGACCACCTTGGCTTATTTAACGTGCACTGACAACCCACAACACACGGGCGTTTTTTTTTTTGTATTTCGCCTCAGTCTAAATACAGCCAACTCGGCTGAGTTCGAAGCAGCGACCTTCAAATCAGCAGCCGAATGCCAAAGCAACTGAGCCGCTCAGGTGAGTTGAAGGCAGTTAAAGCAGCAACCAATGCGACAGTAGTTATAACATTCAGGACGATGCTACTTCTGTTGCATTAGTTTCGAGACATTTGGCATGAACATACCCAGAAATTCTGGACGAAAGCATTTTGAGCGGGAGACCATTCATTACGGCAATTTTTTTTTTTCATATAATGCAAGATTTCACTATAACAATCAATATACCTAAAGATCACTCAATGGCAGTCTTGCAGTTTTTTTCTTCTATTCACGTTTTTCTAGCCTTAAAAGCGCTGCCCAATGGTTTTCTATGGCAGTCTTAACTGTGCGATGCGACCGATGGAAACAATTTAAAAGAATAATTTTGCTACATATCAGAAGCATTGACCATTACCTTCAATATTACCGTATAACTATCTTACAAGTTTGCAATTTTTTAAAATTTTGTCGGAAATTTCTGGGCTTGAAAGTATCAGGCATTCAAGGCAATTCACCACTTACGACGAAATGACTGTATAAGAGAGTAAAAACTGTATTTATTGCTGCAGTCTCGAGTAGCACGACGTATGCACAAAACAGCAAGACGAACATTGTAAGAAGTCGGAACCGGGGTCAGTTCTTTGGCCGAAGACGTTAAGGGCTTCTGATATTAGGGAGATTTAGCATGCGGGAGACTTATTTAGCATAGCGGAGACATGTGCACCGGCTTTACGTACGCCTGTTGCGCATGCGCAGAGGCCCTGCCCGGCCCCACCAATGCCACTGCGCATAAGCGGTGCAGGATAATACGTGTCGGGTGAGCTAAATCGCTTTATTAGGGACATTTAGGGTTTGGATTTTTGGATATGGATATCCAATGTTGTCCTCTGCCTGCGCACTGGCACCCCATTAGGCCCCTAACCGGTAGCGGCAACCTATTCAAAAAGCCTCCACTGTGATCTCGGTGTCATCTCGATCACACGGCTGCGTGGCTTCGTGAGTCCGATGAAAGTCCTCCGGTAGCAGCAGGTGCAGGGCCGGTCCTCGAGAAAAACACCGCCTTCTGAGGGCCACTGTTTCCCGTTGACTGGCTGAGTCGGGGCTGCATAACGCTGACGAAGCCACGTGACCAGCTTCGTTGTCCCTTGAGTGTCTTTGTAGTGTGCGTGCAGCACTTGCAGCAGCGGCAGTCTGGCCTGCATCAGTCTGAAAAGAGAGAGAGAAAAGAAAGACTCGATTTGCGCATAGTTCGACAAAATGCCCATTAGGTGCGCTACCACTGTGTGGTCATTGTTTTAAATATGTTTTGTACTGCTTGTCGTCATTATGGTTTGCTATTGGTGATATTGCTATGTGATTAAGCGTGTTCTATTCGGTGTGTTTGGATGGCGTGAGTTATATGTTATTTCTATCAGTCATGCACGTGTAAGAAGCTTCCCCGACGAGCGTCCTTACAGTTACACGTTGAAATTTGTTCGTTCACATCACCCTCCGAATCAAAGTTCCCCCAAACCTCACGTGCTACGTGGTTAAATATCCTTGACACACAATGCCCACCAATAGGGTCCGCGGTTCAGCCCCGGGGCGGCGATGCCCGCCCTCCGGCAGTATTCCTTATTTCCATCGGAGATGGCCGCCAATCAACATCGGATACATACCCTCGCCACACAGGTGATACCATCGCACCACTGGCCTTCATCTGCCCGTTCTCCAATTCTGGGAAGAGTTCGTCTGTCATCACCGCCGTCGGCCCCGCTGTGGTCTCCACCAAGGTCGGGCGGAAACTGTCGCGTATCGAACCCGCGCAAGGACATCAGTGCTGGAGTCCTCGCCAATTTCCGCCACATGGCGCTACCCGGGAGTACCACGACCGCCAAATCGGCGGCCTTCACGCATGACGATCTCTCAGCAGTCTTGAAAGTGCGTTAGCACATTGTTCACTTATCGCGTGATCTGCGATAAGTGATATGCGAGGTTCTTTGAAGTGCGCTGACATCGGACAGTGCACGTACAGGACTCGATAGCATTTCGCCTCCGTCGAAATGCAACTGCCGAGGCCGGGATCGAACCCGGGCCTTTCGGGTCAGCAGCCACTGAGCCACTACGATGGCTACGTCTCCTTTAATCTCTCTCGATATGGCACAGGCAGTAGAATATGAGACGATCTTTGGTGCATCATAACTCGATCGTTTCCTAGAGCAGCAACGACCATTTTTTTTTTGTGGCAACAAAATTCATTTAGTGGTCCATTGCAGCAGCTGTTAAAATTGGCGAGGCCTACGATGGAAGAACAGAGGTCAACGTGGACCAATGAGGACAGTTTCCAAACTCGGCAAGGCCTACTTTGGATGAGCAAAGGTCAAAGTGGGCCAATGTGGCTAGTTTTTAAAATCAGCAAGGCCTACGTTGGATGAACAGAGGTCAGAGCGGGCCAATGTGGCCAGTTTTTTTTTAAATCAGCGAGGCCTACGTTGGATGAACAAAGGATAACCGGGGCCAATGTAGTAATCTTTTTTATATGGCCTAGCCGTTGTTAGGCTACTGTGCGGAATCTTGGGCCTATATTGAGAAAGCGGTGAACTGGCTTAACCTATGCTGGCATGCCGCGGGGAAGTCTCGTCCTATGTAGGGCCAGTCTGAGCCAATGGCTTCCCAATAATGGACCACTGTTCTGTGCTGCCTGGGACCTAACTAGCTGTATGAGCTCTCGCGTACAAGGGAGTGTCAGAATATATACCCACGCATATAATTAATTACTTGCCTGAAGAATGAAGCGACATCGTCCTCCGTAGTCATCGCCTCGGTGAGAACACAGAGATGCTGCAGCGTAGGAATGGCTGCGAGTCCTGCTGCGAAAACGTTGTGCCTCAGCGGCTTGCAGCAGGCCTTGATCTCCAGGAAGCTGAGCCTCGGATTGGCTCGCAGCATCTGGCTGAGAATTACGTAGAAGCCCGCAGTGTCCGTCGTTCCTGGCATGAAACTGTTCAGGTTTAGGAGCAGCTCCATGACACGACACTCACGCAAGAAGTCCAGCGACGTCATCCTAGCCGTGTCTCCGAGAGCCAGTCGCCGAAACTTGGCGTTGCTGCCGTGCAGCTTCCTGAAACACGCAGCGCTGAATAGGAGCGGCATCCTGCAGGTTGCGCACAGGCAGTCCCGATTGGAATCCCGCTCCGCCCAGATGTCCAGCTGCTCTAGATTCCTGCATCCCCGGGCCAGGAACCTGAGCGATTCGGCATGGTTCGCACCGCAGGGAGGGAGCGCCAGAGCACGCAGGTTAGGCAGCGTGCAAGAGACGATGTGGGACCCATCGGTGTCACAGTCGAAGTGGAACGAGGCTAGGTTCAACTCTGTGATGTTGGCCACGCACCTCCCGAAGAAGAGTTCCATTGCGTCGATGAAGAACTGACCGGAGGTCCCGGTCCCGGACAGCTGCTGCGCACACGGTGCCAATGGCACTAAACACAGAGACGAGACAGCGCTCCAGCACTCGGGCCTCGAGGCGACTTCGGAAAGGCGTCGATGGGCTGCTTGGGAATTGGTTTCCATGGCAACCACTGCTTGCTTGACACCCGTAAGCTGCACAGTTTCCATGTCGTCTTTGAGAACGACCAGACTGCGCGAAGGTACGGGCTGCAGCTGATAGCTCACGTTGCCGAATATGATGTCTCCGGCTGGCACAGAGCATGGTTTCCAACGGCTGGGACATCGTAGTGCTTCGGGTACCAAGGCCTGCTCACCAGTGAACTTGAATGTCAGCAAGTTCGGTCGAAGGCTAATGAAGCCGGTGCACAGTTCGGCCATCTGTAGGCGCGCTCCTGCATCCCGGATGCAGTGTATGTGCAAGTGTTGCAGCCGGTAGCATCGGCGCAGTAATACCATTAAACGCGAAACACTGAGTGGCGTAGCCACCAACTCTATATACATAACCTCCAGTCGCATATTCACCGGGGGGATGTTGGAGACCTGCTCGTGAAACCGGCCATAGGGTAGCGACCATTCAAGCCTCCGCACTTGGCTTAACGTGCTAGCTAGGAGCGTGAAAAGCTCGGATGGTTCGACGAGGCAGTTTACACAGTACAGCTCTTGCAGGTTATTGCAGCTGGAAAAGCAGCGTAGCAAGGCTGCGGACGAAAGTGCGATGCAGCTAGTGAAGTCCAATTTTTTTACGTGGCCGGAAATATTTGCTGCGAAAAAGGCTTCTAAAGTGCGCTCATCGGTGTCGGGAGTGAATCTAAGCTCTCGGACAAGGCGTTCCTGGAGGGCAATATGTCCGAGGCTTGGAACAGCTTGTGCAAATGCTATCAGGGATCCCCCATCGAGAAATGAGAGTATGTTCTCCCACGCTTCAAATGGCAGGGAATCAACATACTTGGAAGACTCGGAATCGAGCGGCATGCTGAAGAAGTCGGTGAGAACGATGTTTCTCTCAGAGCGCGAACGAGCCGCGAAAGAGCTTAGAAAAAAAAAAGACGGACGCCTCTGAAACCAGTGGGGTGGGGGGTGGGGTGGGGGGGAGGAGACAGAACAAGAAATTCTACTCTCTAAGAAGAACCCTATGCATCCTAGCGGATTGTCAAGAAGGAAGGAACGAAATGAACTCGGGGATTTCAGCTCACGAACTGAGAGGCTAAGAACCTCTCCTACCGGAGCTAACAAAGGCACTGTGAGAGGAGAGGGAAAAAAACTGGAGAGAAGGAAGAGAGGGTTTGGACTAAAGCGTTTCAAGATTGCGCCACAAGATGTCCTCGCGCGTGAGTTACCAGCGCACCCTTCTTACCATACACTGTTGGGCGAGTTCCCTGGACATTTTTTTTACTAGAAGGCGTCGAATGCGAAAGGGCACACAAAGAAAGTACTCGACACACACGCCGACGCATTATCGACTGACAATTTATCTCTTGTTGGGGCACGCAAAGTTTCTGCGTGCAAGGCATAAGCACCCAGAAGAATCTCAACAAACTGCCACAAGCAAGAAGGACGCGATACCGTAACTATTTCTGTTAATTCTTGTCCGTTTACGAACTTGTCCCGGAGCACACCAGCTCCTTTGCAGATAGAGACATTTGATGGTCTATTAAGTCAGGAAACGGCACGCTTTTTTGGAATCTCCAAGGCCCACATATATATATATATATATATATATATATATATATATATATATATATATATATATATATATATATATATATATATATATATATATATATATATATCGAAACCAAGGTGCATAGGGGAAAGTTATTATTATTATTTTTTAATGTGTTGTGCTTATCAGTGGGATAATATTACTTAGATTAATAAATCGCTTCAAGAAACTTACTTATAAAAGAGCACCGGACGCGATGTTCGGAGGTCGTGGGTTCGGATCCCACCGGCGGTATGGTTGTTTTTTCTGCTGCTTTATAAGTAATTTTCTTACAGCGATTTATTAATCTAAGTAATATTATCCAACTGATAAGCACAACACATTAAAAAAATAATAATAACGTTCCCCTATGCACCTTGGTTTCGGTGACTGTTGGCTCCCTTCGCAAGTTTGTCAAACGGGCCCCTCATTTACCTTATATATATATATATATATATATATATATATATATATATATATATATATATATATATATATATATATATATATATATATATATATATATATATATCTCGAAACTTTACGGACGAAGGTTGTAAGTAATAGGTGTCGTCTCTACCGCGATGCAGCTGCACCGCCTCCCCCAGGTCCCCTCGTGTGGGAGAGGGGACTACCTGACTGCCCCCTCACCTCGAGGTTTTGTACAGCAAGACCGCGCCATTACAGTCCGCATGCTATCAGAAGCTGCCGACATTAGTAAGACAACATGGCACCAAATTTTGCGTGAGAACTTGGGGAAACGAAAGCTGAAAGCCAGACTTGTGCCGCACTCCCTCATAGAGGACCAGAAGGACACGCAGGCATCAGTGAGTGCATATTTGCTGTCCGAGGCAGAGAAGCATGCTGCATTCGTCGACGGCATCACTGATGAGTACGAAACATGGTGTTTTCAATACGATCCTCAAACAAAGAGGGAGAGCGCCAAATGACGGTCCACAAGCTGTCTGGCGTCGAGAAAGGTGCGGCGACGGCGACAGAAGACCAAAACAAAGATGGTGCTGATAGGTTTTAAAGCGAATTCAAAACTTTACTGGCCGCGAACTTGCGATTTTGTCGTGGCGGTGTTCCGAGGAGGCCCATGACGTTACAGCGCGCGCCTCGCCGCGGATATTTCTCTCTCTCGCTCCCTAGTCAGGTGTTCCGCCGCTGCGCAGCGCCGTGCCTTTCCTCAAAATTCAACTTTCAATTTTCAGTTCTCTTTCTTCGTTACCTCCCTCCCATTTACCTTCCCTTATGATGAGGTTCGGGTATCCACCGAGATATGTGAGACGGTTACAGTGCCATTTCCTTTCCTCAAAAACCAAACAAAACAAGTGAGCCGACGGCGTTCATAGAGTTCATTGGCGTTGACAACTTTGCAAAGGCCGTTCATTTTCACGAAAGGAAAGGCGCACAACCGGCTCCGTGGGTCAGTGGAGACCTCAATCTCGATTTCATGTACGTGGCGTTGGTATCCAACTGCAAAAGCCTGCTTTGATTGCGTTCCGCACCCTGGATAGGCAGCGCGCCCTCCCTGCCACCCTGGGAGGTGGCATGCAGTTAACGGTTGATCGCGAGAGATTGATCATCACACGAACGCTGCGGCCTAGCTATTGCTGCAGTGCCGCATGTCAGCCACAACGCTGTCAGCGCTAATGAATTCAGGCCGCATCTCTCTCTCTCTCCCTACCGCCACATGCATCAAAGCACGAATGAGGAGTCCGCGTAACCAGGGAGCCAGTTATGCGCCCAAGGATCCTTTGCTCAAAGTCATCGCCGTCTAGAACCTTGTCAACGCCAACGCCGATGAACACAGTGAACGCCGACATCTTTCGCTTTTTATATCCTCGATTAGCTGAGCTAATCCACATTAATTTTTTTTTCGATGCCAGAGGTGTCATACACCACGAGTTCGTCCCACAAGGGCAGATGGTGAATCAGGAGTTTTATATCCGCGTGCTCCAACACATGCGTGATGCACTGCGACGTCGTCACCCTGACTTATGGGGACCTGGACAATGGAGCCTTCTCCACGATAACGCAAGGCCGCACACTGCTCTCAGCGTGACAAAATTTCTCGCCAAGCACATCATTACTGTAATTCCCGATCCGCCATACTCGCATGACCTCTCCCGATGCGATTTTTTCCTGTTTCCTCGTGTGAAGAGAGTCCTAAAAGGTCGCTGAATTGGCATAAGCGTACTTTTTTTTTTGTTTTTAAGCCGTATTTGGATTTGCCCACGCTCTGTTTCTCCGTTTTGTAGACGCCACATCAAATCATACTCCTCCCTATCCTTCATGGCTGTAGCAGGCACGTGTGCAAAATGTGACGGGCAGTCGAAGTATACTAAACGCGGTCAAACCATTGCCGCATGAATGGCCAACAGGATTCACAAGGTATAGCCATAATACTTCTCCGTCTAGTTCGGTGAAACTCGCCTAGCTAATTACCCCTCAAACTCACGGGACTGTTATCAGTATATATGTAGCGCTAGCTACACCGACGTCAATATACAGCCAATTACAAAAAGCAAAGCACGAACTGCAAGGAAAGCCGATGAAAGCGAAATTTAATCAGGCGTAAACAATAGAAAAACCAATAAAAGAATTTAGTTTTGCTCTCGTGTCGTAGTCTTCCTTCCGTTTTGTGGTCGTCTGGTTTGCGCTTTCTTTTTTAGATGAATGACGTGCAACTCGCCATCTTGCTTTAGATGGAGCGACATCTATTAGTGCAGTACCAAGAGTTCGGGGCGAGCGCTTCTATAGTCGGATAAAACTGCAAGTCTGCAGTTAAACCCCGCCCACATTCAGGACCTCCGAAGAGGACTCTCCCGTGAGATGAAGTAGCCGTTGTAAATGCTTTTCTTGCTACCCATACAAGGAGAGAAGATTCACCAGGCGAAATTGTAAGCTCTTAAATTTGATTCCTCTGACTTGTTTGACAGAGTGAAATAAAAAAAAAAGCTTTTGTTCACTGTTGTAATTCGCCAGCGCAGTAACACTGGACCGTGGCCATTGTCACCAACCGCTGTTTTTTTTTAAAGCTGTATCCTACCATAGCTCCCGTGCTGCCACCATGAGGCTCCTAGCTTCGAACATTCAAAAATAGCGCGTTGACGACATCCGTGACGTAAGAAAGGTAACGACAGAGTTACCGCTGCGTTAAATTTTGCCGCACTGGCTGGGCACTGCGCCGAATTCGTAGTAACGTTGGGGAATACGATATTGTTCATGCATTATCTTCCATGGCTGAGTGTGCGTGATGCCACTCTCATCGCGGACCACTCTGCATAGCGCGTTGAGTGACGTCACGCGTGGCATCCATGTATGTTCACCAATAAACGTGGAACGTTGAAGTGAAGCCATGCATGACGTCACTATTTGGTGGCCAATAAACGTGGGGCGGTGGTAGGTCGACACCACAGAACCGGGAAACGTGCCATTAAAAACTATCGCTGCAATACAACGCTTGTGAATGCACTTGCAGATTTTCTCTTCCTGCGCGACATCCGAAATACAAAGGAACCCTAGCTTTGAAACAGAAATAACTGCATTGCTCGCTTACTACTGCAAAGTTTCGAATATTGCTGCAATTATGTTAACTAGAGGAAGGCTTTTCTATGCTAACAGTTCAGGCGTGCGTGTCCCGCTGGGCGTTTTTCGGGCAATAGTTGTCGAAGGCGAAGCCAAGCGAGGTTTCACTGCGGCCTAATCTGGCGAGGGAGTTTCACAAAACTCTTCGAAGCTTTTCTACACTGCCTTGTGTACGTTTCTTTCTTATCGCAAGGTTCAAGATCTATAGGGGGACGCCACTGATAACCCAGTATACTGCTGCCCGAGAGATTATCCAGCGGCCGCTCTATCCTTGCGTTGTACTGCGCTGCCTCAGGCTGCATTAAAATGATTGTGCGAATCTGCTGCCAGTTCCACATGCAAGCTAAAACGTTATGGAATACTGCCGCCACTACGCAAAATTCCGTTTTGAGTCGTCGTGGCAGCGATTGCGAGGTTACAAGAAGGAAATTTTTCGCGGCCGCGCCGCTCAAAAGCTCAATTGGCTGTCACTTGCTTGTGAACCAGACTTAAGGCGGAGAAGCTCTCAAATCAAGTAAAGTCACTGTTTGGAGCTGTGTTTCGAATATAAGCACGATACTGTCAGCGTAGAAGCCTTCTGCACCGCATGTGCGGTTAGAAACCACACGACGCAGATGTGGCGGGTCTGGCATGCATGCGAACCATTGGTCTGCTGACGGCGTTGAGCGGCAGTTGCGACACGTGCACCGGTGGCTCTAATCGCGAAAGGAAGTGAACGCTGTATCTGTCGCACATATCTCGGCGGACACCTGAACCGCGCCGTAAAAGAAGGGATAAAGGAGGGAGTGGAAGAAAGGGTGCCGACCATGCCGTAGTGGAGGTCTCCGGAACAATTTCGACCACCTGGGGATGTTTAACGTGCGCTGACATCGCAGAGCATATGAGCGCCTTTTGCGTTTCGTTTCCATCGAAATGCGGCCGCCGCTGCGGGTTCGAGCATTTTCTACTGGAACTCGGCTTGCACAAAGCTGCAACTTTGGAGCCATCAGTGATTACATGGTCAGGGACCAGGTTGTCTTTGGCAGAGTTAATATGAAATTGCACGGAAAGATGCTGAAAGTTAAGGACCTCACATTACTCACAGCGGAGAAAATTTGTAAAGCGGACGAGGTATGCGCTGCACAAAACGCATGGGCTCAAGCGGAGAAGCAATCAGCATAAATCAAAGCGAACCAGAAATTGAACTGGGATCAGCTTGTGAATGTCCGGTTCAAAATACAAAGCGTTGGCAGCAATGCCGATTTGGTCGTCGGCGTGACAGTGGCTTCTCGGCTCGTGTATCTGAAGGCGATCGCAAGCGAATTTGTAGCCTCACACCGTTTTTCAAAGGCTCAAGACGAAGTCAGGGTTAAGAGCAAGCCCCTCGGTTCTACGCTCGCACAGCGGAGACGTTATCAAGCATATCGGCGTGGCTACGCTACAAGTGGTTGTGAACGATACAAGCTGGTACTTAGTCATCGTGAAGAGGAACCAGGCCATTCTGGGACGGTCGGCAAGCGAATCGTTAGAGCCGGTGTTATGCTCGATGAACACTAAACACGAACAGCACTAGTTGTCCAAGTGTTAAGGAATTTCCCGAGTTGTTTCAAGCCATCTGCTGAATCCAGTACCACATGGTTCTGCGGAAGGATGCAACACTACACTGGCGGTCCAGCCAGTGCGACGGGTGCCCCTGTCGCTGCTCGAGCACCTCCAAGAAGAGCTGGACAGCATGGAAGGTGCAGGCATTGTGGCCAAAGTCAGCGAACCGACAGACCCATGGGTGAGTTCGTTTGTTGCAGCAAGAAAAAATGATGGGAAATTGCGCGTGTGCATCGACTCCAGGTGCATTAACGAGTGTCTGAAGCGATTACATTATTAAATGCCTAAAAGAAGACATTGAGGGCCGCCGCGCTGGCTCAGTGGTTATGGCGCTCGGCTGCTGACCAGAAAGACGCGGGTTGGATCCCGGCCGCAGGGGTCGAATTTTGATGGAAGCGAAACGCAAGAGGCCCGTGTACTATGCGATGTCAGTGCACGTTAAAGAACCACAGGTGGTCGAAATTTCCGGAACACATCACTACGGCGTCCCTCATAGCCTGAGTTGCTTTGGGACGCTAAGCACCCATAAACTCATCATCATCATCAGCCTTACTACACCCACTGCAGGGCAAATGCCTCTCCCATGTCTCTCCAATTAACCCTATCCTTTGCCAGCTGCATCCTCCCTTTGCCTGCAAACTTCTTAATCTCATCCGCCCACCTAACCTTCTGCCGCCTCCTGCTCCGCTTACTTTCTCTTGGAATCCACTCCGTTATCCTTAAGGACCAGCGGTTATCTTGCCTTCGCATTACATGCCCTGCCCAAGCCCATTTCTTTCTCTTGATTTCGACTAGGATGTCGTTTACCCGCGTTTGTTCCTTTACGCACTCTGCCCGCTTCCGATCTCTTAACGTTACACCTATCATTTTCCTTTCCATGGCTCGCTGCGTTGTCCTTAACTTAAGCTGAACTCTTTTCGTTAGCCTACACGCTTCTGCCCCGTAGGTGAGTACCGGTAAGATTATGCTGTTGTACACTTTCCTCTTGGGGGAAATTGGTAAACTGCCACTCATGATCCACGAGAATTTGCCATATGCGGTCCACCCCATTCTTATCCTTCTAGTTATCTCCCTCTCTTGATCCGGATCAGCTGTCACTACCTGCCCTATTCCGTCACAATTTCAAGGCTCTCGCTGCCAATTGTGAACTGTTGTTCCCTTGCTAGGCTGTTGAACATTACCTTGGTTTTCTGCATGTTAATTTTTAGACCCATCGATCTGCTCTGCCTGTCTAACTCATTGATCATGATTTGCAGTTCACCTCCTGAGTGACTCAGAAAGGCAATGTCATCAGCAAATCGCAGATTATTTAGGTATTCTCCATTTATTCTTATTCCAAACTGTTCCTAATTCAGGCCTCGAAATACCTCCTGTAAACATGCGGTGAACAGCATTGGCGAGATCGTGTTTCCTTGCCTGACGCCCTTCCTTATTGGAATTTTATTGCGGACTTTATGGAGGACTATAGTAGCTGTGCAGTTGCTATATATATCTTCCAGTATTTTGACATAAGGCTCTTCTACCCCCTGGTTACGCAATGCCTGTATGACTGCTGAGGTTTCCACTGAGTCGAATGCTTTCTCGTAATCAATGAAAGCTATATATAGAGGTTGGTTATATTCTGCGCATTCCTCTATCACCTGATTGATAGTGTGAATATGATCTATTGTGGAATATCCTTTACGAAAGCCTGCCTGATCATTTGGTTGATTAAAGTATAACGTTGCCCTGACTCTATTAGCGATTACCTTAGTAAATACTTTGTAGGCAACGGATAGTAAGCTGATCGGCCTGTAATTTTTCAAGTCTTTGGCGTCTCCCTTCTTATGAATGAAGATAATTTTTGCATTCTTCCAAGCTTCTGGCACAGTAGAGGTCACAAGGCATTGCATATACAGGGTGGCTAGTTTTTCTAGCACTATGTCCCCTCCATCCTTCAACAGATCTGCGGTTACCTGATCCTCCCCAGCTGCTTTTCCCATTTTCATTGCTTCTAAGGCTTTCTTTACTTCATCTTTCGTTACTGGCGGGATGACGCATTGCTGTGCACTGCTGTCTTTCTCATTAACGCTCTGATTACATTGGATACTGTACAGGTCTGTGTAGAACTCTTCGGCTACGTTAACTATCTTATCCATATTGCTAATGGCATTGCCCTGCTTGTCTCTTAATGCATACATCTGGTTTTTACCTATGCCTTGTTTCCTCTTCACTGTTTTTAGGCTACCTCCGTTCTTTATACCATGCTCGATTCTCTCCATATTAAACTTCCTTACGTCGGCTACCTTGCGCTTATTTATTAACGTTGATAGCTCTGTTCGTTCTATTCTGTCGGTAGGGTTAGACGCCCTCATGCTTTGGCGCTTCTTAATCAGATCTTTCGTCACCTGAGATAGCTTCCTGGTATCCTTTCGAACTGTCCAACCGCCTACTTCTACTGCGCACTCCGTAATTATTGATGTCAGATTATCGTGCATTGAATGAACATCAAGATCATCTTCCTCAGTTAAAGCCGAATATCTGTTTTGCAGCGCTATCCTAAACTCCTGTGGTTTCCCTCTTACGGCTAACTCGTTAATGGTCTTCACTAGCTTCTTCCGTTCCCTCTTCAAGTCTAAGCTAATTCCAGACCTTACCATTCTGTGGTCGCTACAACGCACCTTTCCGAGGACGGCCACATCCTGAATGATGCCAGGTTTAGCGCATAGTATGAAGTCGATTTCATTTTTAATCTCACCATTGGGGCTCTTCCAGGTCCACTTCCAGGTCCACCCATAAACTATACCAAACTAAAAGAGAAGACACTGAGGCTGATCTTGTCTAAGCCACTTTTTCTCTCGCCTTGACGCGTACTCAGGCTTTCATCAAATCCCTCTTAGATGAAGCTACATCAGAGGTGTGCACAACTGGAACGCCCGTTGGGTGCTACCATTTCTTGAGACTTGCCTTCGGCATTGCCTCGGCCCTGATGTTCTTCAAAGGGAAATAGACTGGCCCGCTACAGACAAGATCAGGTCCACAATCTGCCTCTTAAGATACAGCGAGTGTTTCTCGTCATCGCTGAAGGTCCGACAAACGCATATTGCAAAGTATCGCATTATATATAACCGACCAGCACGCCCGACCTTTCCGTCAAAGCCCCTACCGTGTGTCGCCGCCAGAACGACTAGCCATCCGGGACCAAGTGAAAGAAATGCTTCGCAACGACGCCATCGAAGACCCCGGGCAGCACCGGCTGTTCTAGTAAGAAATACCGACGCACTTCGATTCAGCGTTGATTACCGCCGCTTGAACAACATATAAGAGAAGGACGTCTACCCCCTTCCCCGCATCGACGACACACTGAACCGGCTCTGCAACGCCAAGTATTTCTCATCGATGGACCTCAAGAGCGGCTACTGGCAAATTGAGGTTGATGAAAGAGATCGCGAGAAGAGCGCGTTCATCACTCCGGATGACCTCTTCGAGTTCAAGGTGACGCCATTTGGTCTCTGTTCCGCACCAGCGACGTTTCAGCGAGTAATGGATACAGTGCTGGCAGGCCTGAAGTGGCAAATTAGGCTACTATATTTAGATGAGGTCGTTGTCTTCGCCTAGAACTTTGAAGAACACCTAAAAAGGTTTCCAACAGTACTAGGCGCCATCAAGTCGTCTATCCCAACCTTGAAAGCAGAGAAGTGCCACTTTGCCTATGAAAAGCTGCTGTTTCTAGGGCACATCGTTAGCTGGTAGGAAGTACACACAGAGCCGCAGAAAGCAGCTGCCATCGCACAATTTCCACTGCCGGCCGATAAGAAAGCTCGGCGCAGATTCCTTGGACTGTGTGCATTATACCGACGATTTGTAAATAACTTTTCGCGCACCGCCGAGCCCCTGACCCAGCTGACGAAAACAGACGTGCCGTTTAAATGGGAAGCGCCGCAAGAAGAAGCCTTCAAGGAACTTCAGCGTCGTTTACAGTCCCCACCGGTCCTCGCGCATTTTGATGAAAACGCCGATACTGAAAATCATACCGACGCAAGCAGCGTGGGCCTAGGTGCTGTTCTCGTTCAGGAAAGCGACGGGCTGGAGAAAGTCATCGCATACGCAAGCCGTTCCCTGTCCAAGGCCGAGGCTAACTATTCGACAACTGAGAAGGTGTGCCTTGCCATCATCTGGGCCACGTCAAAATTCCGCCCCTACCTGTACGGACGACCGTTCAAGGTGGTCAGCGATCACTACGCACTGTGTTGGCTCGCCAGCTTGAAGGACCCCTCCGGCCGCATCGCTCGATGGAGCCTGCGCTTCCATGAGTTTGACGTCACCGTCGTTTTCAAGTCCGGACGCAAGCATTCTGACGCCGACTGTCTGTCACGAACCCCTGTAGATGCACCGGCGCCAGGCGACGATGCGGACGCTTTCCCGGGACCCGTCAGCTCTTTTTCCCAGCATCTCCACCAGATGTCACGTACCCGTGACAGCAGTCCGGCGAGCAGGAAGGCAGCGAAAATGGCTTCCAAACTAGCCGCATTATTTCGGCCAACTTGCGCCCGCAAAGAACTGAATCGCTCGGCGGTCGTCGAACAGAATGCCCGCCGCTCTCGGCCGAGCTCAATTTAAAGCGAACTTTCGAGATAGGGCGCGTGCAAAGTTACCACTTCATTCTGGAAGGATGTATAATCGCCTCCGCCTGTGTGCGATCAATCGAGATAAATCTGGTCGCATCTTGCATCGCGCACAAAGCGATAAAGCCGCTTACCGGCTGTTTTTTTAAGGATGAACAAACAAACAGTACAAAGGTTCGCGGCAATGGTTGACAAGGCTCCATGGGTGCAAAACTATGTCGACGGCATATTGGTATGGGGAACCTGCGCTGCCAAGGTGGCACTGAAGTTGTTTTATTCGGTGACTCAAAATTGCTTTTGTCAGCCGCTTGAGCCGCTGCAGACGCGAGAACACATTCTGCGCGATTAGATACCCGCGTTTGGCTGACAGCATTCATTGTCTAGCTTCTCTCGGCGTAGCCCAGGCAGCTGACGCACGGCACGTGCGCCTTCGACAGAGCGCGGAGGCTCACGTCAATAAGCGCCTGAATGTGGCGCGGAAAAGTACTAATAGTACTACCCAAAACTGCTTGCTCTTTTCGCTAGGCAGTGTGTTATGGCGCTCCAATCGGCACCGTAAACTTCAGCGCGAGTTCACAAGCAGGCACATAGCCGTAATTTTTTTTCAGATTGGGCCGAAGGTAATTTCTTTTGTATATAACTGGCGGGAGAGGGGGATGTTGCTTACAGCTGGCTGAACGCTGCCAAGACAAGAGGGAGGAAGGGGGGGGGGGGGGCAGGCCCCTCTTGGATACGTGCCTAACCAGAAGAGAAAAGTACGACAGTCGCCTCCGCAGAGCCTTGAAATTGACTAAGAGTCCAGCTTGACGCTTAATGCTGCGAAATATATGCAAATTCAGGGCCCCCGACCCCCCGAAGTTGACTTTCTCGGCGACGAAATAGAACAAACCCCGCATTGACCGCACCGGTAAACGAAATGCCTCAGCCAAAGGAAAAAGCAGGCGTTCACAGAATGCTCGGTGTCGTGCACTACTTCGGGAAATACATATACCACACCTGGTGGAAAGGACGACGCTTCTACGAAGCCTCGTCAAGGAAGACATCCTTTGAATGGTTCGAAAACCGCTCCAAAGAATTGCAAGCTCTGTGTGCCGCACTGAGCAGTCGACCTTTATTATAGATTTTTTTATCCTGCCAGGGAGAGCAAGGTCGTTTCAGATGCTTTAAAGAAGAAGTGTTATTCGTTCGGCGCTGTGGCGATAGTTGGCGGCCGGTCGCCTATGCATCATGCACAATGACGAAGCAGAACAAAGACATGCACAAAATTAGAAAAAAGAGACGACGGCCATTACTTTCGGGTCCGAGAATTTTTCTCAAGTTCGCCATCGATACTGACCACAGATTGCACTGATAGCAATTGCATCGAAAACCATTGGTGACACCCCATTAAGACTTCAGGAGTTTTTCTTGTGCTTGATAAGATACCATTACGTCCTTCACTTCGCCCCAGGGACACAGCCGTTCGTGGCCGATTTGCTGTCTAGATCGTCGCTGCAGTCATTCCAAGCGGCGTGCATATGGCTTCACGGATGACGTCGACGTTTACGCAGTGGGCGTGACTTCCGAGCTGATTAAGCATGAGAATGTTTGCTCGACTGGAAGAAGGAACAGCCACTGACCCAGACAGTGTTGCGCTACCTCAGGACTGGAGAAGAAATCGAGGGCGGGATGAAACCATTCAGCCCTGAGGTATCAGGAGATCAAGGCATTGTCATGAAGGGAACAAATGTCGTCATCCCGAAGGCCTTGAGATCTGAAATATTAAGTCGCACTCACAAAGCCCACTTAGGCATAAAAAAATGGAAAGCAAGAGCCCGTCGCTTGATATTCTGGCCAAGAGTGAATGCGGACATTGAAAATGTGGTCAAAGCCTGTTCCGTTGGTCAAAAATACGCGTACAATCAACAAAGTGAACCAGTCGTACTTAGGCCGACCCCAAACCATGCGTGGCACAGGGTCGGTGTTGACCTGTTCATGTGCGGCTGGAGCTCCAACCTATGCGTATTTGATGCGTTTTCAAACTTCCCTGAAGCCGAAAAGCTACCAGACGCGACGAAATGCGCTGTAATTGCTAAACTTGTCCCAGTTTTTGCAAGATATGGAATTCCAGTGGAAGTCTGCACCGACAACGGTCCTCGGTTTTCATCCCACGAATTTGCTTTGTTCGCATCCAGACATGACTTAATTGAAGTGACCCTGAACTGATTTCGATGGGCGTATTCCAGTGCTTCACATCTGTAGACGGTGCCTTTGTGGGTATTCGAGTCAAATTTGAAAGCGCTGCGTGGACCATGTAATTTAGAAATAATTTTAAAAATCGCTGCCAGGAGTAGATCGCAACCAATTAGGGTGACGCACCTTACCGCGCGTCCCCTTCCACGATGACGTCAGTGGGCAGTCGGGGCGAGCTTGAAGGTTGGCCACTGACGTCATCGGCGCCCAAGTACTTTACTTGTTGTTGTTGACCTCAGTAAAGAAGGCACATACCCAGGCGAAGGGATTGGCCAAGGCTTGGTGGTGCATGTCAAGAAGAATCACATATGTAATTGGTAAGAAAAAAATGCATGAGGCGGAGAAGTATAGAATAGCGAAATGACTGAAACTAGAAAAATAATCATTAGTTTTATTGGAAAAAAAAACGTTTGGAACTTCCAGGAATACAAAAAAGGTATTTTTAGACATGCGGAATAGTTGTGAACAGAGTTAACATGGTAACCTTCCAGTTGCAATCATTTAGTTGGGAAGGTATCCGCAAACCCTACTTAAACTCGTATTTAAGTCTGCAGTTCTACTTCTTCGTTACCAACATGGTATATATACGACGGATTATAGCGCGATCCATCGGCATCGTCTTTTCCTCAGGATCGAGGGCACGAGATCGCGTGGTTCGTGCTCCTGGCCGATTCCACAAATGCTTCAGATCTGTACGGCCGCAAATTTCTCGCCTTCGCTCGCCCGTGTGTGCCGCGGCCTCCGCTGTGCTGGCATGAGCAACGAGAACAAGCCTTCGGAATCGCCCAAGCATGAGCCGTCGCCAGAAGCCACGAAGAAGCCAAGCCCCTCCAAGAGTCCAGTGCACCACATGCAGACCACTGCCATATCTCGCAAGGGTGCCCCAGCAGGCCGCAACAAGTCATTGTCTGCCACGGGCGCCGCAGCTAAAACCTCTGCCAAGAGTCCCGAAAAATCAGTCATCGGAGGGCCACACAAGGGCGTGTCTGCGGCATCGAGCATTAAGAGGCCAATCGTTGCCAAGAGTCCCGAAGGCGACCTGCCGGCCGGGCTAAGAAAATCGATCTCGGGCGCTGCAGCCACCAGTAAGTTAACTTCCACCAAGAATCTCGAGAAATCAGCCACCGGAGGGACACGCAAAGGGGCCTCGACCATTAAGAGGCCAATCGCTGCCAAGAGTACCGAAGGCAACCTGCCGGCCGGGCCACGGAAATCCAACGCGGGCGCTGCAGCCACCAGTAAGTTAACCTCCATCAAGAGTCCCGAGAAATCAGCCATCGGAGCGACACGCAAGGGCCTCTCGAGCATCAAGAGGTCGACCTCCGCCAAGAGTACCGAAGAACAGCACCGGTCAACTCTCATTGACGCCAAGCCCCCTGCGGAGACTGAGGCAAGTGAGCTCTGCAGTGGGTTGTGCGCACTGTGAAGAGGAGACAGTTTGGGGTGTATAGGGGACTATATAATTCGGGTTTGGCTGGGGATGCTGTATATCACCAGCGGCCCAGAGCATATATTTCGTAAATATATTTAGAAACTTGCCGTTTAATGGGAGAACTCACATTTCAGGAGATGCAGCTGTGCTCTGCTTTTTTCTGCTCTGTCATTTTCGGTTCCTTCGGTTAAAAACTACCGTTCTTTAAAGCATTAATTAAAACCTGTATTTGTTATCGAAGAGTATGCCAGTACGGAATTACCAGTCATGTCAGCGACTGTAGGGTCACGCTCTGTTCTGTGCATGTTGGTGGTGGTGAAAAGCATTTATTCGATATAGGTATGTACAGAGGGGTGTTTGGGGCCTTCCCCTGGTGGGAAGCCTCCTTTCATACTAGGTGGAGTCCCTAGTCTGGGACCCCATTGGAAGAAGCCGCCATACGGGCCCTCTGGGCAAAGGCCCGCAGGTCCTGGAGGTCCGAGCAGCCAATAGGACCGACTCTCAGTCCTCAGCGGACACTCAGCGGCCACTGCAAAACCAGACGACACTTAGACGTACCCTTGACCCCACTTCTCCGTAGGTCACGAGAAACCCCTTGGCAGCGTCTCCAGGATTTCAATGCCAGCCTTGTGGGCAGAATGCGGCTGAAAAGGCCTGTCCATTTACCATTTCCTACTCCCTCATTTTCACAATACTTTTATAGCCTTCATGCTTGCTTTGAACGTTAGAGGGAGCGGGGAGCATCCAGCTATGCCAGTAGCTCGCGCTATGACGTAAGCCACCACTCCCTGTGACAAGTAAACGAACAGAGGTGTACAAAAGGGCCGATTGAGAAGCTAAAGCCCCGAATGGCATTCAAACTGCAATTGGCCTTGCAGGTATAGTGGATTCCTTGAGAGCGATGACGCCAAGAAATAAATGCCTTAGTAAGCAGCAGGAACTACGAAATTAAATGTACAATGCTGTGTTCCTTATTTACTTTAGGCGTCCCTTACGCATGATGGAGCACCACCCCTGATACCAAGATCGAAGCCGTTGCTCATGGCAACCCGGTTCTCCC
The DNA here is from genome assembly GCF_052857255.1 of Amblyomma americanum. NCBI lineage: Eukaryota > Metazoa > Arthropoda > Arachnida > Ixodida > Ixodidae > Amblyomma > Amblyomma americanum. Next base: position 152,008,810 of record NC_135501.1, on the reverse strand, counting down.
AATTTTTTTTCTGTGGTAGCCTGGGCAAGCGTGGGCTAGTGCTAGCGTTGACCCCCTTTACAATACCAGCTGCAGTATTACGTCACAATGAAGTGATAAGGGAAACCTATAAAAAAAGGAAACTTACTCCGCGCCCTTTTGTGAGTGTTACGCCCATGCAGGACCCTATAACTTGGTTGACGCGTGCACAGTGGCACACTCAACATGCTGCGTATGGTGACTCGCCAAACGCAAGTAATGTTCGAGATCCCTTTAAACTTCGAACATAATAGCTGGCGAGTGGCCGATAGTGCTGCACCGAATTGCACATACACTGTAACTCGTTAGAGTTGCAATAATTCTGAACCAAGCCCATGGAATAACCAGTAGGCCTTAACAAACGAGGTTTCCTTTGTATAGTCTTCAAGCAGCCAATGTGAAAGAACCAGGGCGGCTATAAATAGAAGTTCTGGAAGCCAGTTAATTTCAATACTGAACCGTAAAAGTCACCGTAGAAATGTTACAGGAATATTCATGCAAAACCTGCTAGTTAAACAGAATAGGTATACGCAGAGCAAAACAACACATGCTCTCACCTATAAGGTCTTAGCTACAGGCCAAGGCCTCTGTTGTAACTGCTCCGAGTTCGCGCCCTTTGCACTAGCGGCTGCTTGCATTCAGTGATGTACCACATGCTATCTCGACAACTTGGTTCCCTGCGAATACTGGCTCTCAAGTAGAGAATGCAATCGAAGCGAGTTGGATTCCCCTGCTCATCGTGTGCCAGCGCTAGTGTATATCTTTTGAGCACATCACGCTCATGGTACCATTTAAGTGAACAAAATGGAACAGTGGATAGGCGATATATTTACCATACCCTACCTCACAGTTTCTTGGTACCGAGTGGACGCTCCGGGTCCAGTTTAGGACCCGCTGAACTTTCTGTTCTGAATAGATATATACTCCGTAGTTTTTTATTGGTTGTTCCTTTTCCAGGCAGCCGAAGTTTAGTACTTTTCTTGTTCATATCCCTCATAGTGCTCCGCGCGATCGACGCTATGTAACGATCATATGACCATTACTTGCCGTGAGTCAGCGAAGTTATGAAAACTCTGCATCTCTTCTTTGCGATATTCGCAACGTACGTACAGTCACGGACAGAAGTATACGGGACGCAGATTAGCGGAAAAAATTAATTCCTGCGTTGCCTCTCTAACCAGTCAGATGGCATTCTTCTACCAGATAGAACACGCATGTCTCCTCACGCTTCGATGCTTTTCATTGACCTGTTGTGTCTAACCGCTCCGCAATCATTTTTTCCCGCGAATTCGCATCCCGCAAACTTTCGTCCTATACTGTTAAAAAAATGTTAGTAATTGCAGCAGTTACTACTTCTCTTGCAGCGTTACTAATTTTTCACTGCCTGTTACTACCTAGAGCGAAGGCACCCGCCCTTGTGGGTTCGGCGTTCGGCTGTGTGATTGAATGCCAGCCGCGGCGGCAGCATTCCGATAGAAGCGATGGGCACATAAGACGTCCATGTGCTACGCTATGCCACTGTCCGTTGAAGGTCCCCAGGTGGTCTAAGTTAATCCGGAGCCCTCCACTGCGGCACCTCTTTTTTTCCTCAAGCGTTGCTCGGAAAGTCCGGGTGGAATGTCCGGGACTTCCATGGACAAACACATTTCCAAACCTCCATAGACTGCATCTCATACACTCAACATTACACTCCGACACTTGTCCCTGGTGCCAGGCCCGCCCTACGCTCTTCCACAATTCGTGGGGATGTGGGGCCAAACCAAACACACTACAGATGGAAAACACGTCTTTTGAGCGGTGGAAAACGCCGCTGACCAGCGATGACCCGGAGGACCCTGCGGGCCCTCATACAACAGGTCCGCAGGGCAGCTCAAGCAAGTGTAGCCCTGGAATGAGGACCCCACCCCTAAGCTCGCCCAACTCCCCTTCACGTTAATAAAGTTTTTCTCCTCCTCCTTCTCTTTTTTCCTATCTTCTTTCTCCCCCCCCCCCCTTCATTCCTTCCCTTACGGCGCTGTTGAAGTGTTCACTGAGAAAGGCTGTTACTGCGCCCTTTCCTTTCCTCAAAAAGAAAAAAGAAACAGACCACTTTTTATTATGCGATTTAGTCAAGGCAATCCCCACCACCTCTTACCTGCCTCACTACCCCATCCCATCACTCATCCTCCCTTACCGAGTGATGGGAGACCTTGCTAACCAGCCCCGCCCTAGCTGGAAGACCAGCTCGTCCTGATCTCCAGGGGCCAGGCGGCTAGGGAAACATACGGGTTCCGCGAAGAGGAAACCACTTTCATCGACGGCATCTAAGAAGACGCCGTAATTAGCTCGGCCCAGCAAATTTGTTTCTCGCTCTCTTCATTGATAACTCCTATTGATAGACAGACGTTACACTCTGCGGACAAAATACACGTCGCACTAATCTGGCAGCGACCGGATTTTCAGATCACGTGGTTCCAGCACATCACCTTTATAACGCCACTGGGCTGAGGCAGCAGCATTCTCATTATCGGATGTCATAGATGCAGGTCACTGGGCATGTATGTGCAACACTGCGAAGTGCACGTGAGCTCAATGAAGTCGTAAACACGAATATTGTCTCATAGACAGGAACTTATGGCAGCGTTCCTGCAATGCCTATGTGATCAGGATGCTTATGAGTTGAAAATATATTTATTAAGCAGATCTCAAAGCTTGCAGAAGCAGCGATCCGTTTATTTCGCATTTCTAAATGAAACAACACTATTCACAGTAGCCTTGTTTACATGAGCCCGACAGCGGCGGGTCGAGTTGGGCCGCGCCAGATGTCGGGCTGACGAGCCCGACGCTACCGCGTTTATATGGACCTGTTTTCTGTCGGGCAGTGATCGCCGCTACCCCTAGCGTCGGGAAAGCAAACCACGCGCGGATGCTAGAAGAGGAGGAGGAGGAGGCCCAGGCTTGCGCAGCGCCGCCAGACCAGATCGAGAGGAGGCGATAAGCCGACGCGGCAGGGTACACATGCTCCTTGCAACCGGGCCGGGCCGAGTCGACCCACCCCCTGCAGTCGGGCTGGCCCATCTCTACTCGACGGTCACTTAGCTCGACCCCCTAGCGTATATATGAGCTCGACAACCGGTTTCCTTCCCCGGCATCCTGCTTAACCTGACTTTTGTCGGGCTCATGTAAACCCCCAGAATGTGCGCGTGAAATGTATTTTCATATACCACCTCTACTGTGCGATGTCAGTGCACGTTGAAAGAACCCCAGGTTGTTTAAATTTCCGGAGCCCTTCACTGCGGCGTCCCTCATAGCCTGAGTGGTTTTGGGACGTTAAACCCCCATAAACTCATACACCACCAATTTCGTAGCATCCATGGATGCCCTGTACGTAATCGCGAATGTACAACGCGACGCCATCTTACGACGCGCTGGTGTACCATAAGTAATTTGGCTTCTACTCATGTCCAAAATTCTCCGATAAAGGTTTTCAAAATTGGAAAATTGTAAGATACCATTATAAAAATATTGAAGGTATGGTCCATTCTTCTGATACGTACCAAAATTCTTATAAAGTGTTTCCATATGTCGCATCGAACAGTTTAGACTCGCATAGAAAACCAACGGGGAACCCTTTAGACGATAGCAAAAACGCTAATAGAAAAAAAAGACTGCCGTCGGATGACCTTCGGATATATTTATTGCTATAGTGAAATCTTTGATTACATGAAAACATTGCGTACATAAACTGTTTCTCGCTCAAAAATGCTTTTGTCCTGGATTGTTGGCTATGCATTCTCCCGCTCCTCCGTGTTCTGTCTCTGTTGTCGTTATATGCTCAAGAGCTCGTGGTAATGTCTTCTGGGGCTTCTCAGAAGAACTGTCTTCGGTCTGTGGTCATGCCACAATGCTCCAATACCAAAGCCCACAAGCGCCGGTAAGGGTGCGAGAAGACGAGGGATGGGCGCATGACAGCGCTTCAGCGGAAGCCGTAGAATTCGTTACCAGAACCATTACAGGTAACTAACGACAGTTTGGTTAGGTGATGCTTGTTGATTAAGTCGAACAGATTATCTATAGTTGCTTACAACTCAAGACCGCGACAGCTTTTCCCCGCCAGGGGAGCTGGGGTGTGGAGGCTTGACATAGACCACGGCTTTTCCGCTGAAAGAGGATTACACTGGTAAAGCTGAAAAAAAAAAGGTTTGCACAGAATACAGCACTAGACGCGTCGACAGTAGTTTGCTGGACAGAGCATTGAAAAACAGTTTTCTCTGTTTTTCTGTATCCTTGTCCAATAAACATCGTTGGGCGTATAGCGCTGTGGCCTGTGCGAGTCCTTTTTTTCTGAGTTTTTTTTTTCTACACGCGAATCACCATTCCGGAGTAATTCACCCACCATTAACTTGAGCTGCAAACGAATCCAATTCACTCCTACTTAATTTCTACTCATCAGACCCTTGGAGATGTATGGAGCTGGGAGTCAAGTAGGCAAGTCAGCACGTCGAAAACCGTGAAATCTTTTATTTCTTTTTGCAGCGAGTGAAAACTATAAATTCTGTTCGCCACTCTCATCGCGCGACTTGCAGAAGAGCGAGGTGGCCCACAGGACAAAGACCATCGGTCGGAAGGTGTCCAAAGCCTCTTCCGGCAAGGCGCCCCCAACCTTGCTGTCGCCAGGCAGCCAGTCCGGAGGCGAAGACGCCGACGCAGCGGCGGGCCAGCCGAAGCGGAAGCGGCGCAAGAAGACGTTCGTCAAGCAGGCCACGAGGATCATCGGTACCGCGACGGCACTCCTGCCACTTGGCCATGGGGAAAAGAAGGCACATGACGCGCATGAGGATGAGGACGATGGTACGAAAGAGCCTGTCGAAAACCTGTATCCGAGCGTGGCTTTTAGTGCGAAAGCCACTACTATCACTATACTCGGATATACAACTCAAGAACGCATCAAATTTTCCCCTTCAAATGACCCCCTTCCAGCCAATGGCGTTGGCCAATTATCACGACCTTGCTAGTGGGACAAAGCAGGGAGCGTTAGCTGAAAGGGGATAATGGCTTCCCTCTCTGGGCAGGGACTCTATAGCGCTCTGTGCATTGTGGCGCCGCTCCCTGCATTGTCACGCTTGTAGGGTCATGATAATCGGCCGACGCCATTGGCTAGAAGGATGGCCTTCGACGAGGAAGAGCCGCTGCGTTCTTGAGTTGTATCCGACTACAGCAATCCTGAGAAAGCCGATGGGTCTCTGAAGCCTCGACCGTATAGACCTCTGACCCTTGACCTTTGAGATGAAATGACTTGGATAAAATGTGGCTAGGGGAAGGTCACGTGATACGAAAGTTTCAAAGAAATTATCTTGCAGATGTTGTCGTTAGGGAAATGTTTAGGCAGTAGTCAAGCTAATTCGAGACCAAATGCTTTCGCACGTCATACTTGGTTTAATGGCGTTAAAACTGTTGTCTGATTTTTTTTTGCATGCTGCTCAAGAAGTGAATGGGAAGAATGGTGTTACAAAAGATTAATATGAAGAAAACTAAATTAATATTCAACAACCCGGATGGTGAACAACTGCATATCCGGACCATGAAGGTCAACTATTGAGGATAATAATAATGGGGTACGTGGTGTGCGTCTTTCACGTAGGTTCCCGGCCATAATATTACGGAGCACCCTTCGGCGCCTCGAGCTCTTTTAACGCCTTACCTTGCGCCTTACACATATAAGTACCTGTGCTTTACACCTGTACACCTATACTTATGGGTTACGAAAAGCAGGTTAACAATATCTCTCCAGACGAACGCATGTAATAGTTTCATCTCTTCAGTACTCGCCTGTGGGGCAGAAACATGGAGGTTAACGAAAAGGCTTGAAACTAAATTGAAGACAGCCTAGCGCGATATATGTAAAGAGAAAAGGTTTTGGTGAAGTTAATGGAACGGAAAAAAACTACGGAACTACAAGTTTTTTGCTGGTTAAAAAAATTTTTCTTGCGGTCAAGCCCCCAGTGAAAAAAGAAATATTTGAATTAAAACACGCGAACAAGTTATTCCACTTGGCCGTATTGACAATAAAAACAGACGCAATCGCATATCGCTCGCCCAGTGCCGAGATAGTCCGCTACCAATCAGAACCACGTCTTGCACACACGCAGCAGAAGCTTGCATCCAATTGTTGCCTTGCAAGATGACCCTACTGCCGGGCATTTTGACGACTTCGCGTACACCTCGCAGAAAAGGTCAGACGGGCTAGAGGCGATTAACACAATGAAGGAACGTCCCTGATGTTTCACTGTAATCCATTTCGCTTTGGTAGGAGTGGAAAGCTACAATCGTATACCTACGAGGTAGATATCTAGTATAGAACAGAGCATTGCGATGATTACTCTGACCTGCAGATAAAGACCTAAACAAGGAACAATGGGTAGTCTGGAGACAACTGCAAACTAACACATACCCCAATCTGGAATTTCGGCAGATATCTTCCTTATCGGGAGGTGAATTAGAGAGAAAACCGGCACTCGGCGGCGACCCCCAGTGGCAGTGATTAGAAAAAGTTTCTCTTGCTGCCACCCAGTGAGAGCTGAAGAAGGTGCCGAGTTGGCACCGAAACGTCGGTTCTTCCACGAGAACTTGTTCGGAGTATCACGATTTTTTTTCTAATACCCCAATTTGCACATCCTATACCAAATCCAGACAACCGTATACAAAGGCGTATTCCCGAATTGCGGGCAGAAACCTACCTTATATACTATACCACGTGGGTCTGCCTTAAACATACCAAATCCAATCTTGGAGTAGTGGGAGTCTGCGCGGTCCAGTTGCGACGAAGCCGACCAGCTTAGACTGGTCAAGCGCGCTGGCTGGCAGCAGAGACCGCAAGCGACCTTGGAATGTTCGTGACAAGTACCGGACATCTGTGGGGTTTTGGTAGGACGGCAACTTGAATGCTATCGCATTATTAGTTTTGAGCCCAAAGGGTTTACATCGAACCTTACAAAAATGGTCTACAGACAGTCTGTAGACTTCTTAAAGAATCCATTTTCTTCCTATAGATGTTTCTCTTTGTCTATTCGTGGTCTATAGGCTGTCCATAGACAAAATACTACTAAAAGTGTATGGCCATAAATCTATAGATTGTCTACAGACTGTATATGGGATATGTGTTCCCTATAGAGCGTTCTCTAGTGTTTGTCTATAGAGGGTCGATAGACTTTATAAACAGAAGTCTATGGACAGTGTATAGACTGTCTAAAGAATTTTTGTAAGGGTCTGGGCCAAGCTGTGTGATTCTTCAGTCATTGCCAGCGTTTTCAGAGCTTTTGAAGGCGAGAACAACGCTTGTCCTTGCTCCCTCTGAAAGTTAGGACTTGCACGAATGCCATAAGATCCACCCACCGTTGATTAGAAGCTAACCCCTTGGACTTGTGACTTGACAGCGAATGCTGTTTGCGCCCTCCACCTTTCACCTTGACCCCGCAGAGGAGAGCGGCCAGAGCGAGCTCGACAGCCGCCAGCAGCACTGCCTGGCCCTGGTGGGAGCCCTGGCGTGCACCCTCCTCATCCTAATCGCACTCACCTTCGCCGTCTACTTCTGGAGGTCATCGCCCGAGAACGTGAAGGCACGTTGCCCCTCTGCGTTGGCATTGCAAACTTATTGGGCGAATCGCTGCTGCCCATTCCTAACAAAACCTCACCAAGACAACGTCAAGAATAGCACTGCCACCGCTGGACCTGCATGTGCTTTTTACGCGGTTGGAATGATCTCCATAGCGAGCACGCGGAGCAGTTCTGGCGTTGGTTGAGAGTTGTGCAGGCAGTCATTTTGACGCGTGCCCAGTATGATCCGTCACGAAATCGCGCCGCCGCGTGCTCCTACTCGGAGGAGAAAAAAACGCCTCGCGCGGCGCGTCCGGGGCGCATCCGCCAATCAGATTTCAAGTAAGTCACGTGGTATTTGGTCACGTGGCATTTTTGGTTTTTGGTTTTGCCACTAGATGGCCCTACTCTCTGCGCATCTCGACGGAACCTCTTCGGCGCATTTTTTTTTCGCTCTGCAGAACCGGCGCGCACGTGAAAAACACGTGCTACTGTTTCGTGCGCGCATCGTGTTCATCGAAAATGAAGAAAGCAGTCTTCAACGAGGCCCTTATCACGGAAGTGGAGAGGCGTCGCGTCCTGTGGGATATACGCGACCGCCTCTTCTGCTCTGTAGTAAGCGCCCGACACTCCATTTTCTATGTCGAGTTGTAATCAAGCAGCGGCCTCTTGGCATGCAGAAAGTACATAGTCGCAGTTTCGCACACACTCTTCCTGCTTGAAATTAAGCTTGATAAATATACTTCGGAAAAAAATGTCGTTGTGTAATTACACTTAGATTATTTTTATTGCAGTGTTGTGTAAGTTTAAGGGCATATTACATATGCGGTAGCAGGGACAATTCATGTCGTTGGGAGTTACGTTGTCTGGCAACCCGGAAAACGCGCCGCGAAGGCGCCGCTCCCCTTTTTACGTGCGGGTGCTCGCGCGTTGACGGCAACGCGGGCGTCCACCGCGCGTCGCGTTTTTCGCTCGCGGAAAACGCGCCATGCGGTTCCGCCTTTACTCGGAGGAGAAAAAAACGCCTCGCGCGGCGCGTCCGGGGCGCGTCCGCCAATCAGATTTCAAGTAAGTCACGTGGTATTTGGTCACGTGGCATTTTTGGTTTTTGGTTTTGCCACTAGATGGCCCTACTCTCTGCGCATCTCGACGGAACCTCTTCGGCACATTTTTTTTTTCGCTCTGCAGAACCGGCGCGCACGTGAAAAACACGTGCTACTGTTTCGTGCGCGCATCGTGTTCATCGAAAATGGAGAAAGCAGTCTTCAACGAGGCCCTTATCACGGAAGTGGAGAGGCGTCGCGTCCTGTGGGATATACGCGACCGCCTCTTCTGCTCTGTAGTAAGCGCCCGACACTCCATTTTCTATGTCGAGTTGTAAACAAGCAGCGGCCTCTTGGCATGCAGAAAGTACATAGTCGCAGTTTCGCACACACTCTTCCTGCTTGAAATTAAGCTTGATAAATATACTTCGGAAAAAAAATGTCGTTGTGTAATTACACTAAGATTATTTCTATTGCAGTGTTGTGTAAGTTTAAGCGCATATTACATATGCGGTAGCAGGGACAATTCATGTCGTTGGGAGTTACGTTGTCTGGCAACCCGGAAAACGCGCCGCGAAGGCGCCGCTCCCCTTTTTTCGTGCGGGTGCTCGCGCGTTGACGGCAACGCGGGCGTCCACCGCGCGTCGCGTTTTTCGCTCGCGGAAAACGCGCCATGCGGTTCCGGCGGTTTCAGGCGCGATTGACGCGCGGATGGTGGGACGCGCGCGTAATTTTGACGCGTGCCCAGTATGATCCGTCACGAAATCGCGCCGCCGCGTGCTCCTACCCGGAGTAACAAAAAACGCCTCACGCGGCGCGTCCGCCAATCAGAGTTCAGGTAAGTCACGTGGCATTTGGTCACGTGGCATTTTGGGTTTGTGGTTTTGCCACCAGATGGCCTTGCTCTCTGCGCATCTCCGCATCTCTACGCATCTCGACGGAACTCTTTGGTGCAATTTTTTTTTTCTCGGCTGAACTTGCGCGTCCGTCAAACAAAACACGTGCTACCGTGATTTCGTTCGCGAATCGTGTTCACCTGAAATGGACAAAGCAACCTTCAACTAGGCCCTAATGACTTAAGTGGAGAAGCGTCGCGTCCTGTGGGACGTACGCGACCGCAACTACAAAAACAACATGAAACGTGGCCAGGCTTGGCGAGCTATATAGCAGATGCCCTCAGCGTAGACGGTATGCACCAAATCTGAATCTGTGCACACGTGATGTGGCTGCCCTGCTTGTTCTATGTACATTCGCCTCGACAAGCGTGTGAACTTGCATGTTTACCCGCCGTTCTCGTATTTATTTCGCTGGCAGAGAGCATGCCGCCGCGACTCGAAAGCGCCGCTCCCTTTTTTCGTGCGGGTGCTCGCGCGTCGGCGGCAACGCGGGCGTTCGCCGCGCGTTGCGTTTTTCGCTCGCGGAAAACGCGCCATGCGGTTCCAGCTAAGCATCCGTTGACAGGTGGCAAAGTGTAGAGAGAAAAATACCACTCTCCACTTACAGGCGACAGGAGGGAGAGGAGAAGTAAGAGAGGGTGGGAGGTGGCGGGTGGTGCTGTGCGGCGCGTCACACTGGTCACACTCAGATTGCTGTATTAGATCGGGAGAGTAGAGCGGGGGGGGGGGGGGGCGCTATCACACGGTGACTTACGGAGTGGATCACGCCACACACCATTTGCTCGCACAGTCTGGACTTGTCAGAAGCAGCTCCGTCCAAAGGCAACACTAATGCTAATCGCATATTCTTACACATCAATCGCATCGATCGTTTATAGTTATTTTTCGGGCACACGCATGTGCCTGCCGTAAACTTATGATGCCGCAGTCAAAAAAACGACAGAACGGTGTCAAAACTACGACAAAATGTTATGTAGTTCTGTCGTGACGGCAGATTTTTCTGTGCTACCTCTCCGTTGTAACTACACAAAATTCTGTTATTACTGAAATTTCTGTTCTTTCAGGCTTCTGGTAAAAATGAATTAAAAGAAGTTTGCCGTGGTAAAAAACTAAAATTTGTCGTGACGACAGAAACTTGCTGTGTTATTCGACTGGGCGACTGAAGCAGCTCTCCTTTCGGTTCCCGCCTGCAGGTTGCCTGCACCAGCTTGGAGTGCATAGAGGCGCGTAGGTTCATGGACGGACTGCTGGACTCGTCCAAGGACCGGTGCAAGGACTTCTACGGCTACGTGTGCAACCGCTGGCAGCAGAAGGGCTCGAGCTTCGCGTCCGACATGCAGGACGAACTGATTGGCACGCTGCACGAGAAGCTCAAGGAGGAGGTGCAGGTGGCCGACCCGCAGGGGGGACACCTCATGGCGCACGTGTACCGCGGCTGCCAGACCTACGTCAGCTCCAAGGAGAGGCTGGGCAAGGCCCTGGCCTTCACCGAGGATGTGGTCATGTCCGGCCGAATGAGGAGGTACAACGCCCGCCCACGTCCAACATTATTGGACATAAATTTTGAAGATTGAAAAATTGTAAGGCATATTGAAGGTAATGGTCCGTTCTTTCGATGTGTAGCAAAATGCTTCTTTTAAACTTTTTCCGTGGCTCACATGGGACAGCTAGAAAGCTAATGGGGAATGCTTTTGACGATCGCAAAAATATTAATGGCAGCAAAATGCAAGCATATATAGCCGACGGCAGATCTGCTGATATATTGAAGGGCCGAGTATGACTCAAGAACATAGCGGAAGGTGCAATCCCCTTGGACATGCTAGCGTGACTTAGCGAGGGGCGGCGGATAAAAGAAGATTAACCACGGCGTCATGGAAATCTGTGGACGCCATTGTCTGGAGGGTCTCCTTTATGGGGCATCTGCCGCTTCGTTCTTGACTTTTATCCTACTGTAGGCAGTTTTGTTTTCGTTCATTTTCTCGAATTCACCCAGAGCTCGGGATGTTACACGTCACAAAAATTACGTAAGAGCTCCCACCTTGCTGTACAAGGAATCTTAATTTTCTATCTCTTCAACGGAAGCAGTGATTTCTTGCGCAGGGAAAAAAATGGTAGCGTTAATTCTAACGTTGTTGAACTGAGTTGACATGCGAAAGCCTGATTAGCTCATGGTTTTGCTTTCCTGGGTCGTCGGCACGTCTGGCGACGATTTTCGACTCTATTAAGCTGTATCGAGGTTAAGCCGATCTGATCTGTACGCGCCGCAGATGGAATTTGATGAAGACCACGATGTGCAATGCATACGCCCATGTGGTTATGTGACATGTTTTAAGAGGAAGAAGCGCGAGAGTGTGTTGCGAGGCGTGGTCGACTGCGGCCATTGCATTGCGTTCTTATGTAGTGGCCAGCGAAGCTGATCTGTTCGCGTCGCCGCGGGCTCGAAACCCAGTCGCGGCAATATTGGTCAAGGCTTCAGTGATGGCCTGGCTTTTGTAACTTTGGTCGTGAAGTAGAGCTTTCGCTATAAAAAAAAATTCAGGGAGGCACTTTGTTGACCTAAAGTGCGGTGAGGCGAAAGGCTTTAGCGTGTTGTTACTACTTGTGTCACTGATCTGTGGTTAAGATGTTAATTAAGTACACAATCATTTGTGAATCTTAAATGTTGGAGACACTGGAGGGCGTTTGGGAGGCATCCGTCTGATTCGGCGCCTTTCTGCAAACACTCTCCAGAGTCCTAGACAAGGAGAACTGCATGTGCGTTGGCAGGAAATAGCGTAGTCGTTAGCACGCTCGGCCGCGGAACGGAAGGGTGGTCGTTCGAATCTTATCTTGCACAAAGATTTCTTTTCTTATCGAGTTGAAGATCGTAACGGACGGACGGACGCGAGCATGAGCCATTAGAGGCTTTCGCCTTAATATTTTGGCAGCTGCGCCCGTCGATGACTCTGAGTCACCCCAGGCGCTGGATGTAACGTCGGACGGACGGACGGGAGAAGGAGCCATTAAAGGCTTTCACCTTAAAAGATGCATTGCTCGTGGCTCGACATGACGAATGAGCAGGGTCTCCGCTTCGTTACGCCCACACCGTGGTTCTGGCGGCGCGCAGTGCCAGCAGCTTCACCGAGGTGGTCCGCCTGGTGGCGCGGGCGTCGCTGGAGATCGGCCTGCACACGGTGCTCATCATGCGCATGGAGTCGAGCGGCGATGCAGGCGCCAGGCTGCGCATCTCTCCCGGCAAGTCTATTCTGCGCAAGATGGACGTGGACAACTACGATGATCTGCAGCGAGTCCTCGACACCACCTTCGGGTGGCTGCCCAACGTGTACACCAGGTGGGTGCACACTAAACACGAACACGCCTATATGGGAGTAAAAAGGGAGTAAGCCGTCCTCTAGTACACTTTATTTTGTGAAGCATGCGCACACTCTAAACACCAAGAAGTAAAAAGGAAGTAAGGTGTCCTTGCACCCCGAACAGAAAGGAGAAAAAATTGAGCAAGCCGTCCTCTAGAGCACTCTCTTTTGTAAAAGTTGAGTGTATAAGAGGGAGTGTAATACACACTAAACATGAATACGTCTATGCTGTTTGGAGTGTAGAGGACACTTGGCGTGTAGAGGACACCCGCCGCGGTGGCTCAGTGGTTAGGGCGCTCGACTACTGATCCGGAGCTCCCGGGTTCGAACCCGACCGCGGCGGCTGCGTTTTTATGGAGGAAAAACGCTAAGGCGCCCGTGTGCTGTGCGATGTTAGTACACGTTAAAGATCCCCAGGTGGTCGAAATTATTCCGGAGCCCTCCCCTACTACGGCACCTCGTTCTTCCTTTCTTCTTTCACTCCCTCATTTATCCCTTCCCTTACGGTGCGGTTCAGGTGTCCAACGATATATGAGACAGATACCGAGCCATTTTCCTTTCCCCAAAAACCAATTATTATTAGTGTAGAGGACAGCTTACTTTTTGCTCCTTTGTATTTAGAGTGTGCGCTTGTTACAAGGACGGAACTGAGCAGACGGTATAAGTTCAGGGGGTACTCACCTCAAATAGTGCCATGGAATTGCACCGCATGAGCAGCCTGGTAATGACAGCTGCATAGTGCTCAAAATGTCCTTACTGGAGCACATAAGAAAAGAGAGGGGGGGGGGGGTAGGTTCAGATAGGCAGGCTTCTGAGAGCACAGCTTCCACTATTCGCATAATGCATGCAGTTATGAGGCGGACCAATCCTGGTAATATTTAAATTTATTTATTTATTGGGAGATGGTGCAGGCCAATATTTTTACTCAAGCAGGAGGGGCTTTGTGTAAAACATATACAAAGAATACAAGGTAATAAAGCAAGAAGCGAACACACAGGGAATAATTTGCACAGTTCAGAAAAACAAAATTCCGCAGTTGGACAACGTAGTTCGTTCAGAATTTAATCGAGCATTAAAAAGGCAACAACACATCATAGACGACAAGAATGCGAGTTCATAATATAATTCCTCTTGCCAAGGCAACAACATTATTAATGGAAACTAAATAGTTATATATGGAACTGCAGTTTCTTACAACAGTAACTAGATTTAAAAATGTTTAGTTGCGTAGAATTCTAAACCTAGACTATGAGTGGAAAGTAAAATGTGAGCTAGCGATGATTGTAAATCTAATAAGTGACGTTAGTAACTATGCCACATTGTACTCACACGTTTATGAGATTTTCGGAAAGTCGGTTTAATTTTTCCAAAAACACTGTGAAGGAATGTATGGCGACTAACTTTTCTGCGGGGTTCGAATTCGGTGTGCTGTCGAACTTCGTAAATATAGAGGGAGCATCTGTAGTCTCTTATACTTAAAAAAAAAATGGCTTTGTTATGACCACAGAACAAAATGGGCAGACAGCCTATACTATTCTGATGAGATCACGCGAGTGGCTTATGCTAGTGTATACATGCCGGGTGTTTCACGTAATATGATCTGCATATTTAAAAAAACGAGCTTTTTGAGTTTGAAGAGTGGTTTCATAGGCATAGCACTGTCAGCAGTGAAGCAAACCAGAATACAGGTAGGAAGTGGTATAACTAATATTCTGGTTATCTAATAACTTTTAACTGTTACTGCTAGTCTACTTATTTATTGAGGGACTTGTAGAGCCCATCGTAAGTAATATCCACATGCTTTTAGAATTTCAGAAGCGCAGTTAGCCTCGGCGCTTTGGCACGACGAATTTCGGCTATTTCGACGAGTTAAGTCTTCTGGAGGGGTTGCTTTGCCTGCAAGCTTCTAGAAACCGCATATATTTTGGCACGATGTGTTCAGAATTTGTTGGGACACAGTAGCTATATTTTCGACCTTCTAAAAGATGATATGGATACGCCTTTCAATAAACGAGGAGAGTACCATAATAGTTAAAAAGGCAACTATTCAGTATTAGTCAACCAGCCTTCTAATTTCAGCTGTATTCTGGTGCACTACACTGCTGACAATGCTGTGCCGAAAAAAGCGTTCTTATAACTCAAAAAGCCTACGTTTAAAAAGATGCAGAACATCTGAGGCGACACACCCGGTATATCTTTTTCAGTGAACACTGTGTACAAGTAGTCACAATAGGAGCAGTAAAACTTCGTTCTGCGAGAGAAATTTCCTTGGGTCTCCACACGATATCCCACTCACGGTCGTTGGTCCATGACGTATGCGGCCCGGCTGACGGCTATCATCTGCTCATGTTCGGAGAGGTACCGGCCCGGCGGTCGGAGGGGAAGCCGGGCAAGACACGAGGATCTGGGGAGGATGGCCTTGCAGTGGGAGCACGAGGTGCATATGGGGGGTACCGGGTTAAATTTAGAAAGATGGGCTGGTGTATATGCAGCGTTCGCTTCAGCAGTTGGCGCCAGATTGACTGCTATAGTCGAATATAGCTCAAGAATGCAGCGGCTTTCCCCCACCAAAGGACCTCTTTCCAGCCAATGGCGCCGACCGATCCTCATGATCCTGCAGAGCGGCGCCACAGTGGAGAGAGGAGTCTATTCCCGACCATAGAGGGAAGGGATTATATACCCTTTCATCTACCACTCCCTGCTTTGTCACGCTAGCAGGGTCATGACAATCTGCCGACGCCATTGGCTGGAAGAGGGTCCTTTGAAGGGGAGAGGTTGCTGCTGTCTTGAGTTGTATCCGACTATAGCTATGTGGTAGTGAGGGACGTTATTGTCTTGGTAATTTCAATGCGTTTTTTGTGTTTATTTGTGCTTGCCATTTATATTTGTGTTCTATTATTGTGACCCGTTATTACCATTTGTCCTCCCCCATTATGTAATGCCCCATTGGGGCCTTTAAGAGAAAATAAATTATGATGACGATGATGATGACGTACGCGTGTACGCGTTAACCTCTTACTTGGTCTGGATGTCCAGTTCTGTGTACATAGTGTGTAAAGACCTGCTTGCTTCCTTTTCATTTTGTATTTATTTTTGTATCACTTTTATTTTTGGTCGCCGCTAAGCTCCTATGTTCTAGTTTGTGCGGTCAGCACCTCTTCCTTTTCTTTCGCTTTCAAACAAAACCACCCCCATCCAGGGATGGCGTCGCCCAGGTCATCGAGAGCGACCGGAGCGTAGAGTCCGCCCTGCAGCCCAGGTTCTACGGCGGCTCCGACACGGTCACCGACCACGTGGTCGGTCCGCTAGAGCTCTTCGTGAGCAGGATGGCGACGGGCGTGTCGGCCGAAACCTGGAGGCTGGCGGTTAACGACGTGCTGCCCCAGCACCTCAAGATCGACCAGAAGGCCATGGTGATCGCGGTCGCGCCGACCGTCTTTTTGGCTGCGTTCGAGGCCCTCTCGTCGACCGGCCTGAAGAAGACCCGCTTCTACCTGGCGGCCAATCTGGACGCCGAGGTCGCTTACCTCGAGACGTCCAGGGAGCACCTGGGGTGAGCTCGGCGTGCATAGTAGGCCATGTGCAGAAGGCAGGAAAAAAAAATTGGAGGGGACACAAAAGCTCCGCTTTAAATTTATGACGTTATAACGTGATGGTTAAGTTTCCATATATGCAGAACGTCAGTCTCTACTTCATAGGTCCCTGAAGATTCACAGATCCCTGGGAAACCTCATAACCCTCCTAGCGGAGTGGTACAGCGGTTAAACGATGCGCCACTGCCCTGCGGTGGCAGATGCTCACAGCGGCGGGTCTTGTGCGACACAGGTTGCTCCTGCCGAGGACCAATCATTGTCACCTGCAACGATGGGCAGGTTGTGATGACACCGCAATATCAAGTGACCTAGATGGCCCGCCTGCATCCTAGGTTGCTCTCAGGGCACCACCTGCCAGATTCATGTTAGTGATTTTTCGCTCGCAACACCGACACCGAATTTTCTGGACAATGACGCCCTTGACGCTATCGCGTTAGAACGCTGGCGGCGTGGTGACAGAAGTGGCGACTGCTGCACAACGTCACTGTGCAGTCGGTACAGCTCAAGCAACGCCGAGAAGAATTTCAATCAAAGGAGGCCATGCAGCCAATTGGGTCGAACGATTATTATGACATCGCGGTTAACACTCTTGTACCTGCCACACCACTGCGATGTCACAATAACAGGTGCAAGATGACTAACCGCGTATCTATGGCGACAGGTCAACGCCATTGACAGGAGGGCTTTCTTTCCCGTACAAAAAACTCCTATGGGCGTCTATGGAAAAAGCTATGTCCGTCTATGGCCTTTTATGAACGTCTATAAGCACCCATAGAGGTGCTTATTGCCAGCTATTGAAAAATCTATGCCACTAAAGCTATAGCTTTGGAACCATACAATTGTCTTAAGCTCTCTATAAAAAAATATATCAGCCTGTATAGACAGCTATAGACAGAAATAGGAAATGTCTATAGCTATTTGGGCCAAAATTCTATAACCGGCCATAGGACATTTTTGTATGGGAATTGAGAGGCATTTGGGCAACAATGAGGTCGTTGCGGGAGCATAGACAGTCACTCACAGAGGAGCTGCAACCAAACGGGCTATCCCGTAATTATTCGCGAAATGCCTTCGTAGCTCCTTCGTGTTGTACATCGCGCACTGCGGTGTCTTGACGCTGGAGCTGCCTCCCTCCAGCTTCGTGGAGGCACCCAGTGTGGTGTCTTGACGCCTGTTGGTCTTGCATTCTGCATTGCCACAAGTGTAAGCTATTGAGGGGCTCACACTAAGTCTTGTGAACGCTTTCTAAAACTGTGAGTCCCTGAATTTTGTGGCTCTCTGTCCAAGCATTCTTTGCAGAACCATGACGGCGACTTTGAGAATTAGCACAACATTCTTACACACCTTACTTCCCTGTTTTCAGATGGCAGTGCATCAGTGCACGTTGAAGATCCCCAGACGGCCAAAATCATCCCTGAGCCCTTCACTACCGCCGTGCTCCTGTCTCCTGTCTCCTTTTTTCTTCTTTCACTCTCTTAAGGCGAGGTTGAGGTGACCACTAAGATGGGGGCATCTACTCCGCCTTTCCTTTCCTGAAAACGAACCAACAAGTGCACGTAAATCGACTCTGTCGCGCTAATTGCCGCGGTGGCTCAGTGGTTAGGACGCTCAGCTGCTGGGCCTTATTACGCAGGTTGTAATCCGAACTCGGCGGCCGCGTTTCAATGGAGGCGGAACGCAAAAGGCGCCCATGTGGTGGGGGATGTCAGTGTACGTTAAAGATCCCCAACTGGTCGAAATTATTCCAGCGCCCTCCACTACATCACCTTTCTCGTCTTAATTACCTCTTTCACTCCCACCTTCCTTCCTTCCCTCACGGCGCGGTTGAGTTGTCTGCCGAAGTGTGAGACAGTCACTGCACCATTTCTTTTTCTAAAAAATAATGGCTGGGGTTCACCGTGGCTCGAACCTAGTTATAGGAGCGAAAGTTCTGTTAAACATGTTCTCCACTGTCTCAAATCAAATGGAAAGGTCAAAAACCAAGGTCAAGGTCAGGCACCCAATGGTCATAGTCATATGATCACGAGGTCGTGCTATCATAGCTTGGGGTATATCACCACGCAGTTAAGTTCGATTTGACCTTGTGAGGCATTGTAGGTCACTGTCGATGTGGTGCCCACTGTCTGAAATCAAATTTCAAGGTCAAGGGTCAAGTTCAAAGGTCAGTGTCAGGCACTTAGTGATCATAGTCAAATGATCACGTGATCAAACTACTATAGCTTGAGTCATAGCACCGTTAAGTTCGGTTTGACCTTTTGAGACATTAAAGGTCATTGTCTCATCCACATCGAAATTGGAAGTTGTGCCCCGAGGAGTAGGGCTCTCGCTCTAAAACCACTATCGTTCTTTTTTTTTTGCTTTGCGCAGTTCTGCCGGCGCCACCAAGGCGGCGCGCTTCTGTCTGGAGCTGTGCCGCCGCATCCGGGCCCTGTCGTGGCACGAGCTGATTCGAGGCCTCATCTACGACCAGGGCTTCATGGACACCGCGAACGCCGTGAAGGACATGTTCACCTCGCTGACGCTCACCATTAAGGACAAGAACGTGCTCACCTGGCTTACCGACGATGTCCGCGAGAAGGCGTACAAGCGGGTCTCCGAGATCCAGGTCGACGTTATACCGGCCAATGCCATCAGGTGCGCCGCTGTTGTTCAGGCGATGTACTCGTTCGTTCATCCATACGATATAGAAGCGTCGCAAAGGTACAAAACTAAAGTGAACCAAAATAGAGAGTAGCCGCTTCGACTGTCCAAAGCCAAACAAGGGCATTGCTGTTTGGAGCAACCCCGCCCTTACATATACCTCCAGATGCAATTGTAAAATGTAGCGCCAAACGAGTTGCCCCACCGATGGCGTCAACCGATTGTCGTGACGTCACAGTCAACTGTCTTGCACCTGCCATCCACCTGCCATGTCATGCTAAATATAACAGGTGCAGGGTGGTTGACTTCGGCAGCATAACGATAAGTCAACGTCCGAGTAGACAGCTGGTGAGGCTCATTTCACAGGCCTATACCTAACAATTCTGGACAAATGCATTTTTCAGCGGGAAACCGTTGGTGAACGCAATTATTTCATATGATGCAAGATTTCACTTTAACAAAATATCCGCTAATCATCCGAAGGCAGTGCTGTGTTTTCATTAATGTTTTTGCTATCATCAAAAGCGTTCCACCATTGGTTTTCTATGGCAGTTTTAACTGTTTGATGCGATCGATGGAAACAATTTAAAAGTAAGATTTTGCTACATGTCCGAAGAATTGACCGTCACGTTCAATATTTCCGTAACAGTGTCTTACAACTCTCTAATTTTCATAATTTTTGTCCGCGAATGTTGGACATGTTTTCCACTGCCCTCTCCGGCTGTATCCGACTATGTGCCAATTTAGAGGCGACGGAGCGGTCAGTGATATTCGCAGCGATTTTTGTCAGGTGATCAGTTCACGCGAACGTTGTACATTTCGGCGCGCTCGAATTCAGCGAGGTCGCCGTAGACGTGAGCCACTTCAGTCCGCCGCCCATGGATAACCCGCGGGCGTTCGTGTTCGGCTTCCTGGACGTGATCAAGGCGGACAACAAAATGCTCCTGGGCATCCCGCCCACACGCCGGGACGTTGTCCTCCAGCGAGTCGAGCCGTACGGCCCCGTCTCGTACCAGTCGGAGCTGGGCTCCGTGCTGATCCCCTCGCTGTACGTGAGGAAGCCGTACCTGTACGGGAACAGCGTACCCTTGTACTACAACTACGGGACAATGGGCGTCATGCTTGCCACGGCCATCACTCAGGTGAGCGTTCTCAAGCGAAACAACGCGGGTGACAATACGCGCGCTGAAGCATAGGTAGGCGAACTCACTCATGAGTGGACTCACCCGGCCTCACTCACGCTCATTTCATATATGATCTGAGTCGTGAGTGAGCCCTGACAAACGTTCAGATCATGATCCGAGTCATGAGTGAGCCCGGACTCACGTTCAGGTCATGATCCGAGTCATGAGTGAGCCCGGACTCACGTTAAGATCATGATCCGAGTCGTGAGTGAGTCCTGACTAACGTTCAGATTATGATCTGAGTCGTGAGTGAGCCCGGACTCACGTTCAGATCATGATCCGAGTCGTGAGTGAGTCCTGACTAACTTTCAGATTATGATCTGAGTCGTGAGTGAGCCCGGACTCACGTTCAGATCATGATCCGAGTCGTGAGTGAGTCCTGACTAACTTTCAGATTATGATCTGAGTCGTGAGTGAGCCCGGACTCACGTTAAGATCATGATCCGAGTCGTGAGTGAGTCCTGACTAACGTTCAGATTATGATCTGAGTCGTGAGTGAGCCCGGACTCACGTTCAGATCATGATCCGAGTCGTGAGTGAGTCCTGACTAACTTTCAGATTATGATCTGAGTCGTGAGTGAGCCCGGACTCACGTTCAGATCATGATCCGAGTCGTGAGTGAGTCCTGACTAACTTTCAGATTATGATCTGAGTCGTGAGTGAGCCCGGACTCACGTTCAGATCATGATTTGAGTCGTGAGTCCGGTTTCACATTCAGATCATGATCTGAGTCGTGAGTCCGGGCTCACATTAAGATCATGATCTGAGTCTTGGTGAGTCCGGGGTCACATTCAGATCATTATCCGTCGTGGTCAGTCCGGTTGAGTTTCCTGTGCACTCGTAATACTTATTAAGCTTCTAATCCAGTTGATGATGCAAAGCAATTTTATTGTTTCCTGATATGTAATTTCTGTGGCTGTTGCACTCTAGGTCATTAAAACACGAGAAAAGTTTATTGGCCGCCACGCTTGGCCTCGGTGGATATCACCTGTGTCTGGCTGTAACGCGCTTGCTGTGGTTCTTCTTTTAATAATAATAAATAATAATTGGTTTTTGGGGGTAAAGAAAATGGCGCAGTATCTGTCTCATATATCGTTGGACACCTGAACCGCGCCGTAAGGGAAGGGATAAAGGAGGGAGTGAAAGAAGAGAGGAACAAATAGGTCCGTAGTGGAGGGCTCCGGAATAATTTCGACCACCTGGGGATCTTTAGCGTGCACTGACATCGCACAGCACACGGGCGCCTTAGCGTTTTTCCTCCATAAAAACGCAGCCGCCGCGGTCGGGTTCGAACCCGGGAACTCCGGATCAGTAGTCAAGCGCCCTAACCACTGAGCCACCGCGGCGGGGCGTTCTTCTTTTGCTGTTTCTTAATTAGTTGCAAAACGCAAGCAGCTGCCTCAGATCTTTGCGTCCCCTGAGGGGCAGCTACAGGCCTCTAGGCCTCTCAGGCAGGCCTCCCTACAGGCTAGCTGCAGTTAAGAGCTCATCGCATCGCAGTGTTAGCATTTTTTTTGCATTTTTACTTATATGTCATTAGGTCTGAACTTTACCCAGTCTTGTTACCCATTGCACCATATTTTTTTACCTTTAATTGTTTCTTTTTTGTGCATACAATGTCCCAAAACATACTGGACGCACGGTCAGAAGGCTAGACCTTATCTGGAAGAAAGGAATTCATACATGCGAATGTCGAAACTAAATGCGTATTTCTTTTTGTTCAATTATTCCGCGCCATACCGTAGTAATGGAAACGCGAAAATTGTCCTTACATTTACAGCGCGGCACGAAACCGACCAAACGCTGCACCAAACGGAGAAAGACGACATGAAGACAAGCACGGGAAAATACTTCTTGCAAACCATTCATTCGCTCACTTCTCCTGTTCCTCACTGACTGGCATATCTTTAAATTTCCATGGTAGGGCGCGAAGCGGCAGAAAGAAGGAAAGCGATGATGTGAAAGGTGTGAGACGGTCCATGGCAGGTTTTTTTTTAAATTCTGGTTAGGAATAGTTTGAATATGTCAAGATTCGAGTAAGAGCCTTTTTTTTTGTAATTTGCTACGGTCCCGAGGATGATGCTTTCGTCAGAGTTGACTCTATGGTATGAGTCCTCGGAATGTTCGGCTCTCCGACTGTGCTCACTTGTGAAGTCGCGAAAGTCGTTTTTGTGTTGGCGCATGGACAAGTTGCAGAATATTGAGCGCGCTCCAAATGAAAACCCTCGTTCAAAGGTGAAATGTTCACAGTCTTGTTCGAAAAGAAAGTGGGGAGGTGCCTCCTTAGCTGAATGAAAGGGAAGTTGTTGAAAGTACACAGGATAGAAGCCCAGAAAGCTTTCCAGTGAATATCACTTTACGGAGTCCAGTGGCATTCAACACACAACACACCGCGCCTTGCGAGAGATCCCAGCATTGTCGCGTGGAGCCCTCCTACCGCATCGGCGTGCTGGCGGCGTCGCTTTACATGTCACCCTGAGCGCGCCGTGACGCCTTGCTTGCTACGCGTCCCCGGAACAGGGTGATTGACAGTTTCGCTAGAGGAAGACTGAAATAAACGTGTATTTTGAGGCTAGAGCATTACTTGGCTTGTGCGAAAACCGGGCCGTAGCCAGAAAGCCGTGGCATAAATTCGCGGCAGAGACGCCGCACGCGAGTGACGTCATCACCATTATTGCGACTTTCTCCTTCCGAGAAGGGTAAGACGAATTCCGCGATGAATGGAAACAGGTCAGGAGGCGTCCCTCCTCCTGCCTGGGGTACAATACCCCCTGATATGCTTGGGAATCGGGACCGAGGTCTTCACCGCACGACGATGAACTCTGCAGACGACGGAGGGAAGCCTTCAGGAGGGTTGGTGAACTTGAAGGTTTATTTACATATTTACAAGAGAAGCAGGGAGACCAAAAGTCAGAGATGAAGTGCTGTGAAACCAGCCAAATCGCGGCTTAAATACAGTGGATATTCCCTAGGCACCTAGCTAGGGAAACCGGTGGCTGATCAAGCGTCCAATGGGCAGACACACTCTTCGTAGTCTCTTCCCTAACCGCGTGACCGCTCCGCCCTCACAATAACGTGCACAGGCGATAAGGAATCCTGGCGCCTTGAGGTCCTGGAATGCTGTTTCCGACCGGTCGACCAGGTGCATAAGGTCGTTGGCTTAGCAGGCGGTGATCCCCTCCGTGGGAAAGAGGCGTCCTGGAATGTGGTTTCCGATGGGCTGACCATGTGCATAAGGTAATTGGCTTTGTAGGCGGTGATCCCCTCCGTGGAAAGATGCGTCCTGACGGCCCCGGCAATCCAGAGGGTAAGATGAATCAGCCGTGCCCGCCCCCGCTTTGTCTGGCCGCGCAAGTGCAAGCGAGCGAGGCGGGTCCGGCGCCTTTGTTCGGGTCTTTCTGCCGGTCCACGTGAGGGCGCAGTTCGGGAGAAATACCGCATTCCATACTCCGGACAAAGGGATGAGAGGCCTTTCGTCACAGCTCACCGTCGCCAGGAGCCGTTCCTAATCCTCTTCTCACGACGACAGCACCTTTGGTCAAACATAGTTCGATGGCGCCTGCCGGGCTCGTCTGTTCCCGCTGTCGGGGCCTCCGATCACAACAATCCGTCCGCCGCCAAGAAGACGCCACGAAGTGGTTGCAGCTGGTCGGTGCACCACGAATGGGCGTCAGAGTCCCAGTCGGCCTCGTAGTAGTCAGTCCACTTGACCTGCACAGCTGGCAAGGGTCCTCAACGGAGCATTAGCGATCAGATCTGAGCTCAGCCCCTACCTCCGGCTAGGCAGCATGCCAGGTCTTTAATACGGAGCAATATGGCTGCAAATTTTGGATGACTTAACCCTCGCCAACAGCTCACGCCCGGAAGTCTGCTGAACCAAAACTAGTTCCTATTTTTGTTTTCCTTTTTTCGCAAAAGACATGCGTCTGAAATTTGGTAAGAAACTTCTTGTTCAGCAATGAGGTAGGTACGGAGAAGCAAGAAAAAAACAAAACAAAAACAAAAAACGATACGGTAGCTTTTCTCGAGCATTAGGGCATTTTACGCCAGATTATGCAGGAAAGCTACGACTGAGACCGTCGGCCTTCCCGTTTTCCCGCCCTTTTCGGTAGCGGTAGCCCGACTGAGTCACTGGTAGAGGACCGACTACGTCCACCACCAAACGACGGAAGGGTTCGCTAATCACGGGCACTAGCTTCCTCGGAGCCCTCGTTAAATCCCCTGGCTTTCCGACACGCTGACAGGTGTCGCAGGACTTTACAAACTGCTCGACATCCCTGAAGCAGCCAGGCCAATAAAACTCCTGT
Organism: Amblyomma americanum; assembly: GCF_052857255.1. Lineage (NCBI taxonomy): Eukaryota > Metazoa > Arthropoda > Arachnida > Ixodida > Ixodidae > Amblyomma > Amblyomma americanum. The sequence goes on along the minus strand of NC_135501.1, from coordinate 151,984,204 downwards.
AGAAGCCTAGCTTTAGTTTTCTTCACTCCAAGGTGGCAAGACCAACCCCCACCATGGCACAATTTAAGGATGTCTGCGCGGTATTTCTGCGGCACCACGAGCCGATCAAACTGGACCCCCTTTGAGTCCTTGTACTCGGCGTCGCATCGCCTCCTGTTTTTGCCCCTGCCTGACCCGTCGTGGGAGAGCCTTCGTTCTTCCTACGATTTACTTTAGCTGCAATCTCGCGAGCCTTCGCACGAGTGAGCGCCTGGACGGTTCGATCGCCGAAACTACGACCCTCTTACTGGAGCATCTGCTCCGACCGATTTGAAAAGAGGTGTGATGACCCCCATAATGCGCAGGTCCACACGGGACGGAGAGGCAAAGAGACACCGTATGGCTCAGTTTAAACAAACAGATATATTCAATCATTATACATGATTAAGATTCAGAGGCTGGGGCGTCCGAGCTTACGTGCCGACGACTTCATGGGGGCGATGGAGTGGCTCCGGAGTTGGGCTCGAGCGGTTGCTGGCAGAAGCTGCACGCCGTCGGGCTTCGGCGCTGAAGGCCCTCTTGGCGAACGATGTCGTCCTGAGCGTTCTGCTTCCGTACTGCTTGTCGATTTTTATATCCTCTTCTCCACACTCCTTAGGGTGAGGACGCCCACGCCGGAGGGGAAGGAGGGGGGGCTAGGGCTTTCGCTTGGGCGCACAAACATACCACCGCACTTATGGTCTCGCCCCCCTCACGTGTTGAGTCCGAGGGAAAGAAGGTTGTCTTCGAGGTAGCGCATAGCGTCGGCTGTGGTAAGGCGCGCTCTGGCCCGCTGACAGTTCCCGCGGGTCACCGGCCTCCATTCTCCATCAATCAACTGACACTCGCTCCTCAAGGTAAGGCGCGCTCTGGCCCGCTGACAGTTCCCGCGGGTCATCGGCCGGGAAAGTGGTCCCTTGTCCTGGGATGTGCTCGGGAGGCCTCCCCTGGAACCGACACGGCAATTGGGGAGGATAAAGCCCGTTTCCCCGCGGCGGCGGCGGCGGGTCCGGTTGGGTCCGGTTGGGCTTAAACCCTTTCGTTCTGGTCGTCACTCTCAAAGAGCATGGCTGGGTAATTGATGATGCCGCTGTCATCTGGGTCTCCGTCTACGCCGCGCCGTCGAACGCGGAACCTCGTAGCACACAACAGGAACGTCACACTCGCTCACCCTCCAGAAGAATGTTCTCCGAACATTTGAGTCCCTGCAGCTCCCCTTGTCTTTCTGAATCGCCTCGCACAGTGCGTCCGACAAAACACTTTTCGCTGCACTCAACACCACTGCACAACACCATATGCCTCCGCTGTCATAACTGGCGTCTCCAGGGGCAGCACTGATCTTCTTTTACAGATAAACATGAAACTCAGCACCCAAGCCTCTCCTTTCTAGTCCAAACTGGACGTAATAAATTTACCACAGTTACAAAGGAGCTCCCACTTCTAGCACGATCACGGCACAGACAAAAATATAGATAACGAAAGGAAGTAGGGCAGGTTCTGCATGCGCTCCGCATGCTCTCCTGTGAAGGTGTTACTTAATGACAGAAAGGTTTAACTACCAACTCCGATAACTTAACACATAAGCACATAGCAATGTTATGAGCTGCGGCATTACACAATTCTAACCAGTTCACAAATCCGCTCTGTTTACGCCATTAGTCCGACTTAGCTTTCCGATTTCGCAGCGGATATCGGCCTTCATGAGTCATACTAAGTAATTCTGTGACCCTTTGTCTTCTTTGGGACTCGCGAGGGCTCGTGGCAGGAGCCTCTCCTGGCGTTATCAGCGCGGCAACCTCGCGCGCTTCTTGTTCTAGCAATGCATGAAGTAAATCCGGTGGCATTCTGGCCGTCACCTCTGGCGCCTGCCGAACAAATGCAGGAGAGGGCGTTTCTTGCGAACTATCTGCGCGCTCCGCTTCACTTCTGTCCCCATCAAAATCCGCGCTTTCCCTTTCCTCCTTTCGTGAATACTGAACCGGTGCCGACTTGAGGCGATTTGCGTGTATCCTTATCAAGCGCCGGTTCACGTCTCGGACTCTGAAGTTTACCGGAGAAAGCTTCTCGACAACCTCGCACGGTCCTCTCCACTTCGTCTGGAACTTACGAGCTAGCCCAATCTGCCTTTGGCAGTTTTCAATGTACACGCTGTCCCCCACATTAAACGGCGCGTCTCTAGCACTGCGATCGTGCACCTCCTTCCTGCGCTTCGCCGCTTTCTTTAAGGCCTCCTTTGCAATGTCCCTCGCCACTTGCAAGCGCGATTCTAGCTCAACCTTATAGTCGTCCAGTGAAGCGTATGGGACACGACGGGGGCCCTCTGGCACTTCACTAGGCTGGTCCGGGTCTCGGCCGTAGAGAAGAAAGAATGGCGATTCGCCCGTGCTCTCGTGTGCTGCGGAATTGTAGGCAAACATTGCATACGGGAGCCACAAGTCCCAGTCCCGCTGGTCGCGCGAAACAAAATGCGACAGGAACCCGGCCACGGTTTGGTTCAGTCGCTCCACCGCGCCGTTGCAAGCCGGATGGTACGGTGTTGTCTGCTTCTTAGCGATCTTAAGCAGCTCGCAAACTCTCCTCATTAGCTGCGACACGAAGTTCGTTCCCCGATCTGTCAAGAGTTGCCTCGGGGGTAAATGTCGGAGCACGATCTGCTCGACAAATGCTCTTGCAACCGTGTCTGCCTTCTGATCTGGGAGTGCTACCGCTTCCGCGTATTTTGAAAGGTGATCGACAAATACTAAAATGTACTTGTTTCCGGAAGTGGTCGTGGGCAATGGGCCCATTATGTCCATACCTGTCCGCTCGAAGGGAGCCGAAACCTCAGAGAACGGCTGAATTGGAGCTGGTCTTCGTCCCTTGGGTGTTTTTCTTTCGAGACAGGAATGACACTTCGCACAGTAGTCTCTAACATCCTGTCGCATGCCACTCCAAAAGTACAAACGCTCCACACGCCTGCGTGTCTTCGCTACGCCAAAATGACCGGCGCATGGCGCATCGTGAAACGCGCGAAGAACCCTTTCTGTCCACGACCGAGGTATGACGACTCTCTCCCAAGCGGTTTTCTCTGGTCTCCCTTTCCTGGTTGGCCTCGTGCGCCGACACAGGGTGCCGTCTTTGCCAATGAAATAACCTAGCTGTTCGGGGTGAGACGGTGCGCCATCTAAGCTTTCGATTATTCGCTTCAGGTCAGGATCTTTGCACTGCTCTGTGCGTAATTCGGCGGGGTCGACTACGGGGACAAACTCATCTATAGCTGCCACGGCAGCTGTGCGGCTGAGTGCATCAGCATTCAGATGTGTCTTTCCTGACTTGTGCTCAACTTCAAAGCAGTATTCCTGCAGGTGTAGATTCCATCTAGCGAGTCGCGAGCTAGGGTCCCTGACACTCATCACCCATTTCAGTGGATGGCAGTCTGTGACTAGCTTGAATTTGCGGCCGTAAAGGTAGCATCTGAAGTGCTTTACTGCCCAGACAACGGCGAGGCACTCCCTTTCCGTAGCTCCGTACTTTTGCTCTGTGGGGCTCAGCTGTCGGCTAGCAAAAGCAACGGGATGTTCTTTGCCCTCGATAACCTGAGATAGCACGGCACCAACTGCGAACTTTGACGCATCTGTGGCCATAACGAAGGGCAAATTAAAATCCGGGTGGCGCAACAGCGGTGCGCTCATTAGCTTCCTTTTCAGGGCCCCAAAAGCATCCTCCGCGTTTTCGTCCCAGCGAAAGGCGACATTTTTGGCTGTTAAGGCGGTGAGCGGCTTAGCGAGCTTGGCGAACTCCTCTATGTGCCTTCGGTAGTAACCGATCAGGCCGAGAAACTGCCGGACCTGGCGGACGCTAGTCGGGGATGGAAAATCCGAGACACACCTTAGTTTCTCAGGGTCCGGTCGCACACCGTCAGCTGAAACAACGTGCCCGAGGTATTTCACCTCGTTTTTGAGGAATTGGCACTTAGAGGGCTTCAGCTTGAGACCCGCTCCTCTTAGTCGCACCAAAACCTGCTCAATATCGCGCAAATGGTTCTCAAAACTGTCGCTGTATATGATTATGTCATCCATATACACGAAGCACAGCCTCCCCAGAAGACCTGCCAGGATAACATCAGCGGTTCTCTGCCAGACAGCAGGGCTGTTGGCCAGACCCATCGGCATTCTTTTCCATTCATAGTGCCCTGAGGGCGTGTTGAATGCCGTTTTCTCGGCATCTGCCGGATCCATTGCTATCTGCCAGAATCCCGCCGCCATGTCCACTACCGTGAAGTACCTGGCAGAGCCCAGCTGAGAAAGCGTCTCCTGTATATTGGGGATGGGGTATGGATCGATGCGAGTTACGTCATTTAGTTTGCGGTAGTCCACTACCAATCGATACGAGCCATCTGGCTTTTCCACCAATAGTGCTGGTGCTCCCCAGGGTGACTTTGAGTGTTCGACAATGCCGCGATCAATCAGGTCCTGCACCTGCCGCTCCATCTCCTCACGTTGGGAGTAAGGAATCCTGTACGCACGCTGGTAAACGGGCGATGAAATGCCGGTTTCTGTCCTGTGCTTTATAACGCCACAGCAGCCCAAATCCAGGTTGGACGCGGCGAATACCTCCGAGTAGTCGTTCAGCAAACCAGCCAGAGCCTCCCTCTCTCTGGATTTTACGTGAGAAAGATCGAACGACACCTTTGGAGCAGCCGAAGGACTAGCATGCTCTACAGTTGCGAGTACCGTGTCGGTGGGCTCACGTTTCTCTATCGCAGAGGTGAAGAAAGCCAATTTTTTGTTCTTGGGAAGGCTCAGTGGCTGCTGGCTACAGTTAACCACCCGTAGGGGCACTCTGTGGGCGTCATTAACTGTCACGAGGCACGCGGCTGCCTTCAGGCCATTGCTGAGAGAGTTGACCGACTCAAGCACTCCCACGGCGCCGCTCTCTACATCTGAAGGCACAAACGCGTACAAAATGTGCTCCGACCAAGGAAGGACGACCGCCTCCTCGACCAGCCTGACGGCAACCCGCGAATATACCTTCTCCAATGATCCCACTGTTTGACGGGTGTCAATATCGGTAATGCGAATCTCAGCCCCTCTCCTGTTCAAAAACGGAACTTTTGAGCCGCCGGCATTAACCTCTTCCTCAGAGAATGAGACTACTACCTTCCCTTTTCTCAAAAAATCCTGCCCTAATACCTGACACTCCGTTTGGCAGAGACACCGTGTCCGGGCATACGTAGCAGGGGTGCTCCAATGCAATTACGCCGAGAGAGAAGTGTAACCGGTAGAGTCCACTTATGCCAAGAGGATCCCCCGTTATGCCTACAAATTTGGTTGCCATACCACCAGACGCTTCCAACAACTCGCGGTCCCCCTTCCTTCGAAGCGTGTTAAAACTGCTCTCCTTAAGCAATGTCACCTTTGACCCCGTATCTATCAACAATTCCATGCAACAACCATTTAACTTGCAACGCACAACAGGGCATGCCTCGTCGGCCACACAAACTACCACCACCTCATCATCCACTGTTCCCTCCCCACGCTCCTCAGGCTGGGGAGGACTACCTAGTTTTTTGTCTCGGTATCTGGAGCCCCGCTGTAGGCTTGCTTAGGGCGTGTCTCGCCTGCTTCTCTTTGTGGCTCCCCACGGCGCACGTTTTTGCAGAACCTGGCGATGTGTCCGCGACCCTGGCAAGCGAAGCATACGATTTCTTCAAACTCTCGCATACCGCGCCTGTAGCTTTGTGGCGGTCTCCGGTTTCCAGCGAATGGGCGCTGTTGAGCGCGCGCTTCAACCTGGCGTTCTACCTGCTGAGATAGCAGCTGTTCTAAGCGATCTAACCGCTCTGTCAAGAGAGCAACCTCAGGGCTGAGCACCGCTCTCTCTATGACGCGTACTCTCGCTGCGGCTGTCGTTAACGCCTCATTTTGTTCCTCATCCAATGCGGCCTCCACGGCTTGGTCGAAATTGCTCGACTTGCGCGAGAGCACGAACCGGCGCACGGGGTCTTGCAGACCAGCCACGAACAAAGCGGTCATTTCCTCTTTAAGTATATCCTCCGCGTATTTCTTCTTAAGCTGGTCTCCTTCCTCCTCCCTGCTTAACGTATCGTGCGCTAGGCGCTGAAGCCGCGACGCAAATGTTCGCACGTCCTCCCCTACCATCTGTCCGGCGTCACGGAACCTCTGTACCCGCACGTGACGTGGTTCAGTGTCGAAATGCTCAAACGCGAGCTTCTTAAATTCCGCAAATGATTTTGTGGATTTTACTTTTTCGTCTCGCCATGCAAAATCATGAGCAGCTCCTGCCATCTTACACCTCGCCATTCCCAGCATTTGAGCATCGGACCATCCCCCCATTTTCCCAATCTCTTCTAGCATGGAAAAGAAATCGCAGATTGGAACCCCTGTCTTATCTCCCGTAAACGTCGGAATGACGCTTCCTAATGCCAGCATGCTTGCTCCGAGCGACGGCTGTGGAGTGGGAGCTCCCTCAGATACAGACATTTTTTTTTCTCAAGCCCTCCAGTGCCTCAAGCCTCTCAAATGGGGGTAAAAGTCCCACAATCAGTCCCGTGATTCCCTTTTGATTACAATTTTGAAGTCATGAATGTCACAGCATTCAGAGGACATTTGCTTTTGAGACCCCACTTCTGACACCAGTGTGATGACCCCCATAATGCGCAGGTCCACACGGGACGGAGAGGCAAAGAGACACCGTATGGCTCAGTTTAAACAAACAGATATATTCAATCATTATACATGATTAAGATTCAGAGGCTGGGGCGTCCGAGCTTACGTGCCGACGACTTCATGGGGGCGATGGAGTGGCTCCGGAGTTGGGCTCGAGCGGTTGCTGGCAGAAGCTGCACGCCGTCGGGCTTCGGCGCTGAAGGCCCTCTTGGCGAACGATGTCGTCCTGAGCGTTCTGCTTCCGTACTGCTTGTCGATTTTTATATCCTCTTCTCCACACTCCCTAGGGTGAGGACGCCCACGCCGGAGGGGAAGGAGGGGGGCTAGGGCTTTCGCTTGGGCGCACAAACATACCACCGCACTTATGGTCTCGCCCCCCTCACGTGTTGAGTCCGAGGGAAAGAAGGTTGTCTTCGAGGTAGCGCATAGCGTCGGCTGTGGTAAGGCGCGCTCTGGCCCGCTGACAGTTCCCGCGGGTCACCGGCCTCCATTCTCCATCAATCAACTGACACTCGCTCCTCAAGGTAAGGCGCGCTCTGGCCCGCTGACAGTTCCCGCGGGTCATCGGCCGGGAAAGTGGTCCCTTGTCCTGGGATGTGCTCGGGAGGCCTCCCCTGGAACCGACACGGCAATTGGGGAGGATAAAGCCCGTTTCCCCGCGGCGGCGGCGGCGGGTCCGCTTGGGTCCGGTTGGGCTTAAACCCCTTCGTTCTGGTCGTCACTCTCAAAGAGCATGGCTGGGTAATTGATGATGCCGCTGTCATCTGGGTCTCCGTCTACGCCGCGCCGTCGAACGCGGAACCTCGTAGCACACACCAGGAACGTCACAGAGGTACGGAAATTTTTCCGGCAGATTCGGTGATACCGCTGCCTCCGTTTCCAGAACGCCAAACGGGCCCTCTATTCTAACTCGTGCGATCGGCAAGCATGCGCTATTCTCTTCGGCCACCTGCCTAATCCCTGCACATTCCCCAGTAAAATCAGCTGCGTTCACGTACGTGGGGTGGATTACGTCCATGGTGGCCGCGGAGTCCCTCAGACCCCGGCATTGTTTTCCATTAACCTGCATGTCTTTCAGGTATGGCTCTAGCAGGCGCATGTTCTCATCGCCCGCCTCCACCAAGGAGAGAACGATTTCCTGCTTCCTGCAAGCGCGGGCGAAGTGACCGGGCTCGTGACAACGGAAACACACTGGTTTCTTTCTGGCTTCAAAAGCCTTATCCCTCTCTTTTTCGGTCGCCTCCTTTGTGGGGTTGCTTGATTCTGCTTTGTGGCCCTCGTTCCGCTCCCAGTTGCGGCTTGCTGCCCCTCCTGTCTGGATCCGTGGAAATTTTTTTTCTACTTTGGGGCTTACGGGGGCACGCGCACCCTCTGCTACGCGCTTGGCATGGAACTCTTCGGCCAGCTCTGCTGCACTTTCTAGGGTTTTATTTCCCGGCCTGTCCTGCACCCACACGCGCATTTCTTCCCTCAAAGAGCCAAAAAACTGCTCCAGGCAGATCACCTCTATTACTTTATCGTGAGTTCCGTAAGCCTGTTCTCCCTTTAGCCATTCATTCCTTCAGGTCTGCCTTAAGGTTATACGCAAAATCCGGAAATGACTGGTTAGGCTGTTTTCTGGCTTCCCTGAAGCGGCGCCGAAAGGCCTCTGCGGACAGGCGATACTTTTTTAGGAGTGCTGCCTTTACTTTAGTATAGTCTGCCGCCTCTTCTTTTGACAGACGAGCGAGTACTTGGGCCGCCTCACATGGAAGAATGGTCAGAAGTTTCTGCGGCCAAGACTCGGTCGGGAACTCGCAACTTTCACATGCCCGCTCAAAGTTCACGAGAAAGAGCCCTATGTCCTCTCCAAGTTTGCACGGTTTTAAGAGGTCCTTTATTTTTATTTTTGATGCTGCCTGGCTTGCCACTGTGTTCGGCACCTCTAGCCTAGTGCGTTCTGCCTGTGCAGCTTGAGCTATCTGTAGATCGAGCCGTTTTTTCTCGATCTCTCTTTCATGCTCTCTTTCCTGCTCTTCGCGCTTTTTTGTTCATCCTCTCGCTTCTTTTGTTCCCTTTCCTTCTCCAACTCCTCCTTAATTAGCTCCCAACATTCTACTATCTCCTCCTCGTCCGCACCGAAATCCTCAATTGCCCTAATCAATTCAAGTTTTCTACGGATCGACCCACAATCAATGCCGAATTCCCCGCATACGAGAACTAGGTCTGGTTTGCGCAGCTTCTTCCAGTCCATGACTATTTAAGCAACGGCAAGTCTCTACTCACGTGGTCAGAGGAGCCCCGGCTGCCTCTTATATCAACCTTCGATTACCTAGGCTAACAAATTTCCAAAGTTGTAAAACCTGGCATACTCCAAGAGAAAGACCGCGCACTTACCATACCAGAGTCTGGACCAGGCGCAGACCATCCCACCACTGCCAACCAGTTGATGTGCTTGGGTATCGGGACCGAGGTCTTCGCCGCATGACGATGAACTCTGCAGACGACGGAGGGAAGCCTTCAGGAGGGTTGGTGAACTTGAAGGTTTATTTACATATTTACAAGAGAAGCAGGGAGACCAAAAGTCAGAGATGAAATGCTGTGAAACCAGCCAAATCGCGGCTTAAATACAGTGGATATTCCCTAGGCACCTAGCTAGGGAAACCGGTGGCTGATCAAGCGTCCAATGGGCAGACACACTCTTCATAGTCTCTTCCCTAACCCCGTGACCGCTCCGCCCTCACAAACACGTGCACAGGCGATAAGGAATCCTGGCGCCTTGAGGTCCTGGAATGCTGTTTCCGACCGCTCGACCAGGTGCATAAGGTCGTTGGCTTAGCAGGCGGTGATCCCCTCCGTGGGAAAGAGGCGTCCTGGAATGTGGTTTCCGATGGGTTGACCATGTGCATAAGGTCGTTGGCTTTGTAGGCGGTGATCCCCTCCGTGGAAAGATGCGTCCTGACGGCCCCGGGCATTCCAGAGGGTAAGATGAATCAGCCGTGCCCGCCCCCGCTTTGTCTGGCCGCGCAAGTGCAAGCGAGCGAGGCGGGTCCGGCGCCTTTGTTCGGGTCTTTCTGCCGGTCCACGTGAGGGCGCAGTTCGGGAGAAATGCCGCATTCCATACTCCGGACGAAGGGATGAGAGGCCTTTCGTCACAGCTCACCGTCGCCAGGAGCCGTTCCTAATCCTCTTCTCAGGACGACAGCACCTTTGGTCAAACATAGTTCGATGGCGCCTGCCGGGCTCGTCTGTTCCCGCTGTCGGGGCCTCCGATCACAACATCCCTCACTCAGATAACAAAGCAGACCAAGCTCAAGAAAAGTTCTCAAGATGGGAGCGGCTGACCCCCTCCGCCGCATTGGCGAGATGACACTGTCCCGCATGACTTGATGTACATGTAAACAGTGGCGTGTCGTCTCCTCGACAGACACTAGGAAATACGATGCGTCTCTGTCGTAATCATGTAAACATGGCTAGAGATTACACAAAAGGGAAAGTACTCGCCGCCACGGTGATTTGGCCTTCAGTTGAATCGCTCGCGTCTACACCATCAGGCGGGACAGCAAAGCGTGGCCGGAGGCAGCAGTTCATTGCCGATTTAAGTACGCGACCAACGCAGCGAAACGTGCGAAGTGAGCTGCTGCAGCGAAACAACGTTCACCTCCCAAGTCCCCGACAAAACTTAGGCAATAATAATAATAATAATAATAATAATAATAATAATAATAATAATAATAATAATAATAATAATAATAATAATAATAATAATTAGTTTTCGGGGAAAGGAAATGGCGCAGTATTTGTCTCATATATCGTTGGACACCTGAACCGCGCCGTAAGAGAAGGGATAAAGGAGGGAGTGAAAGAACAAAGAGGTGCCCGCAGTGGAGGGCTCCGGAATAATTTCGACCACCTGGGGATCTTTAACGCGTACTGACATCGCACATCACACGGGCGCTCCGGATCAGTAGCAGAGCGCCCTAACCACTGAGCTACCGCGGAGGGTATTAGACAAGCAGTGCTTTCTCATTTACGCATCATAAGAATTGTGAACTAGGGAGCCTGTTTTCGGAAGCGAGCTTCGCCTCTCTCTTAGCTGTAGATGTGTGCGAGCCGCACCGCTACTCAAGCGTTTTTGTGTCCGTGGTGAATCGGTGAAGCTTGGACCCAATGTGTTTGGTGGGCTGATGACACCCTAGAAGGCACAATTTTTGCTCCCGTCCAAAAGTGCGGATAAGAAAGAAAACGGCAGATTATGCAACCCTGACAATGTGGCTAAAGAATATACTCCAAATGGGATCCGTTAAGGGATAATAAGGGAGAAGGGTCGCAGAGGAGAAAAGCTGTATAATAGGAAAATTAGTTTTTAACAACTGTATGTAGGAGTAACGTAAATAACTGTAACGTATCAGTTCTCGCTGCTCTTGAGAGGGGCGCAATATATGGTTCAAACACAGAAACAGCCAGATTTAAAGGCTTGACAATAGGATTAACTCTGGAGAAAAGGTCGCACGTACAGCATAGAAACAACGATAACAATAAAAGCAAAATTATTAAAATTCCAAAAGCAGCGTTTATCTATGTCCTAAAGGTTGCCATAATCGTTAGTGAATTCTAGAGCACAAAACCACAAAAACGTACAAGTACAGGTATCATGTGGACACATGTAAATGTTCTTTCAGGCGCGTAACATGGGCCGTTCGGCGTAAAGGAGATTTATCTGTCCTATGGGTGAGCTTATAGGAGTCGTAAGTCAAGGAGAGACTGGCTGAGCCATGAGTTGAAATGGGCGAGTGAGCCCGAATGAGTGAGCACAGATGAGTCGTGAGTTAAGATTAGTTGTGACTCGTGAGACAAAATGAATGCGCCCAGATGAGCCGTGAGTCGAAATGAGGGAGTCCACATGAGTCGTGAGTCGAAATGAGTGAGCCCAGATGTGTCGTGAGTCCAGTTGAGTCGTGAGTCGAAATGAGTGAGTCCACATGAGTCGTGAGTCGAAATGAGTGAGCCCAGATGTGTCGTGAGTCCAGTTGAGTCGTGAGTCGAAATGAGTGAGTCCAAATGAGTCGTGAGCTGAAATGAGTGAGTGAGCCTATATGAGTCGTGAGTCTGAGTGAGACGCGAGTCGTTATGAGTGGTTCGCCCCGGATGAGTGGTGAGCCTAAGTGAGCCCAAGTGAGTTTTGATCATAAATGAGTTTGAGTTCATGAGTTCGAGTGAGCCCAGGCCTCTGTGAGTGTGAGTTTGAGTGATCTCGTAGGTTCGCCAAACTTTTGTGAGTGAGCTTGAGTGAGCACTCGTGATTTTGCCGAGGTATGCGCTGAAGGGAAGCAGACTACTTCTGCTGCGCAAACAAGGCAGGAATCCGCCCTTATCACAAGAAGTGGCGCCCTCTAAGGAGTGGCGAAAATTCGTCTGCTGCTGACTGAAAAAAAAAAACGCATGTGGGAGGCAATAGGCTCGATCACGGTGGGCTCGATCTGGTTCCAGGAGGAGCTAGCCGCCCCAATGCATGCTTGACAGCTGCTGCCATCTGTCGCATGCGCCTGCCACTAAAATAACTGCGCTTTCGCAGTAGGAGCAGGAAAATTGAATATTGGTTTTTGGGGAAAGGAAATGGCACATTATCTGTCTCATATATCGGCAGATACCTGAACCGCGCCGTAATGGAAGGGGTGACTGAGAGAAGGAGGAGGAGGTGCCTAGTGGAGGGCTCCGGATTAATTTCGACCACCTGGGGATCTTTAACGTGCATTGACATCGCACAGCACACGGGCGCCTTTGCGTTTTGCCTCCATAGAAACGCAGCCGCCGCGGTCGGGTTCGAGCCCGGGAACTCCGGATCAGTAGCCGAGCGCTCTAACCACTGAGCCAGCGCGGCGGGTCAGTGTTTCATTTTCAACCAGGGGAGCTGGAGCAGAAGTGCGCATGCGCAAAGCGGCCTTGTGAAAAAGGCGGATAGCCACCACCCGTATTCGGAAGGGTCCACCATGCGGACATGTTTATGTTCTCTTGCTGCAAAAGACGGCAAATGTTGACACTACCGTCTCAGAATCCGTCAGTTGCGTACAGCTCCGCAACGTCCTTAACACGAAACCAATCGTCTCTGGTTGAGAGCTAGTGAGCCAGGATCCAGCCGGGCATCTTAACAGAATTGTGCGCCAGTCTTAGTTCTGGCTGCAATACCCATGCCCAGCGCCTGAGCAGACGTTCCTGGTTATACTGAAATCTGCCTTGCATTTAACAACTTTTCCCACTCAGTTTCTTCGGGAAACCTCGAGCCTGGCATCCTCATTGACATTTTGTACGCAGATGCTGGCCAACAAAGCTGTTCCAGTGGCACGCAGGAGCTCGATGATAAATTCTAGATGCAGGCAATATGCAGATGCAGCAGACGGAGCACCTAATTCTGAAAATACCGCCGTACCATTCCACTTGCACTGTAGCATCAAGTGACAGGCGGCTAATATTCTAATGGAGAAGCATGGGCGTGTTGGTGGCGGATAATTCTTAAAACACAGTGGTAACAATTCGAGGGCGCAGAGCCAATAGTTAAGAGGCGATCGAAAGAAACGCGAATAGAGCGGAGCCTATAGGCGCTCCGCTGTTCGCATTTATTTTGATCGCGCTTTTACTTCGGTGGTTATAGCTAAAGGACGCCAGAGTCGCCCGTAATGTTTTCTAGGATGACTTTAACGTCTCTTTCTTACCACCGAGGTAAAAGCGCGATCAAAAGAAATTCCAACAGCAGAGCGCGTAGGCGCCGGGTTGTTCGCGTTTCTTTCCATCGCGATCGATAGTACACACTAGCGCTCATGTGTACGTCTCGTCTATGTGCACTCGATCGTATTGTTAGCACTGTGTCGTATTGTTAGCTGCCCGCTGATGTAGCAAAAAAAAAAAAAAGATGGCATCTTGAAGACAGGCTGTGAAGGCTGTCTGAATTTGCTTCTAATGACCAAAGAAGCGACAGCGAACTCAAGCCAGCCGAGTTCACTCGCATGAACGACAAGGGTGACTTTCATCCCTCTGCAGGGCCCCCTCTACAAAAGTAGCTGACCTGCAAAATACTTACATGGCATGCTTTAGCCTCCTATAAAGCTACATGCAGACAGTACCCTTCATATAGTACAGGTGTTTAAGGCAAAAACAGAGATCTGGCTCTCTGGCCACTGTGAAAATTAGGCAGCCGAGCTCACTGCTGTAGTGCCTAGCTGTCACTACTTTTTACATAACAAAACCGCATTCCATTTCTGAACGACCGGAAGTAAAGATATTCTGAGTAGGAGAAAATTAATCGATGCGCTTAGACTTGGAAAGGACCTGTCAGGGTGAAATTCCATTGCACATAATTTCGGCTGGTTGCTCTAAGAATGTGCGTGCCAGGAAGACAAGATTTGCTATAATATTTATATTACAAATATTTGCACTTACAAGGCAAGCCTTGCCTAAAATTGCGGTGAAAATGTTTTTAATCGTGGGTAAATTTTTGTGAATAAACTGCGTTTCTGAGGCCGCTGAACCGTTTCACGAAAAGTGTCATGTCTGGCATCCAAGAACTGGGCGGCGTAGACGTAGCATCGAAAGAACGTTTATTCCTGCTACTTGGCAGGAAGCCAACAGGTTACATACTGAGCGCGGTGTGCCCGTGCGAGCGGTCTTTTAAAGCCAGCACGGGCTACCCGATAAGAGATAGCCGGGCAGTGAGCATGCGCAGCCAGTACCCGATAACACGCGGGCTTGGTTTCGCGCGCACACAACATCTCCTTCCTCCTAATGAGCGCAAAGTCCTTTTGCTACATTATACAATGCAACTAATGCTATGGCTGATATCGATCAGGAGGTCGCCGGTCCCTCTGTGGATAGCGTCGCTCCCCTGGAGGGTCGTTCGTTGCCGCAGGGGCCGCAGCTGGAAGTGGCTCGGTGTCGCTCCCAGGATCCCTGGAATAAAATCTTCCATGATGCTCTGCTTTGAGCTGTCGATGCTGAGCAGTAGCTGGTCTTGATGACGACGCCAAATGAGCACCCCACGATTCGTCCTAACTCGAACCTTGAATGAAACGGGGCCAGACTGCTGAATGATAGTGCCAGGGACCCATTTCTCAGGACCTCTGTAATTCCTCACGAGGACCTCATCGTTGATGTTGAAAAGTCGCTCACGTGCCTTGCGTCGCAACACATCGGAGAGCTGTTGCTGAGCCACTCTTTCCCCTACAGAAGGCTTGACTGCGTCGAGTCTCGTGCGCAGTCGTCTACCTATGAAAAGGTTTGCTGGAGTTTCTCTTGTAGTCGCATGCGGCGTGTTGCGGTACGTCATCAGGAACGTCTGTGAGGTTGCGTGCAAGGAGTCTTGGGGTCGTCCTTTCCGCAACGCAGATTTCATTGCCTGTACAAATCTCTCCGCAAGGCCATTCGTGCTTGGATGGTACGCTGCACTCACGATATGACGACCACCGAAGCCTTTGACGAAGCTCTTGAATTCTTCGGAAACGAACTGTGGTCCGTTGTCGGTCACTATGGTCTCGGGTACGCCAAAACGAGAGAACAGGTCTTGGAGACACTGAATTGTGTGGTACGCCGTAGTCTTCTGCATGACATAAACTTCCGGCCATTTTGAGTGTGCGTCCACAGCAACAAGGAACATTTTGTCTTTCATGGGTCCAGCAAAGTCCAAGTGAACTCTTTGCCACGGCGAAGTCGGCCATGACCATGGATGAAGCGGAGCCGGTGCTGGTTCGTTCCGTTGCTGCTGACACTCTGCACATTTCTTCACGTGTTGCTCTAGGTCCGCGTCGATACCAGGCCACCAGACGTAGCTCCTCGAGAGTTCTTTGCATCTTACGATACCGGGATGACCCTGATGAAGTTCCTCAAGCAAGAAGGCTTGGTGTTTTGGAGGCACGACTACTCTCATGCCATACATTAAACACCCTTGATGAACTGTTAGCTCCAAACGCTTGTCGAAGAAAAGTTTCAACTCCTTTTCAGCGACATGCGACGGCCAGCCAGCACTTGTGAAGTTCAGTACCTTGCTTAGAAAGGATCACGCCTCGTTTCACGAGCGATGTCTTGGCCTGTGACAGGCAACGTTTCAAAACGAAGCGAATAAAAAGTTTCGCTTTCTTCTGCCGATTTCTTTTCGCTGCTGTCGAGCGGCAAGCGCGATAGACAGTCTGCTTCCGCATTATCAGTAGATTTCTTGAATTCAAGAGCATAGTTGTAGGCTGACAGCGTCAGCGCCCAACGCTGCATGCGGGCAGCTGCCATCGCGGGAATGCCTGTTTTCGGGCCGAAAATTGTTTGCAGTGGTTTATGGTCAGTCACAAGTGTGAAGAACCTTCCGTAGACGTAGAAGTGAAACTTTTTTACGCCGAATACGAGGGCAAGGGCTTCTTTCTCGATCTGACTGTAGTTCTTTTCGGCACTTGACAATGTGCGGGATGCGTAGGCAACCGGTCGAACTGATCCATTTGTCATTTTCTGCGAAAGAACTGCGCCTATGCCGTACTGAGATGCGTCGCAGGCAAGTTGAAGCGGTCGCTTCGGATCATAGTGGGCGAGAACTGGAGGGGAAGCCATAGCTGCTTTTATCTCCGTGAAAGCAAGCTGGCATGACGCATCCCACGTCCACTCCTTTGTTTGCTTTAGCAGCCTGTACAACGGCTGTGCCAAAGTCGAGAGACGCTGAACAAACTTGCCGTAATAATTGACCATCCCAAGGAATGACTGCAGTTGCTGCTTGTCTTTTGGAGCAGGCGCATTTAGCAGTGCCAATACCTTTTCAGGCGATGCGCAAACACCCTCGGCGTTGATGACGTGGCCCAGATAACGGAGGTCTCGTTGAAAGAACGAGCACTTATCGCGCCGGATGCGCACACCGCGTTCCTGCAATCTTGAGAAGACGGCTTCCACGTTATGGAAATGCTCTTAGTTGGTCTTGCCTGTGACCAGGATGTCGTCAAGGTAGCAACTGACTCCTTCCAACCCTTTCAGCATGTTGTCCATAATTCTTTGAAATATGCTTGGGGCGGACGAAATGCCCAAAGCCAGACGGTTCATAGTATACAAGCCCTTATGTGTGTTTATCGTCAGTAGTTTCCGGGAGCTTTCCGCTATAACTACCTGCTGGTAGGCCCTACTCAGGTCGATCTTCGAAAATTCCTCTCCTCCTGCAAGCGCTGCTAGAAGGTCATCTATCCGAGGTAGCGGGTAGCGGTCTACTTCCAGACAGGGATTGACGGTGGTTTTATAATCGCCACACAGTCGGAGGCTTCCATCCCTCGTCACTACCGGTACCAAGGGCGTCGCGTATTCGCTTGTAGCAACAGGCGTTATGATGCCAAGCTTCTCCATTTTCGCAAGTTCAGCTTCTACTGCACCTTGCAGAGCAAAGGGAACGCTTCTTGCCTTTACAAACTTCGGCTGTGACCCTTCGCGAAGGACAAGCTCGGCCTGCTCTTCCGTGATGGTACCTAGCTCATCCTTGAAAAGTTCGGAATGGCTGTCTAGAATGGCTTCCAGCTTTTCTTGCCAGTGTTTTGACATTTCTCGAGAGGGACCAAGGTGCTTCAAAAAAACTAGGTTCTTCCAACCCAGACGAATATCTTGCAACCATTCTCTGCCGAGGAGTGCCGGTCCTGTAGTGTGCACGACGTACAGGGGAAGCTCCACGCTCTGGCCGTTGTGGTGCACGACGACTTTCGCCATACCCTTCGGTGTTACTATGGCCCCAGTATACGTGCGCAGCTTTAACGTAGCTGGCTGAAGTCGCTCACGTGGAAACAGCCTCTGGAATTCGCGCCATGATATGACGGATACGGCTGCGCCGGTGTCAAGCTCCATCGTCAGTAGGACACCGTCAACGTTCACGGGTACAGTAAACGGGTCTGCGTTGACTGACTGAAGTGGGACAGACGACTCGTTTCGGACGGACGTGAGCATCTTCACACTTTTCCGAGGCTTTGCCTCCCTAGCTTTCTTTCCTTTCGTGCAGGCGCGTTGAATATGCCCTTTCCGGTTACAATTATATAACATGTATCGCCGATATGAGGGCACGCTTCACTAGAGTGATTGGGTGACCCGCAACGGAAACAGCTTGGCGACATCACAGACTGCTTTTCGCCTCGAACCTTATTCACTTCGTACGCCGGGGAAACGCTGTTATGCGTGAACGCCGCGCTTTTCGTTGCAGTTTCCATGGCAAGAGCTCTATCTACGGCCTTCTGGAAGGTTAGCTTTTTGTCTTCCGTGAACAACACACGCTGAATGTCCTCGCGGAGCAGGCCGCAAACGAAACAGTCCCGGAGCGCTTCATCCAAGAAACTTCCAAATTCGCAACTCTGCACCAGCCTTCGAAGTTCCGCGACAAATTCGGCAATGGACTCACCGCTTCGCTGTGACCGCTTGTAAAATTTCGCACGCTCTGCGATGACGGACGACTGCGGCGCCAGGTGATCGCTCAGGAGTTTCAGAAGACTGTCAAACTCTCGTGACGACGGTGCGTCCGGTGCCGTCAGCGACTTGAGCAGCGCGTAGGTCTTCGCGCCGATGAGACTTAGGAAAGCAGGAACCTTCTTTGCTACTGGAACATCGTTGACCGAAAGGTAGGCCTTCAACCTTTCCTCGTACGAGCGCCAGTCGCTCGTGGTCTCGTCGAAAGGTTCAATGTAGCCGATGTGACCCATGACTCACTTGGAAGTTTCGGCTGCCGTGATGCCAGTTTCAGGAATTTCACCGCAGGGAAATCTTCGTGGCGGGAAGCTTTTTTACACAGAGGCCAGGTTCTTTACACTGCGAATTCCGTACGGCAGTCATCCCATCCTGGTCGCCAATATGTCATGTCTGGCATCCAAGAACTGGGCGGCGTAGACGTAGCATCGAAAGAACGTTTATTCCTGCTACTTGGCAGGAAGCCAACAGGTTACATACTGAGCGCGGTGGGCCCGTGCGAGCGGTCTTTTAAAGCCAGCACGGGCTACCCGATAAAAGATAGCCGGGCAGTGAGCATGCGCAGGCAGTACGCGATAACACGCGTGCTTGGTTTCGCGCGCACACAACAAAAAGTTATTTAGGAGATTATTTATTTAGGAGAGTTATTTGTTTAGGAGTTATTGTTTAAGAGAGATATTTAGATCACTCACAGATGAATCACTAGGGTAGCTCTATAGTCGCATGTAAACAAAATCAGCCCAGCAAGAGATATGCACCTAAACAAATTACATCCACCAACAAGACTGTGAGCATTTCGCATTGCCCTTTGTCGATAGCAGACGACATAGAGCGACGCGATTTTTCATCATCGCCTAAATGAGGAAAAAAGGGTGCCTAGGAGGTTACGTTGAAATTAGGTGATGCCAATGGCATGCAAGTTTCTTAACTAGGAGCGTATTAAGCACCCCATCGTTAGGACGATGCGGAGAAACATACACAAGCTCCTGAAGCAGCAGCGACGGCGCTGCCAGAAAAAGTTGCACTGGCGCCATCTGGTGGCTTCTGCGCCAAAGAGTACGCCCGCGCCCTCCCGTTCGCGCCACTGGACCTGCATTCTAGTTCACTGTAGTCCGACAAAAGCATTTGTTGGGCGAGTTGGTGTTTACGATGATCCATAACTACAGCGCAAACGACAGGACAGAGATGAAGAAGGGACACCACACAGCGCTGACTCACAACTAAAGATTTATTGGATGCCAGCAGGTATAAATACCTCCCTGGCGGCCAGAAAGAATGCAGTCCACACTTACATGCGTGACTGACATACTGGTGTGCCAGTCATGTGCCTCCAAGCAAACCACATGCGCGAGAATACAATATAATCAGTGAGCAAGCACTTGTCAATATTCGCAATCAAGGTATCGTCTTTCTTTTTCTGAAAACGCGATAGATGAAGCACTGATGCATTCTTCCGGGAGCCTACCTATTAAGTGAGCTTCAATGATCTCCCTTGCTAACGAGTCACGGTTCTTTTCTAACACTGCACTTTCATGATAGTTTGGCGCGCAGACGTAGGTATCATCGTCATTTTCATTGCCTTTGCAGTGCCTGCAATGTTTCGCCACGTGGCCAGAGATAGCGACACAGGAGACATTATACTCATGCTCTTTGAGTCTTTCGTTTAAACATCGGCCGGTTTGGCCGATGTATCGCTTACCACAAGACAGTGGCAGCGAATATACCACCCCTTCCTGGCAAGGCACAAACTGTTTTGCGTGCTTTATCGGGCACTTGCGTGATTCTTTATTCTCTGAATTAATCTTTATTACACCATTCCTCAAGCAGAAATTTTGTCTTCTGTCAAAGACCTGATTGATGTATATGGTGCTGTTGCATTTCAGAATGAGAGCGGAATTTCCACTACTGGGTTCCTTGATTTGTTGTCACTCTATCTTGGCTCAACTTTTGCAGAATGGAATGGCGAAGTTTTTATTCAGAAAGAGGGGATCTGTATTGGTTCATGTCTAGCGCCTTTCCTTAGTGACGTGTTCCTAGCAGCACGAGACAGAAGGATGAAAGAGCGATTTGAAGGTTCCAGAGTTTGTAGCATTTTTAGATTCGTTGATGACTACTTTGTGTTTTTAGATTGTGACAACCTTGGTTTCGAGCAGCAATTCCCTGACGTCCTTTCGGTGTTCTCAGAATGCCTCACACCATTGGTGTTAACACACGAAGTACCATTGAATGATTTTATTAGGTTTTTAGATATTTCGCTTCATTTCACTCCATCTCATGTTTGTTGGGCTTATGAGCCCCGTGATGTTAAGCCCATCTTGCCGTTTTCATCAGCTCACTCCAAGCTGGTGAAAAGGGCAATTATACATACCGTTTTTAGCAACTCAGTGAACAAATCCTGTGAACACTGGTTGGAGCATAGCTTCAGCAACCAAGTAGACCACCTGGCAAAGGCAGGCTACCCGTCCGAATTATTAGTTTCCGTGGCAGGAAAACTACAGGAAAAGTTAAAATCAAAAGGAAATAGCGAATGTACGAAAGAGACGAAGAAAAGGAAGATTGTTGTGCTGCCATATCTTCACAAAGTGTCGCACAATCTAAAAAGAATCGGAAAACATGCAGGCGTTGATGTCGTCTTTTCGGCGCCCAAACGACTGTCCAGCCTGATTAAGAAAGTAAATTCAGAGAATAAAGAATCACGCAAGTGCCCGATAAAGCACGCAAAACAGTTTGTGCCTTGCCAGGAAGGGGTGGTATATTCGCTGCCACTGTCTTGTGGTAAGCGATACATCGGCCAAACCGGCCGATGTTTAAACGAAAGACTCAAAGAGCATGAGTATAATGTCTCCTGTGTCGCTATCTCTGGCCACGTGGCGAAACATTGCAGGCACTGCAAAGGCAATGAAAATGACGATGATACCTACGTCTGCGCGCCAAACTATCATGAAAGTGCAGTGTTAGAAAAGAACCGTGACTCGTTAGCAAGGGAGATCATTGAAGCTCACTTAATAGGTAGGCTCCCGGAAGAATGCATCAGTGCTTCATCTATCGCGTTGTCAGAAAAAGAAAGACGATACCTTGATTGCGAATATTGACAAGTGCTTGCTCACTGATTATATTGTATTCTCGCGCATGTGGTTTGCTTGGAGGCACATGACTGGCACACCAGTATGTCAGTCACGCATGTAAGTGTGGACTGCATTCTTTCTGGCCGCCAGGGAGGTATTTATACCTGCTGGCATCCAATAAATCTTTAGTTGTGAGTCAGCGCTGTGTGGTGTCCCTTCTTCATCTCTGTCCTGTCGTTTGCGCTGTAGTTATGGATCACTGTAGTCAATGGCCATCGGAGCTTTCGATGGCCACCCAGATGCACCGCTGCCACACGACGAACTTCAATGACCGAATAGTGGGCATGCGATCGGACAGATGGCGCTAGGCGTAGCAACATTGAGTGAACATAGAATTGAAGCAGAATAAAATGAGATGGATATTAGAGTAAGTTATATTTTTAATTGAAAGCCACTTTTGAAAAAGATATTCAAATACTTTACAGTTCGACACAAACCAGAGGCAGCAATGGCGGAGTGACGATGGGCTGCGATGCAATCTTCGCTTCAGAAGCATTCACTGATTGGTGATGGGTGGATTCAGGCGAATTGCGATGAGTCAGGAATAGATTACTTTGAACTGAGTTGGATTAGAGTCGATTGCGGTGAATCAAGAGTGGATTCTAAGGAATTGTGTGGGATTAAGCTGGATTAAGGAAATTAGGTTGCATTAAGGGTGGATTCATATACCTTCAAGGAGCTCTTGAGCTGCATCCTATGTAGTGCTGGTATTCCCATTATTTTTTATGGTAGCCTAGGCAATCTGATTATTTTGCGAGCCCGCAGAGCCGACAGTTGTGCCAGCGCAAGGCCACCTGTGGCGATTGCAGGCCATCCTCAAGGAACCAGACCGTACCGCCGCGGACAGCGATGAAGCAGGGACGTCTACGTCGAGTCCGGTGACGACGACGACGTCCTGGTGGACGGCCGAGATGCTCGAGAGGCGCAACCGCACGCTATCCTGCATGAAGGAACTGCAGCAACGCCTGGGCTTCGAGTCGACGTCATCCGAGGAGGAGTCGTTGAGCGCGCGCGGCGAGGACGACACGCTGTTCTCTTGGGCCTCGGGCCTGGAGCTCGCTTACCACGCCCTGCACAAGCGATTCGAGGAGATTCCCGGCGCTGAGGTGCGTCGCCCGCCATCGAGGGCTAATTTTAGTTTGACCATAGAGGAAGGAAAGCTAAGGAGAGGCCCCCGCTATTTGAGCTGCGAGACAAAAAAAATTGACCGGAAGTCACATGTTTTTGCAAGGGCTACTGGGAGTCTTTGGCCAATGGCGCAGCGCAGCCAATAGTAGACGCTTTTAGCATACCGGAGACGTACTACCGGAGACGTATACCAGTTTACAGGACTCCGCTCGCACATGCGCAGTGGCATTTTTTGGGTGAAATGGAGCCACTGCGTATGCACAAGAGGGGTCCGGTAAACTGGTATACGTCTCCGGTATGCTAAAAACGTCTAGTAACGTTTAGCGCTGCGGCGGCGTCTGCTTCATTGTGTGCTTCCACGTGCCACAGTAGGCAGTTTGCTCACAATCGGGTGGCCTGGTTGTGACGTGTCACGGTGGGGTGATTATGATGGCGTCATCAGGACGCGTGACCTCTCTCGACCAATCAGGGTGGCCCATCAGGGCTGGTTGTTATGACGCCACGGGTCAGGGACCTCCCTCTGCCAATCAGCGAATTTCGTGACATCCCAAGCAGCACAGGTCATCCGCCAAATATTGCAACAGGATGGTCCCATCCTGGTCCTTTGTAAGGCCAGCTTTGCCAATACAGTTCCAATGCTGGGCCAATTACTTGTGCTGCTTGGGATCAGGTGGAGAATATTTCGCGCCCAGTGTGAACGCTAATGTTACCGTAATAAAATGTTTGTGTCCGTCTTCTGTGTTAAGTAAGAATTCGAAGCAGCACGTACGATTCTGTGTATTTAAGAACCCGTATTTTAAGTTTTGAAGGCAAAAAAAAATGATGTAGCGGATCCCGGAATGCTTGGTGTCGGGAGATGTATGCAATTATTTCGGGAAGATCATTCTAAAAGACGTGGAAGTCGGGACGAATTGAAGGCTAGGGATCTTATAAGGGTGGAATAATCCTTTGCGCAAGCATGCTTAGCCGTGGAGTAATGGTGCAGCAGTGGTGCTGAGCAGGATCCCCCTTGGTGAAACCTTCCGTATGACGATTGCCGTAATTACAAATTTTTGCCGCATGCCTCATGTGGAAACCGCAGGGAACGTATGCGTAGTGTAACGCGTTATATGAACTGAAAGTCGAAGTTCATACGGAGTCCTCATGACCTCATGCACACGAGATGGAAATCACGTGGTAAACTATACTGGACGAACAAGAAAGCAACCTGAAAACTATTCGAAAAACATGTGGATTTTCGCGTATCTTTTAAAATGTGCTTGTAGTAATCAATTTTCTGTAATCACTGTCCCTTGTTTAATGCCCTAAAAGGCCCTTAGGATAAATAAATAAATATCATAGGGAGTGCACATATTCCCGTATTTCACACAGAATTCCTTAAAGAACCATAGACATCTTATTCTAGATTCATGTTTTCTTATTTCAAGTTATGCGTTAGAGATTAGAGTACACGGTTTCTCACGTGATATTGTATACGACCGCTAAATAATTTATGATTGAATTTCTTCTCTAATGCTGTTTCAACTTCATCAAGCGAACGGTGGCTGTGAAGTGTACTGGGTGTTTAGGTCACGTGAGGCTCTAAAAATTTAATAACTGATACGTAGTTTTAATTCACTACAACACTTAAGCCAGCCTGCTTCAAAAGGACAAAAAAACGACATACCGGCATTCATATAGCAGTTTTTTTTTTCATGGCTCACGTGATCTGAACGCAACTACGCGTCACAGTCATCGTTCGGCTGATGAAACGAAAACCGAAAGAACATCAAAATAATTTCAAATATAAATTACTTATCGGTCGTATACGCGAATACCACGGGGTGATCTATGTACGCATACTAACGCCTGGCGCATCATTTGAAAGAAGAGAGTATGAAAGCAAAAGTTTGGTACAAATAGTAGGATACAACTTAAAAAAAAAACAAGTTTATAACACTGGTCCACGGTCCGCGGCGTTATAGTGTTCTAGAACACTATAGCGGCGTCCTGTGTTACTTCGATGACCAATCACTACATAAACTAGACCAACCTTCTAATGTTTGACTTTATTAAATAAACAAGCCAGGTATCAAAATTCTAGAGCTTATATTTTTTTCTTGTGATTCGCGTGTGGTTTAGGTGTCAAGAAAAGTTTTAACAACGCATTACTTTTTTTGTCGTGGAGGAATTCTGTGTGGCTGTCATGAATGTGACTAGAGGGAAAGCTGGCGGCGCTGCACCTCAGCCACAATGGGCACTCAAAGCACCATGGGGCGATGAGCTACTTGGTGCGGGACAGTCGGTTTTTTTTCAGGAACACAGAGTAGTGTTGAGATGTTCCAATCCGACCACGGCGCGCAGGCGACTTTGGTGCAAACGTAGTGTGCAAAAGCCATACAGGGCGTTTACATGAGTCCGACAAAAGTGTGGTCGAGAAGGCTGTCGGGCTCATGTATACGCTAGACGTCGAGCTAAGTGACCATTGAGTCGAGCTGGGCCAGCCCGACTGCAGAGGGTGGGTTGACTCGGCCTGGCCCGGTTGGAATGAGCATGCATACGCTGCCGCGTCAGCTTATCGCCTCCTCTTTGGCCTGGCGGCGATGCGCAAGCCTTGGCGCTCCTTATCTTCTAGCATCCTCGCGTGGTTTGCTTGCTCGACGCTAGGGGTAGCGGCTATCACTGCCCGACAGAAAACCGGTTCATATAAACGCGGTCGCGTCCGGTGGACAGCCTGACATCTGGCGCGGCTCACTCGACCCGCCGCTGTCGGGTCATGTAAACAAGGCTGCAGTAGCGAAAACACAACAGCATACGACTCCAATAAAATGTTTGCTTTCCGAAGTGCCATAAAAACCTCTAAAAGTGCTTAAGTGACATTTTTTTTTAAAACATATTTCTTTTCTGGTCTGCAATACTTGGCCAATGGAAGAGCAAGCCATAGGTTATTTTGGGCATATTTTACATTTACTTGCTTTTCTGCTCGTTTGTTGCAATTTATAGACAGGGTACTGAATGTTCGGACATTCTTGATTATCGAACAACGTTTGTTTTTTCCTTATTTTTTGGCTAAAAGCTGTGGTTCTGCAGTCGGCAGCTCTCCGCCTCATGCAGCTTAGAGCGCCCATGGTGGCTGAGGTGGTCTCAAGCTCCATGCAAACACCCATAGGTGGTGCGCCAGCTTTCCCTCTAGTTAAAAGTAAGAAACTCTATGGGTAGAGCTTCACTGCAGACCATGGAGGAAAGAAAGAACTCAGAAGAGGCGGTCACGTCACATTTATTGAAGCCAGCTCCTTCGTGCTCTACTTGGCCGCCGTCACAGCCGCTTGCGCATGCGTAGCAGGCATTGCAGCAGACGACGACGCCGCTGCGCCTAACGTTGTGCGCCTTCGGCCAAATACTCCCAGTAGTCCTTTCGAAAGCGTGTGACTTTCGGCACATATTTTGGCGTGCAGCTCGGATGGCGAGGGCCTCTCCTGAGGTTTCCTTCTTCACATCTGCAGACTGATGTTGTATGCGACTATAGACTCCTTTATTCATACTATAGTTTTCACTATGGGACCCCGATCAGCACTTTACTTATTTAATCCCCCCTCTTTTTCCCATCTTCCTCTTCTTCGTCCGCGCAGGAGGGGTACTGGCACTCTGCTCAGCGCACATTCTTCGCGCGTTCCTGCATGCTCTGGTGCAGCACCGGTGCAGCTATGGGACTGCTCTCTCCTCGCGAGCACTGTCTCCTGCCGCTGCACATGTTTGCCCCGTTTGCCGACGTGCACAGCTGCGACGTGCGGGAGGACTACGTGCAGGGCAAGTGCCAAGTGTAGTGGCGCTAGGGAGCGCCTATTCCCGAGTGCAAGGGAACGGCGATCCCTATATGGGTATATATGGGGACTTTGGTGCGCCTTCTATTTAAGGCCACCAACAACAATGGATGATGAAGACGGTGCTGGCTTTCGGATCAGGAGCGGGCAGCACAGTTGACGGGGGACAACCGTGGTCTCCCGCAGCCCTCAAGAGACACTCTTTGTAGAGAGACAGTTCAATTTCAGTTCTATGTTTTTGTGCTTCTCTTGCGTTGCTGTTGTATTGTTCACGTTATTGCGTCCGAATCCGCGCTATCCTGCGTTTAAAACGAAGCGCTGTGTATCGGACCTTTATTACTAGCGCTAGATTTTATGAACTTTGCGATGCTTTAACTGAGTGGCCTTCACAGACTATCGAATGCGCATTTTTACTTTCCTTTTTTTTCGCTTTGTTTCGCTCGTTCCGACATGTTCGCTACTTCTTTCGCCCCTGTTTTTGTTTTATTTCATTGGGAATAGAATCTTTCAATGGAAACATGTTCTGTTTGCGCAGCCTTACTCGTGCCCTTTGACGTCCACGGGTATATGGTTTACTGACTGCCTCTTTCTTCATGCCCTTGTGTATATGTGTGCTGGTACTTATGCGTTTTTTTTCTTCTTTTTTTTAACTGATTGCGTCTGTGTTTGCTTACTTAACTTAAGCTGTTTCAGCTAAAAGCTCAGGTTTGTTGTGTTTCTTGCCGGTACTGAATTCTCCTCCGAGAACATGCAAGTGTCGATATGGTATATCCACAGTATAATGAAACAGCGCTGCACTAACGTGGATGTTTTGTTTGGCGCCGTTCTTTTTAGTTCTCTTATGTAGAGGCGGATTTTAAGGAGAGTGGGGGAGGGTCTCCCCCCCCCCCCCCCCCCCCCCCCCGCCTTCCTGGCTATAGAAATTTTACATCGGGAAACCATGCCTCCGCTCCCAGGGCTCGATCCTTGGCGTATTTTCAGTTTATTCCATTTGGAAGTGATTCAGTGAAGCAATTTAAGGACTTTCGAGGCTGACTGCGCAGCACGGCCCGACTCTCCGTAAGTATGTCACGTTTGCGAATGGCTGCGCACTACTTCACAGCAGGCCTCCGCAGAGCTGTGTCCGTGCGGGTTTTCTCTGTTAATTTAACCAGCGATTGAAAAGCTCGCTGCATCCAAAGCACGCCAGCCTGAACTACTTATTCAATTACTTCGAAAATAGTTCGACACTGCGCAGATATTCAGGGACTATTTGCTGTACTCCTGCAGCCGTGATTGGACGATATAACTCTATGTTCCACACTATACTGCAAACTTGTTTCGAGATGAAGCATAGTGTCCACCTTGCAGGGAGACAGTTACCCCATATATAATTACGCAGAGACACCATAATAGCAACAATAGAGACCTCTAATGCCCTCTTAAAAGGCGCGTCAAGTGTCCCCCAGGTTCTTATGTTCTGCGTTTCGTCGAGTCGTGTAATGAAGTCTGAGTCTTGTGGTGTTGCTCTTGCCGCAAGCCCAATTCTTGTAGCTGTAGCTTGATGGGTATCCATGTGACATAATCTCACGTGGATCTGGGTTGATAAGGTTTCGTTGAAGGTTTCTTATTATTTCATTTCCAGTCTTCTCTACTGAAGTCCATTTGGTTCAGGCTCTGCTTCGTATCTCATTTCGTTTCACGCCATACCTGCCGCGGTGGTTGAGTGGTTATGGCACTCGGCTGCTGACCCAAAAGACGAGGGTTCGATCCCGGCCACGGCGGTCGAATTTCGATGGAGGCGAAATTCTAGAGGCCCGTGTACTGAGCGATGTCAGCGGACGTTAAGGAACCCCAGGTGGTCGAAGTTTCCGGAAACCTCCACTACGGCGTCCCTCATAGCCTGAGCTCTCTTTGGGATGTTAAACCCCCATAAACTACAAAATATACTACACTAAATTAAACTACACTACACTAAATTCAAAAAACATTAAACTACTCTACACTCAAGTAAACTAAATTGCACTAAACTACACTAAACTAAACTACACTACACTGAAATAACTAAACATGGGAGGCACCTTTGCACTGTAGTGGGCGCAGTCAGTCCTGAACTTAGGGCACCGACAGGGACGAAAACCTTTGAATTAAACAACCGTTTATCCCTCCTCCTGGCGGGTCAGAAAAGTATCGCCATGTAGACGGTTTGAATTTCCCGCCATTCCAGACAACGAATGCAGAAAGTGCATTTTGAGATCAAAATTGGTCAAATTAGAACACTTTTGTCGAGAAGTTATTTTAAGTTTGGGTTTTGTCGACGGAACTTTGAATCATCGCTCTGACGAAGTTCATTAATTGTAGAAGTTTTGCGAACGCCTCTTTTAGAAATGCGGCAGTTCGAAGAGCTGTCGCATTCTTCAAAAAATAACGGTGTGGAGGAACTGACACATTTTAAATGATTGTTGCCTTGAGGTTCTGCGTTTCGTTTCGCTCAAAATAGCGCCTCGAATACGTGGATATTTCACTGAGTTTTCATCAGTGGTGATTTTTCAAAAATGTGGCGCAACGCGATCGCGACGCGCCACCAAGCGTCCGTCAGGCGCGCTCTCTGGCAGCTGTTACAAAACATAGGTGGCGGCACTTGTAACGGCGGACGCAGACATTTGTGTTGATAATGGATGATGCCTGACCACCAGAAACTGTAAGTTAACGCCTCGTGCGTTTTTCACCCGCTTCGAATCGCATGCATTTTGCCACCGTGGGCTCGCGAAAACGTCCGAGCACCCATTGCGATGGGCGACACAGCGAATCCCCGCGGGACCGGCGCCGTAGCAACGGCTTTGCACGCCAACAACGACACTCTGCTTGGGCTGCTAGCAGCAGCCGCGGCGGCACGGTCGTTTGATAATAAACCGCTCCTCGCTGCGTTATTCACCTTTTCTGGTGTCGTTTCCGCTGGAGACGCCGCCGTATTTCCCATCACGTGGATGTGGTTCTGATTCTCGAATTTGATTTCACGAAGTGGGCGACGCATTCCCAGGTCTTTTTTTTTTTTTTCCGAGCTCTCGTGCGACAACAAACAAAAACATTCTCACCCCCTCCGTGGCACATCATTTGGCACGGTTGTTTCGACGCGCGCACAGCTCGGTTTCTCGGCGTTGTATTTCATTCCGCGACTGCGCTTGAGCCAGAGATTTTTTTTTTCGCGCTCTGATATCGAAGCTCTAGTCTTCTCATCTTATAGAGCGACCCACGCTTTTTGTCGGGGTCCCCTAAAAAAACTGGCGTGTGGAAGACGTCGGTTGGCGGGTCGCGCGGCGCGTTGAACAGGTTTGTATAATAGTCTGGCGACTGCAGGCAGGAGCTCGTACGCCGCCGCCGCGCTGTTCGCAGTCAACGACAGGTTTGGGCTTGTGGCTGCTGCTCCGAAAAAATCAGTCAAGGCTGTTCTGACCAGCTCGCTTTTTTGTTCATTTATTATTCGCCGTTCCGAGCTCGCTGTGAGAACAAAAACACGGTCACTACTCCGAGGCGTGTTTTAGCACACCACGCGAAGTCGCGGAGTTGCCAACTGAGCACCTTTCTCGCGAAGCGAGATGTCTTTCTCTCGAATGTTGTTTTCGTGTTGTCGGCGCGCTGTTGTGTGTGTTTTCCCACGAGCGGCATAGTTCCAAAGTCCCTGCCCGTCGCTGGCGTGTTCGGGATCTGGGAGCTCAGATTGCATGCGTCTTGCTGCGGGTCTTGTTCGGCGTCGCTGCCGCTGCTGGTTTGGGGCGTGTGTTTTGGTCATCGAACTTGGCTCGACGCCGAAACGTCGGCCTTGCATGTGTAGGGCCGCCCTCCAGTCGTGACGGGAAAAGTAACGGCCTCGGAATAACGACGGCGCTGTCGCCTGTGTATCTTGAGTTTTACTCTTTTTTTTTTAGGCGCGGGCGTTCCTGCTTTCACGTGGGACGCGCGTAGATGCGCCCCTGGAAATCTTGGTGTTGTTATTGTCTTTGTTTTCTGCCTCGTTTCCTTTGAGGGGATTTCCGAGGGTTATCGCAAGGGTTCGCGGTACCTACGCGTCGCGACATGACTGTACATGATATCAGGTTGTAGCCAGCGGTGCTGAACGACCTGGTCTTTTGAACCGAGATACGTGAAAGTGTATAGTGGGAGGAAGTATTAGTAATCAGTGTGAACAGAGTCGATACTGGCAAAACCGCCTTCTTCCAGCTTATTCACTCTTTATGCGATTAAACTGTCCGGTTGTTAACAAAACGGAAAAGAGACGATTCGTCCATGCTTCTTTTAGCGCGTCGCCAAAGGTGCGCTTGTATGCTACAAAACAAAAAATGAGAAATTGGCTTTTGAATCACATTTCTTGGCTTAACTGACGCATCTAACATGCCTCTAGCTGGGTGCGTTTGTGTTGTGAGAAGAAAAAAACAAACGACAAAAGGACCTCTTTTCTTTACTGTCTGCAGACTGTCATGCTTGCAGCAGGAAGATACGCACATATGTGAATAGGTCACAAGACCTTTCTCGCTGCATTCTTGAACTTTTGCCAGTTGCATTTGTGAGCTATGAACAGCCAGCTAAATGTTGACTTTGCATCGGTTGTTTTTGCAGCCACAGGCAACGTTACTTTGCTTCAAATGCAGCTGCTGGTGATGTCAATGTAGAGGTGGGCCTTCACCGTGGCCATTGCTTTGCTTTTGGTGACGTAATAATGACACAG
The DNA here is from genome assembly GCF_052857255.1 of Amblyomma americanum. Lineage (NCBI taxonomy): Eukaryota > Metazoa > Arthropoda > Arachnida > Ixodida > Ixodidae > Amblyomma > Amblyomma americanum. The sequence continues at coordinate 151,953,336 of NC_135501.1, read as the reverse complement.
TGGCACTTAGCAGGTGGCACTGCAGTGACAAATAAGTGTAGGCAATCTTTATCCACAGGTGGATAACTACCACAGGTGGAATCCTAATGCAACACAAGATAAAATTATGCTGTTCGCGATCTATGTGACGTGTGCACAGAATATTTGTTCGCAGTATACTGCAGCTCAAGGGTAAAGCAAAAAGCCTTAGCCTTAAGGAAAAGTCTTGGATCGACTCAGGCATGTCTTGTCATGTTGTTGCTGTGGTGCCCAGTACAAATGGCAGGGCTTCTTTGGTGCCCTTATCAGGTCTGCGTTAGTGTGCTCAAACAATCTGTTGGCTTCAGGCCATAAGTTATGTACACTAAGGGACCATGTGATGTCTGCTCATATGCTGGTGATAGCATTTACGCTACTGTTGTCACTTGGGCAGCACTCATTTGGGTTACCTGCATGAAGGGTTGTGTTGTGAGAGATTTCAAAGGCCACTTACTACCATTTTGGTTGGTTTGTTGTTCTTTGAGCAGATTTACTGGATTTTCATCTCCTTGTCGGTTTTCTGCGATGCATTTGCAGCGTTGATAGATTTTTGTTGATGTTGTAATTTTGTGTAGAACCTTGATCAGTTGCAGTGCAGTATTTGGCGAGAATGGGTACGTGCAGCTTTGCTGGGCCATTTTTGCTTGAGCAGAAAGGAAACATTGGTACATAGGGCGCCTGAATTTCAACATTTCTATTTGGTGGAGGTTTTTCAGAAAGTCGCTGTTGCAGAACAGATTGAGTATATGTACAAGGCATCGCCAGTGAGGGCTGTAGGTTGTGGATATTTTATTATTAGTGCAAATTTTGCAGACGGGATTTTCACAGGTTGTGGATATTTTATTATTAGTGCGAATTTGGAGACGGAGATTTTCACTCCAAGCTTTAGTGCAAGCATGGCGGTACAAAGGTGTAATTGATGAGTGCATGAGTACAGTGCCGGAAAGGCATGCAAGTTGCATGTTGTTATGGCTGTTCCATAAGCTGCTTCGATGGCTCTTGTGGTTTGCGCTGTCTTGTGGCGTAAGTTAATCTTGGTACACTCTTACAATGAAAGGGTTGACTTGGACCTCGTTTGCTTTCCTTCATACATCTTGGAATGAGATGTGAAAAGAAATGTTCATAGCCTGACTTGCTTCGAACATGAGCTTGTGTCACTGGCAGACCAAATTCTGGCCATTTTGTGTCCCTTGTGAACCCTGAACATTGCAGAACAGTACACAGAAATACACTGATAAGTGATGCCACCGCTCATGTCCGGTGACTGAAATCTACCAATTAACTTGTCATTAAGGTGGAAGACATTGGACCTGGGCTTCTTTCAGAGGCCAGTTTCAATATCTGGCTTCTTGGAACCCATTTTGGGAAGCCCAGTCTCTTCCTTCTGGTTGTGGACGAGTTCTGCCTTTACCACCACCTTCTTTGCTGCTGCCACCTCCTCGTCTGTGTCTCTAGGTGTTCAGTTTGCCTTCAAGGGTTGCTCATTGTCACCAGCTTGCGACATGAATACCCAAACCATTTGGCAAGAACATAAGCACTGTTGTGGCCGGTGCCTCGACATTGTGTCCTTTTACTCTGATGATAAATTTGGCAATGTCCACATCCACAGCTTGCATGACAATTTTGTCAACCATTTCTTTGAGCCATGCACAATTGCTGAACAAACATCCTCCGTTAACTATTGCCGGGTTGCTCTGCACATTGCGTTCAGCCACTTTGTGTGTGTTGCACAGATTGTTCATGTTTCATGACTGGAGCCTTTGTGGTACTAGGGTTACTGTTCCGAGTACAAATACATGCTCAATCTCTGTCTCTCGCTCATTATTTCTCATCATCATTTTTAGCCTACTTACCTACTTATGCCCACTGCAGGGCAAATGCCTCCCCAATGTCCCTTAGTTAACCCTGGTAACTGTGCCTGCTGTGGCCGCCTTATCCATGCAGATTCCCTGATCTTTGCCCACAACACTTACTGCCAACCCTGCTGCGCTTGCCTTCTGTCATTAGTTGAATCTGGTGACGAAGGCATGCATGAGTAGCAGCACGTCGTCAAAGGCCCCTAGGCAGACGTCCGCAGGCCATGCATGATAGCGTTCACACAATCTTATGTGTGGGCTTGCTTTGATGAAGGGGCATGCTGGTCAGTGAACACACACTTTAGCTGTCGGCAATTTCAGGTTCTATATTGTTAAGCTACATGACAACACATCCGAGATTCATTGCAGTATTGTGCTGATGAGCTGGACAAGTGCTTATCCATGTTTTTAAGTTTTCACATTCTTCGGCTCACAACAAAGGTGTGCATTGTATCACGTGTTGCCGTCATCATAGAAGACGAAAAAAAGGCATTGTTTCTAGGAGTCGATTTATGGCTCACTGTTGTAGGTGGCGGTTGTGGGGGCGGTCCTATTTGAACCATGCATGTCTTGTTCTTCAAAAAACTGGGTTTAGCACAGTTTTCCTATGTAAAATTTTCCACGGGAAGTGGGGGGGACGGGTTAAAGTATCGCATTGCGTAACCACTCACCGCTGTGCCAGTTGTGGTACAAGGATTCTCTGTGATCTATCAATCCCTGAGCTGTGAGTAGCTACCACAAGCAGACTTAACAAACAACCCGACATGACAGAATTGGAGATGAGGAGATTACACAATTTGTATAATGTATGATTTGGAATTGGTGAGTGAAAACATTGCGTTTTCTTCAATTGATCACCTCTAACTTTTTTTCTTCGCTGCTATAGCATGCTTTCCTGCCTTGTCAAGTGGGGATTGATTGATGGTCTGTGTGCTTAGTTTGGTCTGCATGGGTGGGCCCGCACTGATCTTGCAAGTGATGTTCGCCTGTCTAGCACTCTCTGGGGAACAGTTGGCTTTATAATAGATGTGGTGATATTTTGACATGAGCAGTGTGGTTTAAATATATATAAAAAAGTATTGTGGCCCAGACTCTCATATGGATTTTTTTGTCTGTGGTGTCATGATTGGCGATGAAAGCCTGCAAGATGGGAACTCCATGAAGAGCTCATATTGTGCTGCTTATCATTACTGAGATTTAGAGCAATAGCTCTACTGATCACTTTTTGAGCCTCCGAGTTACACTGATTCCACGGATAGAATCCAAGATGGCAGCCTCCATAGCAATGACATTGTACTAGAGCGTTAAGCTCTACTTCTCGCGTTTCAGGTCTCAGCATTATGCGTTGCAAATCATATCCTAGTGGTCGCGTGTCTGTGGTGTCATGATTGGCGATGAAAGCCTGCAAGATGGGAACTCCATGAAGAGCTCATATTGTGCTGCTTATCATTACTGAGATTTAGAGCAATAGCTCTACTGATCGCGTTTTGAGCCTCCGAGTTACACTGATTCCAGGGATAGAATCCAAGATGGCAGCCTCCATAGCAATGACATTGTACTAGAGCGTTAAGCTCTACTTCTCGCGTTTCAGGTCTCAGCATTATGCGTTGCAAATCATATCCTAGTGGTCGGCGTGGTAACCGAGGTGGTTACATAATGGAATAAAATAAGAACAGGCAGCAGCATGATGTCCTAGCACCACAACTAGAAACTAGACTATGTCGATCCGCATAAATATCTGTGTCTGGCAGGCGTCAAAGTCGGGCCACTTAGTCCCGAGATTCGTGAAAAATTTGTGGGCCAACCATTCGCCGCAGAATGTTCGGGGTGGTGGCATACGATTTCGCGTTTCGTGCAGCATAAACTTGCTAGTTAAGTTAGTCTAGCTCGCGGCAGGGATTCGAACCGGCGACTTATTTTAGGTATGCTAACACTCTATATTCGATTGAGTATATTCGATTGCTGCCTCACCGGCTGTTCATTTTTTTGGGTTTAATTATGGGAACAAAATGGATGCTATTGTCAATCAAGCCTGGCTTTTTTGTTGAGCCCATCTTCGTGAAATTTGTTTTTGTGTTAGGTGTCAGCTTGAAAGGGAACTGCACATTCTAAGAAATGATCACATAATATTTTGTTAGATGTTTGTAGGGGTGTTAAATCAGTGCATGTTTTTTATTGCATGCCTTTAACTTTTATGTTAAGGCTACCTATTTTGTTTTCCACGTATTAAGTCTCCGACTAATTTTGAGTGCCTCTCTTGCATGTAGAAATCGTTAGTGCTTTCTTGCCTTGAGTTGAGATAAGGTGTGCACACATGTTGTATGTGACAACAAAATTGTGAAAAATGCAGCTGTGAGTAGTTGGCTCTTGAATCGTACTGCCTTTTAATGGCATTGCTGATCCAGATCAGTCTCACACAGTGCTGTCACTTACCAATCACTTTTCCTGAAAGCTCTAACTTTCCATTTTTCATGCTAAAACCTTATGTCTGTAATTCTACCTCTTATGTGCTACCACTACATGTGGCCTTAAGGTAATAAACTAAACGAAACAGTGGCGTGTGCTTTGCATTGGTGCTTAGCAATATGAAAAACTCATGAGTAAAGCTTTTAACCGAGAATTCTTGGCATTCTGCGATGTCATCCTCGATTGAGCAGATGGTTTGGTTTGGTTTATGGGGGTTTAAAGTCCCAAAGCGACTCAGGCTATGAGGGACACCGTTGTGGAGGGCTCCGGAAATTTCGACCACCTGGGGTTTTTGAGTGGATGGGGAAGCTGCTAGTTTAAATATGCGTCATTTCTCTAGTTTTTATTATTTCTCTGTTTTTCATACTTGTTTATGTTCTTCCTTGAGTGCATGGCATGTCTGCAAGCTATGAGGCTTAGGTTGCAGTGCCTGTTGTGTGGTTAGAATGCCAAAAAAAGGAAAAGGTGCCCCAACTGCATCATAGATTATTCGGAAGAACACTGCATGCATCATACGAAGATTGTGAATTTGTTTTTATTGGAAAAAAAAAAAAGGTTCCACTTGTCTTTTTAGCAAGAAGCATGGCCACAAGTACGGAATGATTGCATGCTCATTGCATGTTTTTTCTTGTCATTATCTTCGCTGTAGTCTGCAGAGTACCTTATCTGGTAGCATCCACCCATCTTTGTCATGCCCCATGGTTTCTGTGTAGTCAATGAGGTTTTTCAAATGCATGCCTGTGTTGACGGACTCACAGCTTGAAGATAAACGCTTGAACACTTACCTGTTTTCACACAATTTTAGCATGCTGGAGCACGTCCTCTGCTATAGAGTGGCACTGGGAATACATTGTTGATTCAATGCTTTATGAGCCATGTCATTTAAGCAAATATCCTACCCCAAGGAATTCAATGCTGTAACCACTCCAGACAAGATATTTGACTGTGTATCGGGCACATGTGAGTGAAGAAACAGGAAAACAGCGTGATAGCACTGTCTGAGAAAAACAAAGGCATTCAGCTGTCACGCACATAGACTGCTATGCAGCCACATAGGCGCATGACGTACCTCCCCGTGCAAATTGCATGATAAACATAGCTAGCATAGCAAGAAAGTTGTGAAATGCTTGATAGTGCACACATCGGCACAGCAATGCACAGATGAACTCTGCCTGTTGAAACATGGTCAGAGGAGAAGTTCTTTATGCTGCTTTAGGAATGCCTGACTTCTGTGTAAAAACTGAAACTACGCTGGGCTCACTTATGAATTCCAATAATTTTGCCACTGCCCTCCTCATCCTTTGTTTATTTAGGTGCATAAGAACTGTTGACAAAGGGTTATGAATTAACTTCCTTGGGGTTCATCACTTGTGTACTGATCTTGATGTTCCATATCGTGATATTAAATTTAGATTGTGCAGCATTGTTTGGTGTAGTTTCTCTGCACAGAGCCAGTGTCGTGTCAACACCCAATCAGCGTATGCTTATTTTGTAAAATGATGTGCAGGATGCGTGTGGGATCAGAAAACATTGATAGCATCTTAAATTCATTGTTAGAAGGAGGACCTGAAATTTGAACCATCTTAGTGCTCGTTGCAGGGAACAGAACACTGGCACTAACCTGTTGCTCATGACATATGAGTCAGCTAGACTCCAAGCAGGCATGTGAAAGCAACAAAAGTATAGGCTTACAGTTGAGTCATTAGTTTTGCTGTTCTTAAAATAAACAGGGCGATAGTTCGGTTCTTTGCTAAACTAGCGGTGCTTGCTTTTCTTTGCTTGTTATGCTGCACCGGGTGACGGACATTCTTTTGGTGGGTGTCGGGAAATAGCTGTCATGCTCTGCAAGATTATGCGAGATTCTTGGAGGGCTTTTCTTGAGCTCAGATCAGGCTTAGCTTTCGAGTATTTTGTGCTAATTATCCAGCATAGATGGATGTTCTGTCTCATAATTGGTAGTGTGGTAGCAACCAATGAACACGCCTAGCTGAGCAATGATTTTATCATTCATCCTAGAGTGGATTTTGCTTTGCCCCACGATTAACAGTGATTTCCTCCGCAGTTCTTTTTGTTGAGCTTTTGTGAGGCTTTACATGCAACCTTTGACGTTAGCTATTGGGCTATGCTACGACTTTGTGGATTCATTGTTGCGAACAGTGCACCCATTTCATTCCAGTAGAATGTTTTTCTTTTTTTGAGAGCTGACGTGCACTCGTAATCTTGCGTTTTCGTGATGAAACACTTGTGTGGCTTCATATGAGTGGATGTCAGAGGTACAATTAAAAAAAAAAACCTTTTTTAGCACGAATCTATGAAGTTTTACTGATCCAAATGAAATCAAACACGCCGTCGTTGCTACATGAAGTGGTTGAAAAAACAAATAAAGTGTAGAAAATTCAAACAAGATCACAGTGCACTGCTTTCAGCTCGTGTTGACATTGTCTTACCCCGATGGGCGTTAACAGCCTTCCCAACATGCTATCTATAAAGCGAATGAGCACCTGCTCTGCGACACACATGGCGAGCAGCGATGAGTCGGTCACAGGTGTGCATTATGATGATAGTTTGCCGAGAGACGACTCAGCTTTTTTCTTGTTTATCAGCTTGCACGCTGCCCTTACAAAACTTTCTTTAGACAGTCTATAGACTGAACATGGACTTGTTTATAAAGTCTGTATACTTTATATAGACAAGTTGCATAGACTAGTGTATAGGCAATCCAAATCCTTTAAAAAAATTATAGATTTATGGCTAAGCACTTTTAGTATACTTTTCTATGACAGTCTTAGACTGTGAATAGACAAGAGGAGATATCTATAGGAAAGCAGTAGAGTCTATAAGAAGCCTATAGACAGTCTATCGACGATCTTTGTAAGGATGTAGTTGCCGTCAGCATTTGCTGGCCCGAGAAAAAAAAAATGGAGAGGACAGGGTGTGTGTGGAATGGAGGAGACCAGACGATTCGCGTTACGCGCGCAACTCGAGGACAGGCTCGGGCGGGGACACGCGCAAGTCCCCGCTGTCCTTGCCTTGCGTGTGCCTGGTGGTCGGTGTACCTGCGGGCGTGTCTTAAGGAGAACGCCGGCCCCTCAACCCCCGTGGACCTCCGTCCCCGCCGTCTTTGAGAGCATTGCCACGAGTGATGTCACTGAGTTGACGCCGTCGTGGCTGCTGTGAGTGCGTCATGGTCCGGGGCCTTGTGTGCCCTGTTTGGTTGGGGGCGAGATGACTTTACCTTATTCAGATATTTTGTGCGGGCTATACAGGGTCAGTGAGGCAGCTCCGATACCTGGTGCGGAAGGTAGTGGGCGTGGCTGGTAATGGCGAACGGTTTCCGGCTGTACTAAAACTCCAGGCTGTCGTTGTAATGCCGTAAACAGTGCGCGACAGAAAACTGGAAAATGTAACTTCGCAAAGCAGCTGTAACGAAGCATTGCTGCTGCTGCTTCTACATTCTTGTGTCCAACTGAGCTACAGGGTTTCAGAAATAAACAGGGATGCCTTGTGGGTTGTTTAATCACTGCTTTAATATTATTATTCTCAGCGGCCCATAGGTATTAACATTCTTTAGGATAACCTTAAATAAAAGAAATGAGAATGTAGTATTCCCTGCCCGCGCCACAGGCACTATTTTTAAAGTATCATCACCATTCTAAACTAGATCGACTGCTAGCACAGAGACCTCCCCCACTGGCTTCCAATTAACCCTGACGTGCGCCCTGCCCGCACCGCCTACGGCACAACGGGCTCCTGAGGCATTTCCTTCGGCAGGTTGGGCTAAGGCGAAAAAAAAAAAAAGAACTCTGGTTATTGTTGGCGAATCGTTTGAATGCGTTCGTGATATCCGATGTCAACAAACTAAGTTCGTTACATCCGACATCCAGATACGAAAGTCTGTAATGTCGGAGGTAGCGAACGGAGGTTCGCTATATCTGAGGTTAACGCAACGAAGTTCGTTATATTGGAGGTAGTGTACTAAGTAGTATGCTATAGAAGTAGAGCGAGTTGGTAGTGTTCCGTAACAACAAACAGCGCAAAAACACAGACGAAGAGAAGCGCCGACTCTCAACTACCTTTTTCGGCAACGAAAACAGTTCTTGTGCGGATATGACCGGCTGAAATCGCACGATAACTAACGGTGCACAGTGAATTTTTTTTTTGCTATGTTTGTACACAGCCCGGTGGGCAGGTTTCCACCTGCCACTGACGGAGGGCTCTCGCCAGTTGCGTTTGCAGTGGCCCTTCTAATGCTAGCGTATTAAAAAAAAATTAGATCACTGCAGCACCCGCATTGCAGGAATGCGTAAGCATTGACGCCTCCTCGCCCCTCTTAGCCTAAATTAATCAAGTTCGATCATTGCCCATTCTGAGTTTACAAACTTGGTGTCGCGCTTCGTTTTCATATTTGGCGCCACGCCTCGCTCCGTCCACACTTCCGGTTTTTTTTTTTTTCAAATTTGGCGCAGGGCTTTAGCTCCGCCCACTTCCGGTGTTTTCAGATTTGGCGCCACATTTACTCCGGCCCCATCCGCTTTTTCAACATTTCTGGCTCTAATTAATTCCCTAATTAGCCCACCTTAACCATTTTGTCACTTGCACATCTTTGGATGCTGTATACGACGATGCCATTCTTTTTCCGATATACCAACTCGTTCCTCCGTTATAGGACCGTGATAATCTAGTCCACGCCGAAACCGCCTACATAGCCATAAAATGCTTACGCATTTATAAGTGGGAAGCAGGGGTGGGGGGGGGGGGGTTGTTGTACGGCCTACGAGGATCACTGTGCTGCAGGCACTTGGTGTTTGTAATGGGACACTGCGCCGCGTAACCTGGATAGTTTTTAGCCCCGTCAGCGCTCTCGCAAGCGGCAGTACCTACCGGGCATCGCGGTGGGCCCGCGAAGGCGAATCTGGGCCAAGGAGAGCGAAAGTGCGCGACGCGTGGACGGGAGGCGTTTCGCGTGCGCGCTCGCCGGCGTTCTCTGTTGTGCGACGCTGCACACCACTACGCGAGACGGAATGCGTTGTACGCGGTTGATCCTGCGTACAACCAATGGTTCGTTCGCGCACGTTGGTACTGAGTTGAGTTGAGTTGAGTGGTTGTAAGCCACCGGTGGGATTAGCCTTGCAGTTGCTGCCGGCAATTGCTCCACCGTAGCGACACTTAAATAGAAATCACAGAAACACTGTCCGCAAAAACCCAAATAGACACTCCTGAGGTCACCATGTGGAGGCCAAATCCGTGTCCTGCAGGTAAAGTAGAAGAAGGCGAGAAGCATCCCTTCTACTCGACTGGCTCCCGCGCGGGAAAGCAATGTCCTGAAGAGAACTGTGAGGAACTCCTGCCTTCTTGAGGGATCCGAATAACACAGCCCGTTCCCCGTTGTACAAAGTACAGCACAAGAGGTAATGTTCTATGTCACCACACACACCACACGTTGAACACAATGGTGACAACGCTAGGCCAGTCTTATACATCCACGCCGGCGCACGAGCAGAATCCGTGCGAACGCGGTGCAGCAAAGTGGCTTGGTACCTTTTGAGACCCTTGGTCACAAATGGCTGATGAGGAGAGCTCCACAAAGAACTGAAGTGGCACAACACCACATCTCTGAACATTTGCTTGACTTCATGAGGGACTCCATGTACTGGAATCCCGGAGAGAGCTGTATGGGCTAGGTTGTCTGCTATCTCGTTGCCTAAGACACCTATGTGCGAGGGCACCCATTGAAAACGTATAGAGAAGCCTTTGCTATGTAGATTCTGCACCAAACGTAGGGATCTAAGACTCAAGGCATCAGTGGGGAACCCGTACTCTAACCTTTGAAGGGCAGATTTTGAATCCGTAATTATGACAGTAGGTTGAGGCGTACAACACCGTAGCTTCTTTAGAGCTGCCTCAATGGCAACGCTTTCGGCCATTGTGGAGGACACGTTGGTACTGTCACGGTTTAGACGCATCGTGTGAGAGCTGTCGGAGCCAACTGCATCGCGGACTTCGTTATTGTCCGACGCAACTTAATAATGCAGCGGCTTTTCCCCGTCAAAGAGCCCCTTCCAGCCAATGGCGTCGGCCGATTCTCGTGTCTGCGCCAGCGTGACAATGCAGGGAGCGGCTCCGCGATGGAGAGAACGGTCTATCTCCCACCACGGAGGGAAGGGATTGTCTCTTTTCGTCGACCACACCTTGCTTTGTCAGCATGTTCATGTGAATCGACCGACGCCCTTGGCTGGAAGGGGATCCTTCTTTGACAGGGAAAAGCCGCTACGTTCTTAAGTTTTATCCGACTATAGTAACACACTAACAGCGGATAGCTGGGCCTTTTCTTTTTTTTGTCCCTGAATTGGCGTTTGTTCGACAACAGAGCGCGCTTTTTCATTGCGGACGAACTTAGGGTCGGTCTTTTTATCACGAAAGCACTAAACGCGGTTCCAAGCAAAAATCTTGTGTGCAGCTTGGCCTTGAGTGTGACCTTGGCCATCCTGGAGAAATGAGACAAATATTGCCGCGGCTGGGCTTCAAACCTGCGGCGGCGTGAACAGATCATCTTGGCTGGCCGCTGCACGAGAGCGCTGTGCTAGTGCCGCAGTCGGTCATGCCTCGTGTTGAACTAAGAATAAGCTAAGCACAAAGCAAAACCATGAGCCAACCAGGCTGAACACATGCTTTCGCAGTTCTGCTCGGTTTAATCCGGAGCAACCTCCCGCGGCTAGTCATTAACTGAACTGCATGCCACGGTGGGCAGGTTGTAATGACTCCACGAGGTCACGTGACCGGTCCATCTTTCTACCATGGCAGGTCGCGCGAGGCAAAGCATGCCCCAGGTTGGCCGTGTGGCCACTTCGGCCACGCTATCCCGGTCGATTTTTTTCTCACTACGCCGACGACGATGCCGGATTTTTCTGCTGAACGGCAGCCTCTAAGGACTTTATAGACGTCAAGTTTTTGCTTGCGTGTTTTATTTTTCAAACAATGCGTTAGACATCGGTATACGTTGAGCACCCCGTGGTATTCACCTACGACAACTGAATTTATAGTTTAATTTCTTCTTGACGCTGTTTCGGTTTCATCAGCCGAGCGATGACTGACGTCTAGTTGAACATTAGGTGACGTGAGGCACGAAAAAAACGGCAATATAACTGCTGATACGTCGTTTGTTGTCGTTCTAGCTCTCGAAGCAGGCTTCTTTAAGTGCCGTAACATCAGCAAAGATCTTCCTTGTCGTCATAAGCCTACACTGCAGCTTTTGTGGCCGCGTGTAGTTGGAAGGCCAGGTTATCTATATTACATAGATGGGCTTGGGAGAAGAGGGGAGAGGGAAAATAAAACTTGCTTAACTAGGCTGCGGCTTAGTTGAAACGTTCGGCGAGAGCCGCCGTGTTTTAAGTAATCCTTTTCTGTCTCCAAGCCAGCTTTCCTCCTTTCTCCTCCCCCCCCCCCCTTCCTTGCCATCTTTGTCTTATCTCTCTGGTTAGCTTGGCTGTTGGCTTTGCATGATCCGGCTTCGCGCCTTTCCGCTCGCGCGCCAAGGGAAGCCGAGCGATGCCTCAACTACAACAGGCTTCAGTTACACGTCGATCCAGGATGGGCTCCCGTTAACAGCTCTCGCCGCAGAATTGACCCGGATGTTCGGCGTTGCGGTGAAGCGAATTTCGGCAGCGGCTGCCCTGGTGCGAAATGCCTATGCCGGTCGGTGTGTTTAGTAGCCCTGGTTGCTGAACACGCACGGCCGCATATCCATCCTTTCATGTGGAACACGGTGACGTGACTAATGGCGTCATTGTGTTGTGACCAATCACTGATTGGCATTTTCTAACCTTGATGTCAAGACGTCATGCGTGACGTCGATATTATGACTAAGTCTTCCGCGCTGTCATTAGGTTATGCGTGGTGGGTCACTATCCTGGCCCACAAGCCTGCCGCGTTTCATTAAATCATGCGTGACGTCACCATTCTGACCAGTCAGCGTCCCTCGCTGTCAAAAAGCTATGCGTGTCTCTGTTTTGGCCAATAAGCGTTCCGCGTTTCATGAAATTATGCCTGACGTCACTCCATTATGGCCGATCAGCCTGATGCATCGCTCCTGGTATGCTACACCGACGACACCATCGCCTTAGAACTGGCATTCCTGCCTTTAACAGCTGTCGCTGTAAAAGGGCGTCGATAGGATGCATGGACTTCTATACGAGAGCTTCAGTAAAAGCGCTAAATGTAGAGGAAATACAGCTTGCACGCTTAATCGGCGGTGCTGCATTTTTGGTCCAGTCGCACCCTCCGTTCCGCGGGTGTTTCTGGGGGTTTCTTTTTTAATTTCTTTTTTTTTAGCTTCCTAGCGTTCGGCAGGTATAAACTGGGCATTTCGAGGGCCAAGAACAGGGTGCTGTGGCCGCCTTGTACTCGCTGCTTAGGAGAGCCTGCAGGTCAGCGACTTTGGCGCCGGGAGTCCCCGCTTCAGGATGCGCGTATACGTCGACAGGTGTCGGGGAGGTGTACAGAGAAAGGGGGGCTCGCTTGACCGACTTCTCTGCGGGCTTAGCGTGACGCCGTCCTCGCATTGTTGGCGTCCCTCTGTCCGTTGAGCGACGACGCCGTGTCGCGAGCAGCTGCGGTGTTTGTCGGTGCTCGCGTTTGAGAGAGGAAAAGGGGCCTCAAACGGCGCTGCAGTGTGCGGACCCCTGGTAGAAAAAAAGAAAGAGGAAGGTCCCGTTGTTGTGCCCTCCATGGCCCGTGTCTCGGCTGTGGGCGCAACGGAAGATTGCGGCGGTCGACTGTCCCCGCGTTGCCGGACTGTTGCAAGGCAGCCTTCCGAGTCGTGTGTGTGGTCGCGGACTCGTGTCCCTTTTGCGAGTCGTCATTCATCTCCGAGCAAGCGCGACGCGGGCGTGCGGTCTCGCGTGCACACATCGTCTTGACAGAAGCGCTGTGGTGGGCTCCCTAGCGGTGCGCGGTTTCGTATAAACGTTTAAGCGGAGGGTGACGACGCCGGGTTTGTTCTCTCTCTCTCTCTCTCTTTGTCAAAGAAAAAGTGGGGAGCGTATCGGTCACGTAAACATCGCCTTATTGCAACGCTCGAAATCATTGTTTTCTTCTGTGAACGAACGCTTATTAGAGAATAAATATTTATCTGCCTTGTATAGTGCATGCTTTAGTATGAGCTAGCGGAGCTCGCGCGTGAAGTGTTTTTGTTTTGGTTTATGGGGTTTAACGTACCAAAGCGACTCAGGTTGTTAGGGACGCCGTAGTGGAGGGCTCCGGAAATGTCGACCACCTGGGGTTCTTTAACGTGCACTGACATCGCACAGCACGCGCGCCTCTAGAATTCGATACTTCCAACTGATGCGAGGCAACCCGCTCAACTGAAGGCGTCCTGGAAAATTCCCGTGCATTCCCCCCCCCCTCCCCCAGCCCCCAATCCGCGTTTTCAGTATACGTACTCTCCGGTTTTTGCGCCAGTTTATTCTTATTCCTCGCGAAAGTGGTCGTTATATGTAAGTGTACTCTATACAGCGGCGGAATGCCGTCGACGCTGACTCGATGACCCCTCATCTCGGCTGCTTACTTTGAGCGTGCGTGGCTTAACCTTGAGCGATTTCTTTTTTACCGAGGCATATTTTGCTTGCGTCCCCTTGCAGTTCTCTATCGCCGAGCAGTGCCGGATTCTTTTGTTTGCTTTTTGCTCTCCCGTGTAAATGGCTCCGGCACTGCACGGCGTCGTCGTGGCCGCGTGATGACTCGCGGCGTCCCGCTGCCTTCGTGGCGTGCGCGTGCCAAGCAGTGATCACCGCAACCAGCGACTCACGAGGAGGGAGGAGGTGATGGTGATGACGGTGGGGCTTGACGCCGGTGGGAAACGGACGTCTGGCTGAGAAAGTTCGGAGAAAATGTGACCTCCCCCCGACTCTCTTCCGGCCACTTGTAATGAGAGGGCGCTGCTCTGCGAGAGTCGATTTGAAAAGGAAGCGTTTAAAACTGAGAGAGCGAGGGTGCCTGGGAATGCCGGGTCGGTTTATTCGCTCGTTCTGCTCGCTATATTACTTTCGTAAAAGGCGCCGTCCGCGGTCTCGATGGAAGCCAATTTCCTGGCACGGATGTTTCGGTATGTGCATCTTCCGCGGCGACTGAACGAGGAAAGGAATGAACTTGTGCATCGCGATAGAGACATGTAGGGAATGTAACGCAAGAACGTTCTGCTTAGCGCACAGCGACACAGCCAGCCACTGGTCCATTGAGGCGGCGTCTCCCGTGTTCGAACGCATTAGAGACCACGAAGAAGTTTTTAAACCTGTATTGTTTCTAGCTTCTGTTCTCGCCCAACTCGGATGAGCACCGTTTCGGTACCACGGTGAAGTTAAGTTCGAAGCTAATGGCGAAAATTGGGGACTCCTAGACTGAAATTTTTGCTCGAATGGTATCTATAGTCTGATACAACTCAAGAACAAAGCGGCTTTTCCCCAATAAAGGACCCCAATAAAGGACCCCCTTCCAGCTAATGGCGTCGGCCGATTCGCATGACCCTGCTAGCATGACAATGCAGGGAGTGCCAGATGAAAGGAGATAGTCCCCTCCACCTTGGAGGGGACTATCCACCTTTGACGATTTCCCTAAACATTGGACCAGCACCGTGGCCACTTCCAGTTGATGAATTCGGTAGCGCCGTGCCGTATAATCTACTACACCTTGGGGGATTTCCCTAAACATTGGACCAGCACCGTGCCCACTTCCAGTTGTTGATGAATTCAGTATCGCCGTACCGTATAATCTACTACACCTTGGGGGATTTCCCTAAACATTGGACCAGCACCATACCCACTTCCAGTTGTTGATGAATTCGGTATCGCCGTACCGTATAATCTACTACACCTTGGGGGATTTCCCTAAACATTGGACCAGCACCATACCCACTTCCACCTGTTGATCAATTTGGTCTCGCCCTACCGTATAATCTACTACACCTTGGGGGATTTCCCTAAACATTGGACCAGCACCGTGCCCACTTCCAGTTGTTGATGAATTCGGTATCGCCGTACCGCATAATCCACTACACCTTGGGGGATTTCCCTAAACATTGGACTAGCACCGTACCCACTTCGACCTGTTGATCAATTCGGTCTCGCCCTACCATATAATCTACTCCACCTTGGGGGATTCCCCTAAACATTGGAGCAACAGCGTGCCCACTTAGAAATGTTGGTCAGTTCACTCTCGCCGTACCTTATACTAGCCGTCCTGGTTAGCTCAATTGGTAGAGCGACTGCCCCGGTGTGGCGGTGGTCCTGGGTTCGAACGCGGACAAGGACGAATTTTTCTTCAGCTACGAAGTTTCTGTGAAGGCTGTATAGCTTTCCCTTGTGGCCTTATGGCTGCGCTTGTGTGCATGCTGATGAATAATTACTCCATTATTTCCCGTATGCTCTGCCGCGCGGAAATGTTCTCGGGAATAGAACAGTGTGCCACTGTCGCTGTGGAAGTGCTATTCAGAGAACAACAAAAGACTATGGACGCATACATGTGCACGCCTTTGGCCTGTGCGAACGTATACGGTCTCTGCGAAGCGGAAGACGTCTATCGTCCGTCCGTACGTCCGTCTGTAGACGCACGCCCGGTCTCGAGGGGAGCGCTCGAGACCGGCCGTGGTAGACGGTGGCGCGAGCGAAAGTTTCTTCCCTCGGGGTGTCTCCGCTCTTGGCCGGGGGTCAGCGCTATTTTCGCGATTCGCTCAGGGATAAACCGTGGGCTGCAGCGCGGCGTGTTAAGCTCTTCCGTTGCGCCAACACATCCCGAGTAAACTCTTTCGCTTCTCGTTCGCGCGGATTTGTCGCCTCCGGAACATACTGCGCGTCCCCGCCTCCGGTCGTCTCAGCGTGGGGTGCGTGATGCGCCGTGGCACACGCGAATTTGGACGCCCGGGCGTTGCGGAAGGACGCGAGAACCACGCGTTTTCCTGTCTCGCCTGGCTACGCGCCTGATGTTTTTTTTCTTCGTTTTTAAGACTGGTGGGCGCACTTTGGCGAGTATTTGCATCCGCTAGCAACGGCCAGCGGGGCCCGTTTTTAGGAAGTGTAAGCGGATTTATGTCCATATGGGCGTGACTGAAATTGGGCGCGTTTACTCGCACCGAAAAACTGTAAGCGCTGTCGGTGCCGCCGTGGATCGCATTGGAGAGCTTTAGCATAGCGCGATCCTCGAACGGGTTCCTCCATGTGCCAGCTGGGCATGCGCAGATAGCTTAGGGGAATCCCCCAAGGTGGAGCAGATGCAGCCAAGTTGGCGTAACGGAAAAGACTGGTCAGATATATCGCGACGAAGCCGCCGCTTTGGAGTTCGAGATCCAGCCAATCGGTGGAGAACGGAGTGAACAGATTCACTTCCGGAGTACGGGCCCGGATCTCGCTTAGTTGGCGCTCCGGATTCGAGTCTGAACCTGACTGCTGAACTGTCTGAACCTGACTGCAGCTTTCTCAAGTATTCGTAGTGGAAGGAAATTCAAGGAATCTTCTTGTTCCGGGTATGGGACCCAGGACCAGCTCGCTGTCGAGTGTTCAGTGCTGTAGCATTCAGGGAACCGTTAACGGCATAGTTCTGCGTCTCGTAAGCGACTCTTGAGCTCATGCTCTTGGACTGTTGCGACCATTGCCACATAGCACTTGCACAATTCCTTCGTGCTCGCCACCACGTGCACGCTAGAGTCCCGGTGCAATGTGGCGACGCGCAGAGGGCGCTTCGTGCGAAGGTATTTGTAGCAGAGTCACTGGACTAAGTTTTCCAGTGACCCTAAGGTGTACAGGTGTAGTCTAGCGTCGATTCCAGCCGCTCCGTCGCTTACCCGTTGCACTGCGCTCCCCGCTTCGCACGCGCCGTTTGTTCTCTGGCGTCGCGTATATACCTATACGGTTCCCCCTTCGGTGTGTGTCTACTGCGGGGTGGCATATACAAAGCCTTTCGGTGTTTATGCAACGCGAAGAAGATCGTGTGTGCGCGCTCTCTGCGTGTACCTGGTCACGAGGCTGAGACGAAGACCCACGGCGTGAGCGCGCTTTAACTCGTGGCGTTGCCGAACCGCGCCCATCCCCCGTCGCATGGAGAATCGGGGGTGCGCTCAGATGGGCGCACGTCTACTACCTTGCCTCCTTCTACGCGGCTTCGGCGGACGAGCGTGAATCGCTTTGCGTGTGAGCGGGCTTATAAAAACTCGCCGCGCCCAAAAGCGTGAGCAAGATATTGCTCGCGCGTGAACTACGCCGAAAGAAAAAAAACTAGCAGAGCCGCTCGTGTGGGTCCGTTTGGTTACGGGGTTCTTTCTTGGCGTACAAGCCCGCTGGCTTCGCTGGATTTTGTCGGGCCACGAACGCCTCGTGTTTTCTCATCGCTCTTCGAAGTCTCCTCTCTCTCTCTGTACCTCCTTTCCTTTAACACTGTGCCGTGTTTATAAAGCGCGGATTAGCTCCGAGGCGGCGCGGTTCTTTTGTTTGTCTCGGCTGGCGACGTGGGCAGGAAGCTCGGCTGTGATCGTGTTCTGGTGTCCCGGGACATTAGGCGTGAGCGGCGGGTCTTCGGCGAAGTGGCTTGATCGACGAGCTCCACTTGCCGAAGGGATCTCGTTACTGTACGGCGGCTGGACAGCCGACGCGTGACGGTGCTGACGCGGAAGTGGTGCGGCAGGTTGAAGCTGTCCAGGACAGAGTAACATCCGGCCGTTGGAGAGGTTCTGCGTTTTTTTGGGAGGATACCGAAGGAAAGGAAGCTGGCGCTGATCGTTGGACTGTGCTTATCACGTAGCCTCTTGCAAGTTTACGGGCTTGCCCTGCTGTCTTCGACGTCTCCTCAAACGGACATATGCGCTGACGTTCTCTTAGGGTTGCGAGGATTGCGGTTCCTTAATTCAGACTTTCCTGTGCTAATAAGGTGGCAGGTCTTCTTTATCGGTGGTCTGGCAGTACTGATTGGCTAGCTGGCGGGCCGCCTTAATCGAAGCCAGCGTTCCTAGAGAAGAGTGGTCCGGGCTCTGAGCGCAACACCGCAGGAGACAGACAGCAGCGCGTTGGTTTACCAGTTCTTCGTGCCACGGGCAAAGGTCGACATCTGGAGGTTTTTTTTTGATGATGTGAAGGATTACTCTCAAGACAGCGAGACCTCCGAATTCCTGGGAGAAAGAACGCCTTGAAAGCCTCATGTGCCAGGCTGCTGCATAGGCGTCCGTGCCATTCGGATAGTGCATTCCATCTGCTGCTTCCACACTGACCGTTGTCACCAGTAAAGGATCACTGGCAGCTCCAGTACGTCTACCTAACCAGCGTTTTACTTCAGCGATCGCTTAGCTTTCGGTTGGAGCAGCATACCAGTGGAAAATAAACTGACGCCCTCTCGGTGCTTGTCGTTGGACGTTGCTGGACGCCTGAATGCACCGATTTATTCGCCTGTCATAGCTATACCAGCCAGTCCATCAAGTCTTCGCCGGACTACGTCGGACAGACAGACGGCGAGATTTCGCAGCTACATTACCCCAAAACAGATGTGCTGAGCCTGCCGATGCCGGAGGATTGATTAGCGTTTCCGGGCGTCGTTCGCATTCCATTGCCTCAATAGCCGCCACCTGACATCTCTCGTGTTTGGAGAATCGGGAACGTTCCGGACAGTCGGGACCAACCTTCCGTGCTTCTGGCAGCTGTCGTTCAGCGCTGGAAGTGAACCACCGGGACGCGTCAAACTGTGGGCGCCACGAGAGGAGACGGCCGCCGCCACGTCGCAGCCTGTCCGGAAGACCTCGGACCGCAGCCCCAGCATCTCCGCCCCGTCTTCCAGGTCGGACCGGCACCACCACCACCAGCGCCGTTGCAGGCCGTGCTGGAACCCGAGCACGTCGCCGAATTCAACGGGCGGCGGCGGCGCCAGAGGCGGGCGGCAGTCCCGCGACCGCACCCTGCAGGCCGCTCTGGATCGCCAAGCGCCGGCCGAGCCGTCAGCGGCCGCGGAACTGCGCGCCGCCGCCTTGCCCATGTGGGAGGAGCTCGTCGCGCTGGTCGCCAGCGTCTTCATCTTCCTGGGCGCCCTGGTGCAGATCTTCTGGAGGCACGTCGTCCAGAGGAGGCGCCGCCCCGCCCAGGGACCCGCTGGTGACTCATCAGTCTGCGGCTCGAAGGCGGCGGCGTCCTCGACCGCCGCGGAGAAGGTCCGGTCCTCCGGCGGCGGCAGCGCGGGTCCCTTCGTCAACTCCGAAGACACCGGTAGTGGCGGAAGCGCGGGGTCTTCGCCGACGCCGAAGCAGCTCGCGGCGTCGTCCGACCTGGGCGAGGAGGTGGGCCTGGGCGACCTTCCTGCGGGGGACTACCCCGAAGACGCCCTGGAAGGCGTCGGCGACGGCAGTCGCGTCGTGCGCCGCGGTTCCCTCCGGCCTACGTACAAGGACCCGCCGCCAGTCTACAAGGAGCCGGTAAGGCGCCGGCGGCGCGCGGGCTACCCTGACCTAGCTATACTCACCTCGTTTATCGGGCTCCTGTATAGTCCAGCCCGAACAAGCCGGGTTCATTAGATCGCTTAGATCGTCGCGTAAGGTGGGACACGTCGGCCATTGGCTTCAGGCCTGTGCCGTCTGTCGGTGACCTGATTGGGGAAAGTAGTTTATTTGACCGGGTTTCGCCGTCGCACGTCCGTCGTCGAGGTGTTTATCCCGGCGGCGGGGATATACAACCTCGACGCATCTGTAGTATCCTGGTGCTTGTTCTGTCGGGTACTCAGCGTTTCTCTATAGCTGGACGAGAGGGCGTCGGCGAGTGGTGTGGAAAGAAGATAGCGCGCTGTCGCTGTCAGTGCGGTTTATTTCGGCGCCTCCCGTTGAAGGTTCGCGTATTTCGTCTTTAAGGAATTAAAACCTCAGAATATTTGTGGAGCCGGAAGCCCGCAAATTACTTTTCCTTGCGACGGGTCAAGCGACGCAACGTCTTCGAGCGGAGCGCGAGTTGAGAAAGAGGGCCGCCAAGGTAGTCGTTTGAACTAGACGGCGTAGCGTGTTGCTCTTATGAGGTTTTTCTTGGTCGAGGGCACGCACACAGTGGTGGTCATGGTCAATCAATTGCATGCCGATCTGTTCACACGGCAGTAACGTTCACCGATTTTAAGCGTGCCTTGACCGTACTGAAAGCGCTGACTGTGGCAGTCTCCACCGGGTCATCGTCATCACTCCGTCCGGCCGCACCCTTCCGACCGCATCAACCTCCGTTTCCACTCTGCCAGTCTCGCGTAGCCGCCTCGGTGGCCCAGTGGCTGTGGTGTCCGGCTGCTCAGCTCCAGGACGCGGGGTCGAATCCCGGCCATGGCGGCCTCGTTTCGCCTTACGCTGGATATGAATGTTAAAGAAACCCAGGTTCCGGAGCTCTCCACTGCGGCGCCTCTTATTAGCCAATGTTCAGCGTCCGGCCGTTAAATCGCGCAAACCAAACCTTACGTACCACCTCATCATCATCAGCCGGCGCCCACAGCAGGACTTAAGGCCTCTCCCATATCTAATCAATTAACCCGGTCCTGTGCCAGCTGCCGCCACCTTATTACCGCAGTCTTCCTAATCTCATCCGTGCAGCCGCGGTGGCTCAGTGGTTATGGCGCTTTTCTGCTAGCTGGCCCGAAAGACGCGGGTTCGATCCCGGCCGCGGTGGTCGGATTTCGATGGAGGCGACATTCTATAGGTCCGTGTACTGTGCGATGTCAGTGCACGCTAAGAACCGCAGGTGGTCTAAATTTCCGGAGACCTCCACTGCGGCGTCTTTCATAGTCTGGGTTGCTTTTGGCACGTTAACTCCCATAAACCAAACCTAATCTCATCCGGCCACCTAACTTTGTGCCGCCCCCTGCTACGCTTGCTTTCTCTTGGAATCCACTCCGTTACCCTTAACGACCGGCGGTTGTCTTGCCTTCGCATTACGTGCTTAGCCCAAGCCCATTTCTTCTTGTTGCTTTTTACTAGGATGTCATTTAACCGCGGTTGTTCTCTGACCCGCTCTGCTCTCTTCCGGTCTCATCATACCTGCGTATACCTTTCCGTAGCTCGACCTCCTACCTGTCCTGCACTGGCGTATACTGCGTGTCCACTGTGTGTAGTATATGCGTGTGCGTGTCTGTATCCGAAACGCTCTGCCCTACTGCGGTTTCTCTTGCGACGCGTTCTCAAAAGCCTTTTTACCTTCAATAGCGAGGAAACTACCTAACCCACCTGCACATAAAGGCCCAAAGAATGGGGGAAAAAGCGCGAGAAACGCGTTGGCGCGGTCCCCCGGGCGGCACCGCGATCACGTGTTCGAACTGGTGATCATCGGAGTACCTTACAAAAGCGCACACGGAGTCGCACCGAAAGGTGGCAGCAGCTGAGCCAGCAAAAACGGCCACGCCACACCGCGCCTGGAGCAGGCAAGAGTGCTCATTCGGTGCAGCAACAGCGAGAGCAAGAGCGCGTTGTAAGGAGGGAAAGCAGCGCTCCCTCCCCTCAAGCAGAATCAGGGTCACGCACGCTCAAGTAGTTATGCACACGCGTACGGTTGCGCAAGCCCCCTGCGAGGTTGGGACGTGTCCAACGCCCCCTCCTCACCAGCCTTCAGCCCCTGTCGTGTGTATCGGTGTCGGCCGCGGGATCACTTGGTTCCTCGCCGTGCAGCGAGTGTAGTGTGTGTCGCGGGGTGCGTGCTTGCTCGCGTGGTCGCGCCTGTAATCACGCTAATAAGCCTCGCATTGGCCGCCGCTGTGACAGGAGCAGTGCAGCCCCCCTCCCCTCCCTCCCGTGTCGCCTCGAAGAATGCCCCCCTCCCTCCCCTCGGGGGGAATATTGCGGCGAAAGTGCTGGCGCATGGACAGGGCACGTTGAGCAAACACGGCTTAATCGATAGCAGCTGTTGCGTGCACGCACACACAGAACACGCCCCCCGTGCGCTGAATTATAAGGGGTCCCCGCTCCGACCCGGTTGGACCTTCGGCAGCGGTTCATCCGACGATTGTGTGTGTGCGTGCGGTTAAATTTCAGTCCAAAGGGATGCCTAGCAGCAGTTGTCAATAACAGAGTTCTCCTTTTGGGAAGAAAGTGCGGTCCGTAACTACAGTGGAGAGAGAGAGACGGAGGGGGGGGGGGATGTCGCCTTTTATTTAGGCTCTTGGCTGTACAGTTGTGGACAAGGGACAAGAGTCTTAGGGGTGCGAATTCGATAGAATATATATATATATATATATATATATATATATATATATATATATATATATATATATATATATATATATATATATATATATATATATATATGGTCGGGCAAGGAAGTTCAATGAAAAGCATTGAAACACGAGTGGACATGCGTGCTCCATCCACCGAGGAATACCAGCTGAGTGACTAGCGGAGCAACCAGAAATAACTTTTTTTTTCTTGTGAATTTGGGTACCGCAAGCTTTTTTTTTCCACAACTGCGCATACAACGGTCGGGCTCCCCGTGTATGGTAGTGAGAGAGGTAACTCGTGTTCCCGTTTTTTTTAATTTTTTTTTAATTTTCGTGGTCGGATGATACTTGCAGCGGTTTTAAGCTCTCTACTCCGTTTCATACATCAGGTGCAAGGCTCTGAAAGGTACGGAAGTAGTCCGTACGGAAAAATAACGGGAGGCGCGTTACTCCGCGCTTGTTCCGTGGCCGAGGGGTCTAAGGCACGAGGAAGCGACAGCGTGTTCTCAGCAATAACAGTGCATTTAATCAAGATCATGACCAATGTGTCAAACAGTAAGCCTACAGACAAAGCATTTACCAAGTTTCGCTCGCCACAAGGAACGCACTACTTTTTGGTCGCGGATGCAGGCTGCGCAAACAAGAGCGCTATCTTTGACAGCGTTGCACCTGATGTGTGAAACGGAGTACAGAAGTAGAAAATGAATTCGGGAAGTACATCCACGAAATGGTTTCGCTTCGGAGCCGGCTCGGGTTCTCCGCGGTTCGCCACTCGTGATTGGCCGCTTCGCCGCGTGACGTCGTCAGGTCGGTTGACGTCCAATCGCGGCCAATCGCGCGCTGCGAACCGCGGAGAACCCGAGCCGGCTCCGAAGCGAAACCATTTCGTGGATGTACCCCCCAGTTCTTGAGCGCGCACCAATTCTCTCTCCCCCTCCCCCCTTAACCCCTTTGTTTTGCTGGCCCCCTGTACAATACGGCCTCGACCGCGACGGTATGTGGAGTTATGCAAGGACAGCTGACGCAGTTCGCGGTGCACCGCACGTGCAGCGGCGGGCACGCGCGACTGTTTCTTTTTGTTGGCGCTGTTTTAATTTTTTTTCGTCGCATCGGCGCTTCCGCATGGGTTTTGATTTACCGCTGCGTGCCTCTCTGCCTCGTGTACGTCACCGTCAATGCAGTTTGTTCGGTGATCAGCGTAGCGATACGTTTCGCAGCATGTCCTTTGGCCAGCTAGCCCATTGTCGCCGCTTCCGAGACCGCTCTCAGCTCGATGGGATGGATAGGTGCCTCTTGGATGCAACTCGCGTGCTTGTCCGGTAAGCGCAGGTGCTTATTCTGGCCCGCTCTTCTGAGCTGTCGCTTCGCTCGCAGACGGCGGGGATGTAGTAATCCGTCGAAGCTGATTGGAAAACTTCAAGCTATGGGGTTGTTGGTTCATATAATCTTTATGTCCCTTAGCCTGCCTTAGGCAACAGAGGCAGGCAATTAACATTTTGTTTCCTTATATAAATGACATTTTAGACATCTCGACGAGCTCTAATTTCACCCTTCATATTGCCCTCATGCAGTCTTCACGCAGTAAACTTTCTGAGCCTGTTTATTGGTCTATGCACTTCATCATTTTATACGTTACGCCATTACTCGCCGATGCACCTTATTAAGCATTTAATGGCCGCATTTTATCTTCTCCCCCTTTTAATTTTACGATACCTTTCCCAATTCCCCCCCCCTCCCCCCCCCCCCCCGCAGAGTAGCATGCCAGCGGCTTTTATCTGTTTCTTTCATTAAAGGGTTTCTCCCTCTTTTTGATCTAGGGCAAGAATATCTCCTTACGCAAACGGGAGGACACAGAGCAGAGAACGGCACAGCGCTACTGTTCTCCGCTTTGCTCCAGTCGCCGCGTTTCGCTGAGAAAGACCCTTCTGAGTTTGTGTTACGTCCCCGGGGTGCACATGTGGCTACGAGGGGCACCGTATCGGTTTCCACCGACCGGGCTTCTTTGACATGCACTGACATTGCACGCACAACACTCGGGGGATTTCTTGCTCTTGACCTCCGTCTGAATGCGGGTCCCGCGGCCGGGACTCGATCTCGCGACCTTGGGCTTGAGGGGCAGCGCTGCCAAGCGCCAGAGTCAGCGAATCATTTCGGCGGGTTCCCAGGCGAGAGCGAAAGCTCTGCGGTCGACTCGACATGCAAACGGGTGCTCTGATGGTGGACTGCTCGGGGCCCCTTTCAAAAGGGTGTTGATTATGATACGCGGGGAAGTCGGGACAAGTTTGTGTTCGATGCAGTGGCGGCAGTAGTGACTCCGACGACGGTATGCTACGGTATAGTATGTGACGACGGCGCATTTCTTCGATCACAGGCATAGCGATCATTGGCAGTCGCGTGATACTCTAGCCAAGGTAAGTTGTTGGGCCAGTTGGTTTCGATATTGCATGGCTACAGCGCAACGAACGAGACATGGCACAACACCCTGCCTGTGTCCTTCTTCTACGTCTCGTTCGTTGCGCTGTAGTCAGGCGATACTGCAGCCCCTCGCAGCCCGAGCCGACCTTCCAGCCACCACTATGCCCAGCGCACCCCATCCTTGGCGAAAAGTATCTCACGTAACTGCTGCCGCACGTGTGACGCGCACCCGGAAAAGAAGAAAAAAACCCCTTTCGCGTGACCGTGATGCATGCATGCACCGGGCTGCTCTGCGCGTGACGTCATCGCGCAGGGACGGTCGCACGTGTGCGACGTCGGCGGTGAGTCGCAACGAGGGCTGTCGCCGACTCTCGGCGGAAAGTAGCAGTGACACCGCGGTTTCCCCCCGTGGCCGTAACGTTGGACGTCGCCCGTAATTGGCGAAGCTGCCGGTTTAGAAACCCGGAAGAAAAAAATAAATAAAAGGTGTCACCGCATCTATTCGCTGCGAAGGCTCGAAGCGACGCGGGTGGCTCTTTTGAGCGGCAGCTGCGCGATGAGCAATGCGTGGAAGTTGCTGACAGCGCGTAGCAACAGCGCCCGAGCAGCAGTGCAGGGGGAAACACCTGACGAGGTGAGCATCGCAGGAGGCTGTCGAGGGGAAAATAAAAAAATAAATAAAATTGGCACTGCATGCTGCCTATCCTCCGCCGTCGCAGGATCCCTGAAAAGAACGATGTTTTGTGACGTGTCAAGCGTTTCTAAGTGTAAAGAGGTTTGCTGCAACTATTCCCCCACTTCTGTAAGCCTTAGCCTTTTTTTTTTTTTGCTCCGGCGACAAAAGACTCTGTAGACACAGAAGAGAGACATAGGAGGAACGCAATAGTCTTATAATAAGGGAGTAATTACTCATAGGTATCCACCCAAGCGCAGCCATACGGCTACAAAGGAAAGCTATACAGCTTTCTCAGAAACTTCGCAGTTTAAGAAAATTCGTTCTGGTGCAGGTTTCGAACCCCGGACCACCGCTTCACCGGAGCAGTCGCTCTACCAATTGAGCTAACCGGGACGGCAAGCTTATCGTAGGGCGAGAGCGAATTGATCAATAACTTGAAGTGGGAACAGTGACTGTCTCTAAACAGTTGACTAACAATAATCTCATGTGTCGTCTGCGTCTTTCTGCACGGGGGCCAAAAATGCAGCGATTAAAACTTTGCACAACTAACTAGATGCATCCACGCGTTCGATGTCAGCTTCTCTCACCGTAGGCCAGCGCTTTTCCGGCCAGAAAATTTTCTGGTAGTTACTGCGAGCAAGCTGTTTGAAGAAAAATGGGGGAGCGAGTGTTTCGACCGCCCGCTAGTGCCCGATTCCTTGTCTATCTTTTTCCTACAACTGTTGCGGGGGAAATACGAATACATTTGGTGGATTGAGAGGAGGAAAAACACTATTAGTTCTAAAAAGAAAGAAAAACAACTCGAGGCCGATGCCAGGGGATCAGAAGACCTCGAACCAGCTCCATGCAAGGACTGTAGGCATTTTTTTTTCTATCTCCCAAAGGGACAGCTTCAAACGCTTTGGCTGATAATGAAAAAAAAAAGAAAGCATCGTGTGCTTTCCTTGGGCCTTGGAGCTGGTTCGAGGCCTCCGCATTTGTCTTTCATGCGACTCGGGACTATAGCTGCACAAGATCAACCCGGTGCTGATTGTCGCTAACTGGCGACAATATTTCAGCAGTGCTAACAAAACTTTGATGCTTGCTTTTTAACGTGGGCACGTTAGCTGGCATGACGTGAAGGTGATGGTTCTTTTAATTGATTTCCTCTTGATTTCGGCAAACAAGGGCTAATGACCAGTCGTTTCTTGATGACATAGGCTGAAACTGAAAGCGTCGTCGGTCGAGGAGTATCGAAGAGCAAGGCGCTCTGCTCAGAGCGTCCTTTTTTTGTTGTTGTTGCCCGGTTCTAAAAAGAACGGAACAGGATGTAGGCACGGTAGAAGCACTACTCTCCTCTACCCTTCCCTTTTATCTCTCCATTAGAGATCTCTCATCAACCACTCAGTCCCCAGGTCCCGAACGTGACAGCTTATAGTGCGCCGTGGGCGGCGTCTGTCACCTGCGAGGGAGACCGTCGTACATACATATCGTCGTGAAACAAACAAACAAAGAAAAACTTTCAGTTCGACTTGCTCCTGCTTATTATGTCTGCTCCAGATTCTGTTTTGTTCGGGCAAGCCACCTGTGATGATCGCCTTGGAAACACGGTTATTGTGAATGACTAATTGTTCGTGCACCTGACCTGTTGAGCGCCAGCATGCATGATGCTTGTCGTACTGATGGCCAGGGAGGCCGGTAGCTGATGTTGTTCGAAGACTGAATTTTTTTTATGGCGCAAGGGTATCTAGGGCCAAAGAGCGCCATGGCACAAGGCATTTCTCGTCTTCTCAAGGCGCCTTCAAAGACCCGTTTCCCAAACTGGGCCAATCACGGCACCTTTCCTTTCCTCACAAATACATCTGCGTCAAACAAGAAAAAAAAAATGTTTTCTCTGCGCTAGCGACTTGGTCGCGGTGCTTCCGTCCACGTGGCCGAGGTGGGAACGGAAGGTCAGATTTCCTCGTCCGGCGACTGGGAGACGGAGAGCTGGAAATTCAATCGCTAAATCCATGTCGAGCGCGGGATCGCGGTGGGGGTGCTGCACCGGAAATTGGCCAGCCGAGGGTCTGTCTGTCCCCATTCGGGTAGCCACGTCGCTGCTTCCATACCGCGTTAATTACTGGCCGTGCCGTTGGGCGCTCAGTTGGCGCTGGCGTGCATTGCAGCGTGCACCACGCGCTGTGCAGCCGCTTGTTATTGCGGGCGAGGCCTCAGGGGGGGAGGGGGGAGCGTTGCGGGTGGCTTGGCGTGGCGATCGACGACGCGGTACTGCGCACGTGCGCGGTTGCGTGCTGTACGCCGCGTACGGAGTGTACGCGCTGTTTCTGCGCGGTAAGCCGAGAGCACCGCATTGACCCCTAGTACGGGTCGGCACGAAGATCAACGAATGAATTCGATTAAATGTACAGTTTTGTGGTGGAATCGAGGATTTAAAAAAAGGTGCGAAACGGAAATTTGAGTTCTCCTCTACCCGTATCGTGGCAAAAGATAAGTGACACAAGCAAGCATTATGTGACACTCGCCGTTTCGTGACATGAATTTTTTTTTTTTAGATACGCGGGCGATATGCAGCTTGGGTGCAGCTGCTGCAGGAACGCATTCGGATCGATTGCTTGTACGGAACGCCAAGTGTTTTATTCAAGGCATCTTTCTCTTCGCCTTGCTTATCGTTCTGTTTTCCCAAGCTCTCACGGGAAATGCGGTTAGCCTATACCCTAACTACGTACGCAGTCTATAACAGTGCATAGTTATAAACTCACGGGTGACATTTACTGTTTAATAATAATAATAATAATTGGTTTTTGGGGAAAGGAAATGGCGCAGTATCCGTCTTATGTATCGTTGGACACCTGAACCGCGCCGTATGGGAAGGGATAAGGGAGGGAGTGAAAGAGGAAAGGAAGAGGGGCCCGTAGTGGAGGGCTCCGGAATAATTTCGATCACCCGGGGATCTTTAACGTGCACTGACATCGCACAGCACACGGGCGCCTAAGCGTTTTGCCTCCATAAAAACGCAGCCGCCGCGGTCAGGTTCGAACCCGGGAACTCCGGCTCAGTAGTCGAGCGCCCTAACCACTGAGCCACCGCAGCGGGTACATTTACTGTTTGCGAAGTCAACTTTAGGGCTTGGACTATTCGTACCTGTTTCGTGAGCTCGGCAGAGCTTATACACAAGGGTGATACGTATGGAAGCCATAAACTCATATCTGCATTCCAAATGTAATGGCGCGAAAAAACAACAACAAAAGAATCCACTTGTCTCTGACACGCGGAGATAGGAGCGCGAGGAAATCACTTAACGTGCTCATCTTTCTCGATCATCAGTGCCACTGCACCATATAGTGTCGGATCTGTGGCCGCGGACGCTGTCCAGGTTTCAGCGTTTATTTGATGAAGCGATTTCTAAGCTAGCGTGGCCCGTTCCTCGCGCGCGTGTGTGCGCATTCTTCACTTCGAAAAATCTAGCCGACTGTGCAGCGCGTCACCCACTTCCCGTCACGTTTTGCAGTTGTTCTGAAGGGAGGCCTCCCTATAGGCGAGTGAATGCGGTATGTGCTTGCATCCTGCCGCGTCACTTCCTTCCGCTTCCGCGCGTCTTCGCCGCTCCGCACATGGCGTGCACGTGGGGCTTTGAGTAAAGGAGGAAGGGGGGAAGGTTGCACATCCCATCTACGACCTCCCAGCTCCGCACTCACGCTCTTGGTTCATTCCACGCGTTCACGTGCGCGTATTTCGCTTCTTGCCAGCACATCGCGTGCCTGTTTGGCTGACCCGTCGTTGGAGCGTTGTACCGCCTCGCAATAAACGAGCTAGTCCGCGAGGTGGATGAGGAGGGTGGTGGGCGTGGTGCGGTGCAGTTCACGGCGTCCAGCTGTGACTGCCCCCCGGGGGTGTATTACCGTCACGCCCTGTTCTCATTGGAGCCACCGCTTCCAGCAGCGCGCCCGTGCTCGTGACGACGGCGCTTTCTTTCTATTTTTTTTTTTGCTTTCTAGCGCACGTGCGCGATTGAGTGCGTCGGCGCTGACGCTTCTCGACTCGTGTTTGTTTCGTCACGGGCAGTGTGGTTCGAAGGAGAGCGGCGGCTCGTTAAAGCTTGAGCGCTTGGTTATCTGTGGTGCATTTCAGGGGGCGTTAATTAGTGGGGCACCGAGGCCAAATCTATCCCTTTTCTGCTGCTTGATACGGGAGCTTTACACCTGGTCGTCTGTGATCCGCCTTGTGCGTCATCCACATGCACCGTGAACAAACAGAAAGGAATAAAAAGAGAGTGAAAGCTGTCCTCTACAGAACTCCCTTTTTTCACCCCCAAATAGACGAGTGTACCGTATGGTATGGTGGGTTTGAAGTCCCTAAGACACGTGACCCATGGTGGCACGCCGCGATGGAGGGCTGATCCGGGTTAGTTTCGAGCATCTCGGGATTCTTCGACGGGAACCGGTGCGCGCGCAGCACACGGCCGCCTTGGAAGTTTCGCTCCGTCGAAGTGAAGGCCGGGATTGGATCTCGCGACCTAGCTAGGGCTGAGTAGCCGCTTGGTATTAACGAAACCGTGCCAGATGAAACCGCGAAATAAACGCGGACGGTAGCGAAGGAACATAGACTGCTGGACAAGCGCTGAAATACCCGAGAAAATAGGAGCGTGCTGGTATTCGGGATGTTTTCGCCCGCCATTCCCATTCGCACACGTGGCCTGCACTCTTAAAAAAAGAAAGGAGTAAAGGGGAGTGCGCTAGACGACACCTTACTCCCTTTTTTTACCCCCACATAGGCGTGTGCCTGTTTAGAGTGCGGGTGGTGGCGCTGAGTTTCGTGCGTCCGCTGATTCTTTTTTAATTTTCCGCCCTTAGTTCTTGCTGTCCTTGTAACTTTCCGCGACAAAGTTGCACTAGCAGTGGCGATGCAGGAGTCACCTTGAAATCGACGGTGTGGTGCCCCATTTTATGCTCTGCCATGAAAAATATAGAAAAAAAAAACTGATCTGACGTCATGGCAACGTGCTGGTTGAAAAGCTGTAGGGTGGCGACACGTAGCTATATTCGTCATTTTTCGCTCTTCTGTAGTTTATGAAAGCTCCTTTTTTGTGTGTGTGTGTGAAAGTAGCGTCTTTGTGACGGGGGAAGTCGTGATCGATTAATCTGGGTCAACTTCCTTTTGCCTTCTGTGTATCGTTAATAAAAGATGGGAAACGATGGTCCGTAATGTGAAACAAAGCGATGAAAAAAAAATGGAAAGCCCGGGCAAACGTGAGGCGCGCGCGGTGATCCACGGCGCGCTGGATCGCGGCTGTAGCGAAGTGGTCTTCCGAACGGCCTCCGCTCAAGAGAGACATGGACTGGAAGAAAATCGAAAAAAAGAACTGCGGGTTTCGAAAGTGGGCTAATGGCCGAGGTTTCGCGACTGCGGGAAACGTAAAGGGGCCGTTCAGAGATCGGCTTTGCGTTGCGCGGCCCCGAAACAAACTTAATAAAAAGGCGGTGATGCATTCTCTGAATGACACACAGCGGCTGACTCCGGAGTCGCATGAAGGCGCGCGCTCCGCATAGCTCGAACCGCACGTGGCAGTGATAAGCGTCAGATGCACGGTTGACGTATTTAATCCGATTAGGGAAAGGGTAGCAGTTGTGGACGCCACCGAAAATGGCTGCCGACGCGTCCTCCTTGGTTGCTTGGAAGACTAACCGAGTCGAGCGTATTTTGTGCTATCGTTGGTGTTCCTTAAAAATGGGATAAATGGTGCATAAGATTTGTGGTGCGTGAACACGGAGTGTGCAGAGAATTTCATTTCGATAGCACGCTTGAAGAACCGATGCCATCGGCAGCTGTATAGATGTTTGGAGCGTAAAATTACGTTCTCTGTGTTTACGAATTCGATGTAGCGCTATATGATCAGCAGTAACTTTAAAATCGTTGCGGTTGCGGTGTCCACCCAAGAGTTGGTTACTGGCAGATGGAAAACTGTCCACCTGCAGGCTGCGAACTAAGTATACTGCCTCGGGTATAATGACCTTTAGGGTGCCACCGCGGATATTGGTGTGTTAAGCTTAGTTTGCCGCCTCGGTTACAGCGACCTTTCGTGTGTTAACTCGAATATAATGCCATTTCGGATATAACGAACTTTTTTGTGTCAGCCCTGGATATAACGAACTTTTGGCTCCTCAGGGGTTCGAACGCTCTACCGAGGATCACCTAGGAGTTTCATTGTGGGCTGAGTAGCATAACCGCTCTGTAGCCACCGGTTGCTTATGGTCGCTAGCATCCTATCGTCTCTGTGTTGCCGCGTATCCGCGAAACATTCTGGGATCGACGGAATCGTCCACCTGGCAGAACGAGGACGAGAGGCGTCGGCCGTGTAGGTTGCTCGGAAATGCCAAAGACAAGACCTGACTTCGTTTTATGAGACAGCACGGAACCCTAATCGGTGCGGAAACCCGACGTCGTCCGGAAATAAATCCTGGTTGGCTGGTGGGCAGTGACGCTACCAGACCGGAGAATGCCCATTGGATGGAGGGTCACCAGACCAGGTGACGTCACTTCAAGCCTCCACCCGCCAGCCGTGGAGGGTGGTGTACGAGAAGGGCAAACTAGGACAAGTCCCCTCAGTACGTCACTTCCGGCAAATGCATCAACAGCTTCAAAGGCTATCGAATTACCCACGCATAATGGGATTAGATGTCACTGTGTTCTTCGCTTTTTTTACGCGTGTTTGGACGTGTTACCGTTCGTGTCTGCGTGCGCTGCCAGGCTTTTTTTTTATTGCTTGTTTTTTACCTCTGTGTACACTTCATGCGTTGTTGCATCACCGAAAGAACGTCGCGTGTATAGTAGGTATATATACCCTTCCGTGATTGTGGCCCTTACCGATGACGCAGTGGCATGAGTCGCAATTCTTCTGAACCTACGAGTCGGAGGAACGCAGTAAGCGGCTCAGTATTTTGACTTGATGCACTGCCATTGAGCCATTTTTTTTATTCTTTTTTCTCGTTTGCAGCGGCATCGACTTCGACCTAGTTTTTCGGTATGTGGAAATAACAGCGTTTTTTTTTTTTACCCCGCGCGCAGCCCGCAGCACGAGACCGGAGAGATTGTTTATGCAAACAGAAAGGCGCGTAATCTTGTTAGCGCTCCGAGCGTTCGCGCTGTCCTTGCATGTATAGCGTGTTTACAGTATAAGCCGGCCCGAATATAATATGCGTCGATCGACGGCCCGTTCTCCCATCGTGCATACGCTGGCCTTCGGGGGTGGTTCTTAGTGACGCGTTGATCGCAGGGCGTCCACTGGGTTCCATTTCTGTGGTCGTGCCTCCGGCCTTCCGCCGATATTGAAGGTTCACTCGCACGCACCCACATTGGCGACACTGAAGCGGACAGAAAAGTGTTTGTTCCGATAAAGTTTAAAATACGCAGTGTCAGCCGGACGGAGGCCCAATCGCTGGGCGGTGCTTTCTCGGAGGAGGCAGTTTGCCGGTGCGCTCGCACGGGGTTCTTATTGGCGAGGAGATGAACACGAGTTTACCGTCACGGCGTACCACGCCGATGTGGACCCCGTTCACCCTGCAGACGCTCCCCTGCGCAGATGTTTAAGTAAAATGTGTCCTCGCAATATTATCCGGCTATAGTTGGGGGAGAAAGTTTTTCTGTTACGGCATCCAAGTCACTCGCGATTTTTGTTGTTGTTCTTGTTGTTGGTGACGAAAGGAGGAGGAATTTATGCGGCAAAAAGAGTCGCATATTACGCGACAGCGTTTGCAGCTCATTCGGTCGAAAAGCCGTTGGCGTAGTCGGCACCGCTTGTCGGGAATAATCGGGGGCTGCATGAAAAAAAAATCTCATATTGGGCATTTGTGATTCTAGTAATTGAGAATTCATTGGTGCGCGATAGGCGATGAGGAGTTAATTAAATCATTGTAGT
This sequence comes from Amblyomma americanum, assembly GCF_052857255.1. Taxonomy (NCBI): domain Eukaryota; kingdom Metazoa; phylum Arthropoda; class Arachnida; order Ixodida; family Ixodidae; genus Amblyomma; species Amblyomma americanum. The sequence continues at coordinate 151,919,825 of NC_135501.1, read as the reverse complement.
TGATTTTTTTAATAAAAGAAGTGAAAAAAATTGGAAAAAGGGGGTTCGAAGGTGTCGAAATGCTCAGGATGAAAAGCCAGTGCTTGACGATGCTAATTAAGAAATTTTAGAGTGCGCAATTGATCAATTAATTGAGTCAATTGAAAAAAAAATGAAGAATGCTTTCAAAGGTGTCGAACTGCTCAGAATGGAAAGCCAATGTTTGCTGATGCTGAGTATCGATGTATGTCGCCAATGTGTGAATGAATCTTGTACAGTAAATTGTAAAGAGTCGCGTCAGCGTCAGACGACGCACCAAACGCCGTACGCCATCGCGTCAACTCGTAAGCGCAGCACAGGAGTCCGACGTTTTTGTTGTTGTTATAGCGACGCTCGCCGCGGTAGCTCAGTGGTTACGGTGTTCGGCTGTCGAGTCCGAGGTCGCGGGATCTCACGTCAGCCGCAGTGGCCACATTTCGGCGAAGGCGAAACGCAAAAAAGACACCCGCGAGCGCTGCGCGATGTCGGGGCAGGTCGGAGAACCCCAGCAGTGGTGTAACATAACTCGGGGGGCCGAAGAACTCGGCGCCATTTTTTCGCCGGCGGCGTTCGCCTGTCTCGGTCGACTGGGCCCCGGGCCAGGTTTTCTGGGATCGCGTTGCGTTCTCTTTCTCGCGCCAGGGCGTCCAAACCGAATTACGGGTGCAAACAAAAGACTTTTTTCGAGCGCCTTCGCGAAGGGTTCGAGGAAAACTCGCGAAGGCCGCGGGGTCCGTTCGGGTTTTGCGAGGCAGATCCGCCGTTCGGCGCCGATGTGGTGTGCGCTTCTCCCCGGCTGTCGCCGCTGTATCCGCAAAGGCACGCTCATAGTTGTATAGACGGCGCTTCCTGAAGCCGCCTGATTTGCAGTGAAAGAAAACTCGCAGGACAGTTACGACTATGTAACGCGAGATTCAGCGATAGCTGTTTAGGCGGTTTAGTCGCGTGATGCACCCCTGCACTGGCAGGCGGCTGTTCCACACAGAGCCACCCGTAGGCTTATGCGACCCAGGTTGACCGGTTACGCCGACGGCGACGATAAAGCCATGGAGGGGCGCCTAACAGCTCTCGCTGTAAAAAAAGAAAAAAAAAGTTAAAAACCCATATTCTTACACTGTGCCTCGATGTTGTTTATTTTCGCTTGTCCTAAAGCGACAGCTGCAGAACAACGGACCCCCCCCACCGGCCCTCAGCGGATGCGTAGCCTACTCATTCAGCGTCCGGTCACGTGACCGCCACTTACGGATTACGGTCGACGCTGTCCAGTTTGCGCACTTCCAGTGTGCATGTCAGCCACTGCCAGTTCGCCCAGCATTCGGTCCTGATAGATTTATTTGCGGAACTCTGCGCTCAATTTCCCGCCAACTCGATCGTTGGTTACTCACACGTGCCTTGATATAGATGCTTTCACGAAGAGTGGAGGGTATGGGGAGGGTGGTCGCGACTGTATCCATTACTTTCTTGGCCCTTGTGAAGGCGTGGTATTTTTTTTTCTTGCAGTTCTCAAGAGAATGTCGGAAGCGGGAAATATCCCCTATTTTCCGCTGTATCGGCGTCCCTTTGTGTCGCGTAAAAACGAAGCGCGTAGTAAGCCAGGACATTGCGTCTCTGGTTCCGAGACGAGTCGCGCGCTCCCTCCCCTGCCTCCGGAAATTCCCTGGACGCCCGTGTGAACAGCCGCCCGTCGGCAGTCCGGAAGAAACAACGCGAGGAAGAAAAAAAAACTTGAAAGCAAAAAAAAAAAAAAAACAGACAGAGGCTGCTCAGATGGAAGCCTCTGCTGTCCGGATAAGATATGCGCGCCTCTCTTATCCGTGTGGTTGTGTGCGCGTGTATACGAATACGGCCTTGCGGTTAGCGCGTGATGCTCCCTCCGAGCAAGGGTGACGGGCTCTTTGATGGCCCTATTTGCCACGCCTCGTGTCACGTCTGTTCCGCGGACCAACGCTAGCCCTCGCAAAAAAGCTCACGGCTGACTTGCGACGTCCGCGCGACTTGCACATTTTGGTCTGCGACTGTGCTGGGGCTGTCTGTGCGCGTGTTTGGCTCTTCGTGACTTCATCAGCCTAAGGCCGTCCTAAATGTGCGTATATACCCTTGGTTTTTACCGGCTTTTTTTGCTTCCAATGGCGCCGACTGACTGGTGTAGAGAGCGGTAGGGAATAGCTGGTACAAAAATGTCTACAGACAGTCTATAGACTTCTTATAGACTAGACTATATTGCCTTTTTATAGATACTTCTTTTTGTCTGTTTATAGTTTATAGACTGTCATAGACAAAAGACTACTAAAAGTGTATGGCCATAAATCTGTGCATGGTCTATAGACTATAATAATAATAATAATAATTGGTTTTTTGGGGAAAGGAAATGGCGCAGTATCTGTCTCATATATCTTTGGACACCTGAACCGCGCCGTAAGGGGAGGGATAAAGGAGGGAGTGAAAGAAGAAAGGAAGAATAGGTGCCGTAGTGGAGGGCTCCGGAATAATTTCGACCACCTGGGGATCTTTAACGTGCACTGACATCGCACAGCACACGGGCGCCTTAGCGTTTTTCCTCCATAAAAACGCAGCCGCCTATAGACTATCTGCAGGATTTGTTTTGCCTATAGACTTTTCTCGGGTTTGTCTATAGACTATAGACAGAAGTCTATGGACAGTCTATAGACTGTCTAAAGAAGTTTTCGTTTGGGAAAAAACTCGTTTCCCGCACGCGCCTTCCGAAACGATAGAGAGATTTAGCGCAGCGCGATCCGCTAAGGCGACCAGGTTCCTCGGGGCGCCGAGCTGCAGTGTGCATGCGCAAACGGCCTGTGGGCGCGCGCCTGCCACTGCTCAGGCGCAGCTGAGTCTCCCGCGGAAGCGAATCGCGCTATGCTAAATTTCTCAAGCTGTACTGCCTGAAGACGGCGCCTCCAGGCATTTTGCGCATTCCAAGTACTGCTCTATACGGGCGCTCTCTGGGGTCGTATCGCCCGTTCGCTACAGCTCTCGTTTGCACTTACATGCGTGATTGCTATGACGGAGTGTACGCTTAATTCTGCGGAGAGTGAATATGCAGCCATAGAGCTCAAGAGCTGAGAAGGCTCCACCCTGTAAACTAGTGTTTCTCGATGGATTTTTGCGTTGTGGCAAGTGTGGGCGTGTGGAAATAAATTGGCGCCGTAGTCGGCGAAGTAGTGGGCGAAAAAAGCGTTTCAAGTTACATTAACTGGAGGATCGTGTGCCCGAAAAGAATAGTGAAATGAAGCGTCGTTGTCAGGCTGCTTGCCATGCGCGCAGTTTTTCTTAACAGCGTGCGAAAGCGACATTCCGAGATATGTCCTTTTTTTTCGGTTTTTTTCTTCTCACTCTCTGTCTATACTTCGCACAGATAGCGCTGGGAGCACTTGTTTACAAACCTTGTGAAGCACGTGGTACGGTTTCTTTCGTGGAGTCGTGCGTTCCAGCTCAAACTGCGACTGCTCACGCTCGTGCGTTTTCCTGGCGGCGTTTTTGTGGAATGTTAATGTCAGGACAACAAAGCCAAAGTTTTGGCCCTGCCCCTCGCCCCTTACCGTTGTTGTTGTTTTGATTCCAACTCGACAGGTGTTTCTTTTCCGTGTTTTCTATTTGCTTGGCTTTTTGCCTAATGGTCGGTGAATGACCGCATTTAGGGCGAGGGTTTGCTTGACACCTCCTGCATGGTTGAATGTCCATCATCTTTGCATCGTAGAGGTTCCTGTTTCTGGGACCTTCTCTTTAGCTTCGGTGGTGAATTAATAGATACATTGACTGACTGATTGACGAACTGACTGATACGATTGATTGATTAATTGATTGATTGATTGATTGAAATGCATTGCTTGGCAAGCCGCCACGGTGGCCTAGTAGTTGCGCTCAGCTGCTGACCCGAAAGACGCGGGTTCGATCCCGGTAGCGGCGGTCTCCTTTCGTTGGAGGCGAAATTCTAGAGGCTCGTGTGCTGTGCGATGTCAGCGCACGTTAAAGAAGCCCAGGTGGTCGAAGTTTCCGGAGCCCTTCACTACGGCGTCCGTCATAGCCGGAGTAACTTTGGGACGTTAGACCCCCATAAACCACTAAAGAACCCCAGGTGGTCGAAATTTCAGGAGCGCTTCACTACGGCGTCCTTCATAGCCGGAGTAGCTTTGGGACGTTAGACCCCCATAAACCACTAAAGAACCCCAGGTGGTCGAAATTTCCGGAGCCCTTCACTACGGCGTCCTTCATAGCCGGAGTAGCTTTGGGACGTTAGACCCCCATAAACCACTAAAGAACCCCAGGTGGTCGAAAATTCCGGAGCCCTTCACTACGGCGTCCGTCATAGCCGGAGTAGCTTTGGGAAGTTAGACACCCATAAACCACTAAAGAACCCTAGGTGGTTGAAATTTCCGGAGCCCTTCACTACGGCGTCCGTCATAGCCGGAGTAGCTTTGGGACGTTAGACCCCCATAAACCACTAAAGAACCCCAGGTGGTCGAAATTTCCGGAGCCCTTCACTACGGCGTCCGTCATAGCCGTAGTAGCTTTGGGACGTTAGACTCCCATAAACCACGAGGCATTGGCATTGATTGGTTGATTGAAATACCCGCATCGCTCGGCGTGGGCATTGCCTTTAAAGGCGTGACAGAGGCAAAAGGGAACAGAGAAAGGCCCCGGCTGTAAGCGAGCGAGAGAGAGGGGACGCAGCGACGAAAGGACGACGCGGTTCAAAACACACGACACGCGGTGTTTTTAAACGCATCCTGAATGCGTATACAGGAAGAGCAGACGCCCTTATTCGCTGCCATTCGAAAGCGTCAGGCGCGGAATCTCGAGCTGTTCCTCCTTCTTTATTTTTTTATTTTTCGTTTGCTTCCGAGTTTTCACGCTTTTCGTGTGCATGTGGGCTTCGGTTCCTTTAAGGTCCGCTGATCCGATCACACTTCGGCACGCGTGCCACACGTGTGTGTTGCGTGTATGCACTGTAATATGATCTTCCATCCGGGTTCTCCCGGAACACCGAAAATTGGCTTCGCTTCGTGCTGTGCCGTCTACTTTTTTGCCCGGTCGTGCGCGACGACCGGAGTGTGTTCGCCCCCTGTGACACGTTCTTCGATCCCCTGTGCGAGCTGACAACAATTTTTAAAATCCCGCCCACGGCAGCGCCACCTTTTTGTTTTTCTCCGGTTGTTTTTCGTGTGGAGCGTGCGAGATTCCTTCGGGCGCAAGTCGCAGCAGCATGGCGTATGTGTGGTGGGTGTGCTGCGGACGCAGACGATGCGCGTCTCTGCTGTCCTACGGTGTCGTCGAACCCGACTCTTTGGGTGGCGCGAGTTTGGCGCTTTTATAATTTGAAGAAGTGCAGGGTGGAGTGGAGCTTTCGGGAAGTGTGAAATGGTTAAAAAAAAAGGATTAGGAGTTAGAGGACGTTGTTTAGGCAGGTGAAGACGGGAATTGACGTAATAGACTCCAACGAGCGAACGCGTACTATCTTGCTGGCAATTCATACGGCCGCGGTATAACTGGCTTCTTATTATGTGTACATTGTAAGCACTGTGTGCGACCTTCGTCTTCGTTTGTACATATTATTTATCGTCGTGCGACCTTCATCTTATCTGTACAGTGTGTGTGTGTGTTAGTATATAGGAATGTTTTCTCTTGTTTGATTTGTAGGCTTACTCAGTGGAATAATATTAGGGAGATTATTTTAGCTAATTAGGAAGCAGAGGGGAAAAACCACACGCCGCCGGTGGTATCCGAACCCACGACCTTCGGCGGTGGCGGATGTAGAATCTCTGCTTTCGGGGGTATTTATGCGGCGTGTCGCCTAACCCTTAGTGTGTTCGCCAGCGCCACCCTTGTCCGTATATATATATATATATATATATATATATATATATATATATATATATATATATATATATATATATATATATATATATATATATATAATATATATATATATATATATGAGAGAGAGAATTGTCAGTACTGGTTTCTTTCGTCTTCGTTTACCCACCAGAAAAGGATCAATCAACGATCGTCGCCACATACTCGGGCTCGATAATGTTCAATTGTGCCACTTAAAGAAAACAAAAATGCGCGGCAAAGCCTGCCTAAGCAGCGTGTGCGTGATTAATGGTCAGTTCGAATAAACGGGCATTTCGAAACTAAGCGACTTCGAATTTTCGATATTTTCACGTCGTGCGTCCTCACCCGGCTGTCACTACTACTGTCTGCGCCGGAAATAGAGCGAAACTCGAGCGTTCGTCTGCTCAACTTCGCAAGATGGCCTGCTGCGCCCCCGTCTTAGTGTTTCTGAGCACTTTTTCCTGCTGCGTTCGTTTTGTTCTTGTTTTTTTCGAGAAGAAATGGATTGTTGTGGCGTGACAGACAGCTGCGGGAATTTCGTCCGTCTGCCACATCTCGTATACCCGCCTCGACTGCAGTTGGAGGGATCCTCGAGAGTTGGACTTGAATAGAATTTGGCATTTTTCTTCCTTTTGTACACTAGCACTTCGATCTCTCTATTTTTTTCTCTGGTATCGGTCGCGGCGGTTTCATTTTTTTTTTTTTTGGGGGGGGGGGGGTGAAACGCGAAATCGGAGACCGAACTGCCCAGAACGCTCGCTTCAATAGGCCACCGTCACGCGACACAATTTCGCGGTGCTTTTTATTTAGTTTCCCGCTCTTTCATTTTTTTGTTTTCAGCAGACGACATATCGTTGCGTCGCGGCGTGTGCCGTCTGCTGCTTCTTTCAGTCTTAGCAGACAGCCTGCGACCACTGTGTCACGTTAAGTGTATATCGCTTGTTTTTTTGCTTGGGGCTGGAGACGCCATTGGGTTGGCGTGTCGTGACAGGTCTATCTCCGGAGCACGCCGACGTCATCGCGCCTCTATCCATCCTGTCCTCTTACTTCCTCGCTTGCGAGTGAATTCGCTTTCGCTGCGCAATCCTGGCTTTCCTTTCGTTTGTTCTTCTTTTCTGCTCGACCTGCAAGCATCGTTTCGCGGCCTCTGCACTCCGCTGCTTAGGAGAGAAAGCGTTCCACTTTTCCCACAAAGTTCGTGTGCATTTTATTTTCATTATTTTCTTTTAAAGTATCGCCGTCTGCCGAGCGTCGTTCAGAAAAAAAGGCCGCAACGCGACCGGTCCTGCGCGCTGTTGGAATTCCAGAGTGGGGGAAAAAAAGAGAAATAAATGAAGGCGCTTTCGTTTTCCGCGACCTTTCGTCGGTGGCGCCGGGGCGGTCGGGTTGCGCAACGCGCCTTCTTCCTTTCCCGGAGGACCTTGCCCGCGGTGGGAACAGGAAGTGGGCGCCCGCCGCTGGCGACGTCATTCGCTGACGTCGTCTCTGCTCTCTTCCGCTGTGTCGCACGGGTTGGGAAGCGAGCGTACGAAGCAGGGCGGAAGGAGCTGGGTGTGCGTGCAGTCGGCTTTTTAATGCAGAAGCCATCTTTTTTTTCCTCGTTAAAGAGACGCCCAGGGCAACTGCGCGCAGTTTTTCTTCGTAGTGAAATTCGATTGCTTGGCTTTCTCTGGCACTGTTGACGTTCTTTTTTCATCGTGCTTCGCTCAATTTGTGCTTTTAATGGAGTTAAACTTTGCGGCAGGACTGTGAAAGACCCGATTTTAGGCGTGAAATTAGGAGTTGGAAATGAGGCGGTGTTTAGAGCGGAAGCTCTACTTCTCCCGCGCCTAACCTGAAGGTCAAATGATTCCGAGATTTGACCTCTAAACTGGGGGCTCGCCGGGGGCGTGGCTCTTTGACGTCATACCACGTGACTCACCGCAGCTGCGTCGGCCGCTCGCCTCGCCAGCGGAGCCCTCCACTACGGCACCTCTCTCTTCATTTCTTCTTTCACTCCCTCCCTTATCCCTTCCCATACGGCGCGGTACAGGTGTCCAACGATATATGATAATAATTGGTTTTTTGGGGAAACGAAATGGCGCAGTATCTGTCTCATATATCGTTGGACACCTGAACCGCACCGTATGGGAAGGGATAAGGGAGGGAGTGAAAGAAGAAAGGAAGAGAGAGGTGCCGTAGTGGAGGGCTCCGGAATAATTTCGGCCACCTGGGGATCTTTAACGTGCACTGACATCGCACAGCACACGGGCGCCTTATCGTTTTTCCTCCATAAAAACGCAGCCGCCGCGGTTATTATCGTCAGCTGTACCACGTGACTCGCCGGTCGCCTCGCCGCTGCTTTCGCTCAGCATAACTAGGTTCAGCCCGGTTGAACCCCAGCGTTTTTTTCCCCGCCACTGGATTCATGCTCGTGAGGTTGGAACATGATGATGATGGCGAAAGCATTAGTCACTTCGTGATTGGTCGAGCTTCGACACGTGAAAATCCATGGCTAGTGATAAGAGCCCATGCAGAAATGAGGTAAATATTGCCGCGAGTGGGTTTCGAACCCGCGGTGGCTCGAACAGATCAGCTTCGCCGGCCACTGCACGGGGGCACTGTATGCTATCGCCACAAATGTTCACGCCTCGTGTTGAACGGCAACGCACTCCCGCGGTGTGCAATCGGGCGTCTTCGTCAACTTCCGTCCGCGGCGCGAACAGATGAGATCAGCTTAACCGCCATCAGAGCTTAACCCGAGTCTAACATCGTCGCCAGACGTGCCGACGACCCAGCAAAGCAAAACTATGAGCCAGCCAGGCTAATTAAACACGCGCTTTCCCACGTCTACTCGGTTTAACTACGTTAGAACGCTACCACTTTTTTGGTTCAGTTTTCTTGCTTCCTCAAGCTGGGAAAATCGGCCTTAGTGGCGCGATTTCTGCAGCGGCAGAACCAGGAAAGTGCGCAGGGATAGGACGACGAGTGGAGAGATATATTATAGCTTTGCCCACGGTCGTACAGGCTTACGGGCCAAGTGTAGAATCACCATAGTCTTTCGCAGAAGACGTGGTCCAAACAAGGCGAAAGAAGTGTCTGTGTAATCCTCATGCTTCGACGCCTTGACCTCTCGTACCTGCCTGCTCGCGCTTGCCGCAATAAGCCGTAGGTTAAATTGAGCTTCCCGGTTGGGAGCGCTTTGTAAGTCGGAATTAGGATACTACACCGAGGTGCTAACGATCGCACCAAGCCTCGCCTCGACGGAATGAGTGGTGTATGTACTGTGCTTGTGCAACTGCGGAAGGAGCCTGTGGTCGTGTGATGTGCCAAGCGGGCGGCGCTTTAAAGCGACACCGGAGTCGTTAGACGGTGGCGAAACGGGAAGCTCAGCTCGTGACTGCGCCGTTAATTATCGCCGGCCCGAAGCCCAAGCCCGGATGGGATGGTGACGCAAAAGGTGGTACGTGCGCTGGCGCGGCTTAAACGCGCGTATGTATTTGCAGTTGTAATTATGTGGGTGATCTTGCCCTGGGTAAACTAACAGCTGGGCGTTGTATTATATCGTATAGCAGCTAACTCCTACACCTACCTGCTGCTTATACCGGGTGTTTCACCTAAGATTTTCGGCAGTTTTTGAAAACAGGTTCTTTTTTTTTTTACTTAGAAGAGCGCTTTTCTCGGCATAGCATTGTAAGTGATGTAGCGGATCGGAAATCAGATAAGACGTGCTGATTGACTAATGTTGTATAGTTAGCTGCTTGACTAATGTTGGGTAGTTAACTTTTTAATCATTGTTGTTAGTCTCCGTATTTATTGAGAGGCGTGTAGCCCAGCGTATGTAATTTCCATATGAGATTTTAGAATTCCGGAGACGCAGTTACCCGCGGCACTGCGGCCCAACAAATTTCTTCTACATCGCTCCGAAATACACGCGCCTTCGAGAAGCTTGCAGGCAAAGCAACCCCTCCAGTGCGCTCAACTCGTCTAAGCGGACAAAATTTGTTGGACAGCAGCGCCGAGGGTAATTGCGTTTTCGAAATTCTAAAACCTGATACGGTTATTACTTGCGGTGGGCTATGCGCCTCTCAATAAATAAGGAGGCTAACGGTAACGATTGAAAAGGTGTCTACTCAGTACTGGTCAACCGTCATGCTGTATAATAGCACGTCTTAGCTGTATTCTAATACACTGCTACACCGCTGACAATGTTATGCCGAAAAAAGCGCTCTTCTAACTCGAAAAGTCTATTTTCATAAATTTGCAGAACATTTCAGGTGAAGCACCCGACATGATTGTTCAAGTGGGCCTATAGAATCTAACCCGGTTGATGCACTTAGCAAAACACGTTGTGGGGCTAGTTGATGAAGCATAGTTTCTCGAAGTTCCCGTCCTGTGTACTTCTTCCTGTGTCCTTGTTTTTTGTAGCGCTATAAAGAACTTCGAGAAATTGACGCACTTAGCCAACTCAACCTTTTGTGAGAGCGTGCTGCACCCAGCAGCCGTTTCGGTGTCTCGGGTGCATTTGGCAACCTTCGCATCGCATATAGTATGGCTTTGTTTGGGCTCATACCCAGTAAATAATTTCTTCTCATAACAGAGAGCTTGGGTACCGCCTCCTCGAAGCTGGCGGTGAATGCGCTCGCCACGCCAGCTTCTGGGCTTTTTTTGAACTTTGATCGCCGTCATCGTGGTTACAGTTACGTTCTTTCTCCCACTTAACCCAATAAACCCTATTTATGCGCCAGCATGCGGCCACCTTATTCCCTCAAACTTCCCCAATCTCTTGGTACCCTTGCCGTGGAGTCTGCGCATTAAACAGAACGGAGTAAAAATTGGAGGGGGCACTTATAGGCTCCGCCTTAATGGCATGGCGCGGTAGCGTAATGGCTTAATTCCCGTATATGCAGAATCGGTCAATATCTACTTCACATTCATATATCCCCGGGAGTCCTCATACCCCTTCCTGGCGCAGTGGTGCAGCAGTTAAGCGATGCGCCACTGCCCTGCGATGGCAGGTGCTCCCAGCGGTGGGTCTTGTGTGGCGCAGGTCGCTCTTTCCGAGCGACCAATCATCAACTTAACTGCCACCTGCCACTGTGAGCAGTTTGTGGTGACCCCGCAAGGTCACGTGACCTAGGGGGCCCACCTGCCTTCTAGGTTGCTCTCTTTCACTCACAACGCCGACACCGAATTTTCTTGGGAACGGGGCCTGAAACTCTATCGCGTCAAAAAGGGAGTGCGCTGGAGGGTTGGGTCGCCCCCTTTTGACTCCAGTGCAGGCGTATTCGAGTTTAAGAATCCACTCTATTACCCTGCTTAATTGAGGGTTTTTTATCAGTTCCCTCATTTTCGGTTGTCTTCTGGGAGTACCTTTACTGGTTAGATCCTGAGGGCCATGGCCAGGGGGAAGTGCAGCGCTGTTTTAAAGTGTTCAGCGCTGTCGGCGAGCGAATGCGTTGCTGGGCCTCTGGCACGTGACTCGGCGCGTGTGGCAGAATGTGCTGTCCTTGAGTCGTTCGAAGATGGCCGCTGGCGAAGGTTTTGAGTCCGCCTTCCGTCAGTACTAGTACTAGTTAGTGAAGGAACCGGCTATAAACGGGGGCGTCGTCGTTGCGGCTTCGATAGCGTGGCGGTCACGAATCGACTTGGCACGCCGCTGTAGGTAGAGGATTTCGACTTTCCTTAACCCGGAGCGCAAATCAGCCGTTTAAATAGAAACGCGCCGTTCTTCGAAGTGTGGCTCGGTGGTGTTGCAGTGGGCTTTCGTTAATTCGAACTCGCTTGATTCGCACTTCCTGTTCATTCGAGCTGACGTCCCGATCCTGTCGACATGACGTGCATCCGTCGCGGTTGCCCAGAAGCTACGGCGTCATTCGGCTGGTGAGACCCAGGTCTCGCATCCGGCGCCGCGTTTTTCACAGAAGACGCCTGTGCGCTGTTACTGCTCGGTAACGGATTTAGTGTGCAGCTTCTGAACCGCAAATCCACCATACATACCGTACAATACATACCTTGCCATATATACCATGCCGTACATACCATACCGTACATATCGTACCTTACCATACAGTAGATACCTTACTTTACCGTATAGTACATACGATACCGTTCCTTAACTTACATACCATACCAATCATACCTTACCATACATACCGTACCCATCATCATCATCAGCCTGACTACACCCACTGAAGGGCAAAGGCCTCTACCGCGTCGCTTCAATTAATCCTATCCTTTGCCAGCTGCGGCCACCGTGTGGCTGCAAACTTCCCAATCTCATCCGCCCACCTAACTTTCTGCCGCCCCCTGCTACGCTTGCCTTCTCTTGGAATCCACTCCGTTATCCTTAAGGACCAGCGGTTATCTTGCCTTCGTAAGATACCTATCGTACCTAATCATGGATATCATACCATACTGTTTCATACCTATCATACATACCATACTGTTTCATACCTACCATACCAACTTCAGGTGCAATAAAAAGTCTTTCCTTTGTTTGATCTCCGCATTATTCGTACAAATGTTCGTCCCCTTCGTGTTCGAATTGCCGCGAGTCGACTGCGGCTGATTATATGCGCCGCTGATATCAAAGCATGGATAGCGCGCCGACGAAGTGTCGGAAATATACGAGCCGCCTAGTTCGTTACTTGGCCAAGCAGTGGCGTTGCTGTCGCACCTCTGGCAGAGTTCTGAGTACGTCAAGCGAAGCTGGTGCTCTGTGTCTGGGTGTGTTTGTTGCACAGAGGCTGTTTACCGCGTGTTTCAGTTTCCTCCGGGCCGGGCCGGGCCGAACGGAATGCGTTCAGAGACCACGGCGCTGTTCCTTTTCTATGCCCCCTGTCCGTAATAAGCGCGTATTTCGGAGCACGCGTTCGGGAAAGCAATAAGCGAACGACGGATCGCGGAAGCGCGTTAAAAACGCCGCAAACCGGCCGGGCAACAACTTATTTCTCTGTCGTGCCTCCCGCGGTCGGTGTGGCGGCGGCGTTCGGTAAGTGGTAGCGCACACACACACACCCCGGAATAGAAGAGAGGCCGGTTGGCGCTCAAGGAAAGGACTGCAGAAAAGGCTCTCGATAGAAACGCTTGCCTGCCGCATTCTGCCGCCAAGTGCCGCTTTCTTGTGGGCGTTCAGGGCAGAGCCACTCGTTGCGCGATGAATGCACAGCGCGAGGGCGGGTTTTGGTCCTTTGCTGTGTTGCGGCGGGGGTAAGAAATCGCGTGCCGACGCCGGGTTGAAGAATGCCGCCACGCCGGCGACCTGCGCGGTTGGTAGGTAGTGGTGGCGGTTACCATTAGTGTCGCTACTGCTGATGATGGCGATGAGGATGGTGTAGGGTGTGCCGTCACCCCTTTCAGGGGCGATTGCCGGTGGCGGTGCAGACGAAGTACTGTTCTTTTTTTTTTTGTCGAAATTTAGTTTATAGAGTACTCTGACGGATGTCGGTGGAGGCTCACTTAAAATCTCGCCCCTCCCCCGAGCAATGATGTTCCATCGTTCCGTGCCGTAACCGAAAAATCCCCCAAGTTGGATAAAAAATTTACCCATTTCAGGCCCTTTTCTTTTTTATGCAGTCACTTGAAAACTCCGCAAATATGGGAAGAAGTCCGACAGTTAGTTTCTCTTTAAGTTGCTGAAATTCCGTAAAAATTCTCTTTTCGGAAAATTTTACTCCTCAAATTTCCTGGAGATGGGGCATATTCTGCGCCCCGCCGCGGTGGCTCAGTGGTTAGGGCGCTCGACTACTGATCCGGAGTTCCCGGGCTCGAACCCGACCGCGGCGGCTGCGTTTTTATGGAGGAAAAACGCTAAGGCGCCCGTGCGCTGTGCGATGTCAGTGCACGTTAAAGATCCCCAGGTGGTCGAAATTATTCCGGAGCCCTCCACTACGGCACCTCTTCATCCTTTATTCTTTCACTCCCACCTTTCCCCCTTCCCTTACGGCGCGGTTCAGGTGTCCAACGATATATGAGACAGATACTGCGCCATTTTCCTTTCCCCAAAAAACCAATTATTATTATTATTATTATTATTATTATTATTATTATTATTATTATTATTCTGCGAATGGAACATCACTACCCCGAGCTGCTCTTTATTTTTTACATTTCCGCAGTTGACGGACGTCGTAGCCTGAGGTCACAGCAGCCGCCATTTAGTTTTCTGGAGCACGCGAAAGCCCCCGTGCGGTCTAGTGGCCTTATCTTCTTCTCTTGCTTGGACCTGCGCTGCTGAAGCGACCCGCTAGGCAACACAGTGGCGCCCGTGACGTTACGTGAACACCGAGGTCGTCATTGACGTGAAAAGTCACGTGGAAAGGTCACGTGACCTTCCGTCAGCGTGACCATGGACTGGGTCACATTACTGCCGAGACGACGTGTTCAAGTATCGAGGAGTGCTTATGTTTTCGGGACGGGCCCCTCTGTTTACGATGGGACAGGGTCGTCGGTAGGGGGGGGGGGGGGGGGGTATATCTTACCAGTATCGCGGGGTGGTGGAATAGAGGGAACAGAATGGCGTTCGAGGACCACGGAGCCATAAACGGGGAATGAATGAGGGAGCAGTGGTTTTTCTATGGACTTGGGTTATGGTTGTTGAGTGGAGGGAGAGACCACTGAGGGAGAGAGGGGCAGACTAGAAAGCGCGATGTTTTGGCCGCCGATCGTTAACGGCCCGGATAAAGGCAACGCGGAAGAGTGGAGGATAGCAAGCCTGAAAAAAAAAGAGCGAGAGAGCGGTGAAAAAAGCTCTTTCGCTCTACGTCGTATGTGCGGTGCTTTGGAAACTATAGTGTGGCTGTACCGCAGCAATTCTAGCGCTAGTATATATTGGTTCCGTTATCTTTACTTTCCACGTTTTTTCTACGCGCAGCAACTCCATCGTGGCAGGCACGGGTAAAGCGCAGACAGTTTTTGTAGCTTTGTACTTTCCGGCACGCGTCGTCCGGTTTTTAATAAGCGTTCATTTTTTATTTTCTTTTTGTTGCGCGCGTCGCTTTCTCGGCGTCCGCACGCGCTTGTGCATGCGTCTGCTGAAGCACAGTTGTCTGCTACCGACGTCGCCGGCGGCGTTTTCTGAGCGCACTAAACTCCGGGCGTTTTTCGCGGTCGGTCGCACGGTTCCGCACCGTCCGCTGTCGCCTTCCGCATCTTTTTTTTTTGTTTCTTTTAATCTTCTTTAGAACCGTATACGCTCTCGCTCTCTCTACTTTTTATCTCCGACGTCGTTGGCGCACTGCCCGTCTTTGTGAAAACCCGATACGCTCTTAGCTCTTTTTTTTTGTCGTTTCTTTTCGCCAGAGTTTCGTCGGCTTCCCGGGGGCAGCGAGTGAGGAAATGTAGATACTTACAAAGAGAAAGAGAGGGGTAGCCTAGTCTAGCCGCCTTTGCGGTGGTCGTCGTCTAAGTTTAGGCCGTATTTCTTGTATTTGTTTCTTTTTTCTTCATTCTCCCCCACCTAGAAGACCGGCCCGCGCAGACTATAGCAGACGGCGCCGAAAAACCCGCTTTCATTTCTGTGTCGTCCGGTACGGCGCGCGCGCGCGTGTCCGCGAAAGTTTTCGTCTGCGTATGTGAACGCGTTTTGCCGGCACCCACCGCCAATCTCGCTAGCAATGTATATGTTATACACCTACCGCCTGTCATCGTCTGTGGATGTATATTCGCCTCGCTGATCTCGACTGGGCCGTTGTTCTGCTCGTTGCTAGCACAAGTGACTGCGTTTAGTCATTGTAGCGGTGACAGTGACGCAATTAGCGTGGTACGCGTGTTGAAACCCCCTCCTGCGGAGCGCGATATGTGAATGGCGCCCGACTGTGGAGGTCTTCGACCGCGAACGCAAGTGCAACCTCTACCATTCCTTCCTCTCTTTTGTCTGTGATCCCATTGTTTCTATCCATTTCCTTGCCTCTTATCTACCGGATTCTGCTACCTCTTCCGTTTTCGAACATCATTGTGTTTCGCGGTGTCGTCGTATAGTTGTAACATTCGCAAGGTCGCCTTTGCCAGGGTGTTTCTCGCTAGGTGGTCGGTCCGGTAGAGTGCAACTGTCTAGCATCTTTGTTGGTTCGTTCCATGGGTGTCATGAAAGTGATTTGAGCCATGAAAGGGGCCCAGCGTGATGAGGGTGATGAGGGGCTGAGGTATGGAACTGCGTAACGAGACCTTTTTATTCCGTTGGGTAGACTTCTTATAACGTACTGTGTACCAATTTTTAGTGCGGTAGTATTACTGCAAGCGACAAATTCTCATGTGAATTACTTCCCTTCCCTCGTCTGCATTTGCTGAGTAGTTTCCACTAATAATGCAAAAGAAAAGGACTAGTTCCATGTTGCAGTGATTGCCCTGTACATCCTTTCCACTTTTCACTGTTGTGTGCATATGTGAAAACCTGTGACAACTAACATTTCGTGGCAGTTGACGAAGTAGTGTTTCCTACCGGACCACTTTTATTTCAGAGATATAGTGCCACATTTAACTCTTGCATAAAGCACGTCTGAGCAGTGATGGAAGCTTTTTTCGTGCTAGATTTTTTTGTTGGGCTACCTTCATTGGAAAAAATTAAGCGATGAACTCAGTTGTCCGGCATGTTTGCCTGCTCCTTCAGAGTATGCTTCTGGTCTTTGGAGCTCGGCACTTCCTGCAGTTATCGTGGCGTTTGCTCGCTGATATGGAGTGGGAGAACCACTTCAGCAATGCCAGTGGCTCATTTCTCAGCTGTGCTTCTGAGTGCCAAGGTTGAGTGCAGCATATGTATAATTGCACATCAGAGAGCGTCCGTTTACTGTACATGTGCAGTCTTTGTTGAAAGTTTAAAACTCAAGGGTTTTGCTTCCGGACGATGCTGTGGGGCTTGTTATGTATTCCCAGCTTTGCATACTATTTTGAAGGTGAGATTATTTACATGCCCCCCCCCCCCCCCCCCCCTCCCCCACACCAAGGTTAGGACTTTCAGGGAGGCTACAAGAGCTCCCAACATTGATTAGAAGTAAACCACATAGCCTCTTTATTTATGATAAAGGCTTTTCGTTCCTATATTGTTTTGCTTCCATGTGGTACTTGGCAGAAAAATCCACGAGCAGGAGGGCTCCACAGGCCTTTTAATGAACAGGGATGGAATTGTAAGCACTCACATCTTGGTTTGTAGTCGGAGAGACTGTGCTTTGCTACAGCAAACAAAGCCTTCATTCACATGGTCAGGCCCCACGTTTTTATGCAGCGCTCACTTAAGTATCTTTAACTTTGCGGAATTTTTGCTTGTAGTCATTTGCTCTTCATGTAGTACGATATGTTCCTTTTCTAAGAAAAAGGTCTGTTGTGAAGTTATCAGAACACTTAGGATTTCCAGTAGTCACAGGTTGTTTCTAGACATTGCACAAATGATAAGCGCACAGATGGCATGTGCTGCATAATTTAGGCTATCATTTAATTAAGGATGACATGTTTAGAGCACTACATGCATTGATACTCTCCATCCAGTATTTATTTCATTTGATAGAGAGTATTGATATCGATCATCTTATATTCCTTTCAGGCACTGTTATTAGAAATGTCCAGATTTTTCCAAGTAGCATGCCATGATAGCACAGCAATATATTTCTGTCCTTCCAGATCCTCAGCTATGCAATTTTGTTGATGCCTCATATGTCCACATAGTGATCAAACACTAGTTTCAGGGTCTCAGTTTACTTCTTTCGACTCATTCCTGTTGTAAGGAGTCGTCAGCAAATTTTAATTAACTCAAGCTAGCAAATCGAACAGAAGAAAATGTGCAGCCGCCAAAGCCATAATAGAGCTGTTGTAAAATGCAGAGACGATGTCGTAAAAACAGTCTTTTGCAGTGATGTTGCGTGCCTGGCTTGAAGTGGTTCTATGGAAGATTCTTCACATTCCAGGTTTTTTTTTTTTTATGGAGTCTATATTTGTGAGCATTTAGGCTCGTATAGCATGTGGCACGTACAAATGTACACACGGCGCTTGAAGGGGACATTGCTATTTACTGGAATCTGATGTTTGCGTTTAAGTAGTGTCAAAATATATTTTACCTCGTTGCTAATAGCAAGGTTGTTGAAAAGCAGGAATAATGGACTAGTCAAAAGGGCTCCGTAAAGGGCTCTCGAAAAGGAGAGGTATTCCTGTGACGACAAAGGACGCTGCTTCACGAATATTCTCTAGCAAGAATGTTTATGCCTATTGTAGAAGTTGAGTTATCTATAGTCAAACTTCGAATTTCAGCATCTTTGCGCCTTCCCTTCTCCTCGCGTCAGGTTTTGCTCGCTCAAAGGTTAGTGTTTCTCCCGTGGAAATTCCTGGGGGGGGGGGGGGGGGGGGGGAGGTTGTTGGAGTTCCCTTACCTGCTGTAACGACACTGTGTAGAGGAGGAGGGCAGAAGCATGAAAAAGTCACTGGAAAGGACTCTCTAACTGTCGCTTGCTATTGTGGGTTCTCGGCTGCACGTAGGAGTGCACTATTTGGCTCGGGTGCTCATGACGAGAGGATGCAGCGACTGAGTGAGTTTATGTACACTCTTGAGAAGGTGCTTCAGAGCCCCATCAAAGGCAAATTATTCAGATGTTGAAGTTTACATTGTGCGGTGTGTCTGCCTGCGGCCATAAGCTTCAATTTAGTTGCATGTGGGGTTGCAGTGGCTCCCGATTTCTTCGAGATTGCACACCTCTGCTGAGTCGGATTTGTGTTTGTGCCCCTTCTGTTTTTGAGTGAACAAGCTGCCATGAGATAGACTGGTTAGACTTTTGTTCTTTTTTTGTTCATTATTTGAAGCATTTAAAGGAGGAACACAAAGCAAGAGAAAGCCCCTTTTGGTGCATATGTGGTCATTAATTGAGATGCATGAAGTTCTGGCGCTCGGTGATATTAAATACAACCATTCGCTGCTGCATTTTGCCACGTGAACGTTGTTAGTGTGTGTCGGCACATGTGCAGGCATTCAGATAAATGTCCCATGGTTTTAATTAAACCCACTAAATGTGTGAAAACCGCATGAAGGCACTTGTCCTTTCAACCGTTCAGCGAGGCTATTGCATGCAGGAGGTTTTGAGCAGTTTTTTGGGGTGTTTGTATGTGATACATGTGCTGGAGAGGGATGTTTTACAGTTCTACCTACTGCACTGGGCCCTTCACTGATGGCAGTTTACTTTTCAAGGCACATGGGGTACGCCTGCACGCTCTTTGTGCTGTCCGGATGTACTTGGATGTTGTGGTCCTGTGGTCTTAATTGTTTCGGCCCATTTTTGGTGAATGGTGCAGGGCCGACAGCAGTACTACCACCGGCGCCAGTGCCAGCTGCCTCAGCAGCCGGGGGGGAGGCCAGTCGAGTGACAGCGGTGGATCGTCTGGCCCCTCGTCACCCCACCAGGAGGAGGCCGACCCCATCAGTGACCGCCTGCTGCTCGGACCCCCCAACGACTGCCCCGCACCCGGCCACCACTCTCCCGTCAAGTTCGGCGAGCTCGTGCTACTAGGGTGAGAGCGCCACTTGCATGCGTGCCAGAGCACATGTGGAGAGCACATGTGGAGCGAGGGAAGCAGTTAGTGAAGACACCATGCACAGTCTGGCACTGACTGTGCTGCTTGAAACAGCAGAGGTGCTCGCTTTGTATTGAAGCCGTTAATCTGAAGGGCATTATTTATGCTGCAGATGGCACATTTTCAACCATTCAGTCGATGGGCTCGTTACAAAGGCTCTCTCATGTGCTCGTGACATGCAGCCGTTTTTTTCGCATTTAATTAAAGGGTGATAGCTTTCAGATTGCGAATTCTATATGCTCGTATGTCTCGTTTACTATGTTGTCCCAAAATTTTATCGCTGAAATCCGCTGGAAAATATTTAAAAAGAAATTTGTTTTCTGAACCACTGTGTCACTACGTATTGAGGAAACGCTACAAAAATCGGCATTTTTCTCTATTGCGGGTTTCTGACTCTCTGTTGCGGGTTTTTTTCACGTTTTGTTCATTATGAGCCCGTTTTGTTGCACTCGTAGACGTACACTATATGGGATGACAATCTTGGCTTTTCATTTTGGTGAGTTGTAGATTTTTAGTGTGACATCTTGTTTTCAGTTTAGTTATGTCTGTGCCAAGTGCTTTGTAAAAAATGAAAACAAAAGATTACTTTGTGGAAAAAAAAAGAATTTTGACACTGTTATTGCATAGCATGCATTCAGAAATTCAGTGAATATTGAAACAATCTTCTACCAAATTTTATCAAGTCTGCAGGCTTTCCAGGAGTAGAAAAGAAAAAATTTGTGGCAGAAATAGTTTGATATAATGCTGAAATTTTGTTTACCTGAGCTTAAAAGCGGTGCAAACATGCAAGAACAAATTTTTGAAATTCATCATAAAATAAGAAAGTCGAAAATAAGAAAGAAGAATAAGAAATTCCATTTTAACTGGGTGCATGGGGAGGGGCCGGTCTTGAAGAGGATCAGGCCAAAGACGCACAATTTGGAACTTGGGAAACAGCCCTGTCATGTCGCTTCACAACATGCCATTGACGATTTTAATGTGTCCAAACTGCAGCTGCAATGTCGTTCTTTTCTCGTGTGCCCTGTTGTGCAGGTACAATGGGTGTTTACCCCATGGTGAGAAAGGTAGGCGGCGGAGCAAATTCTTCCTGTACAGGCGTTCCTTACCTAATGGTATCAAGAAATCCAAGCACTACATTGTCAAGACACCTCAGTCTTCTAAGGCAAGTGTCCTCCAGCTCTTTTTAATGCGAAAACGTTAGTACCCCCATGTCGGTAAAAATTGTCCGGCATCGGAGGCGATCGTTTGAAGCCTCGCAGCCCTAGGAACCGGTTGCTCCAGCGACCTAGGTGGGTTACCTAGATCACATGACGGGGCGTTATCTCACTACCTACCCACTGGATTGTGAGCAAACTGACCACCGTGGCAGGTGGCAGTTAATTAATGATTGGCTGCAAGAGGTTGCTCGGGAACTGCACACTGGGTCTCACAAGCCCCACTGGTGGCAGCACCTGCCTCCGCAGGGTGGTGGCGCATCGCTTAAGCTCCGCACCACTGCGCCAGGAGTGGGATGAGGATTCCCAGCGATCTATCAATGTAAAATCGAGAATGACCCTGGTGCCGCATATATGGGCATTAACCCATTAACGCCATCACGTGATATCCTTAAGGTAGAGCTTAAGTGTCCCCTCCTGTTTTTGTCCTTGTTCTTGTGGAAAGTAAGTAGTCTGTTAGTAAGTGGGGAAGGGTTGTTCCTCACGTTAATTTTTGTGCCTGTTGGTTATGCGTTGTGTTTTATCAGCTGCCTGATGTGTTTGTGTCGTATAGTGAGGCCTAGGGTTTTCATGGATGCTGTTGAAGAGGACTCTGGGATAATTGCCGAATGTTTTAGGGCTTGTACAGGAGCATATCTGTGCAGAAGCACATTTTTGCGTGTCACACTAATTGCAATGTACAAGGCTGCACAGGCAGGTGCTGATTTGAATGCATGTTCAGTAGTGGAGATGTTCACTGTTGAGCCACTGTATTAGGTTTTACTCATAAAGGAGTATGGACACTTACTTTTTGGGTGCGTGTTTTTTTCTTTGTAATGATGCGTATGGCATTAGTATACATATATTACCACGTAGTATTTGCCTACGACCACTAAATAATTTATATGTGATTGAATTTCACTCTCATTCTGTTTCAGTTTCGATTTCATCAGCCAAACAATGGCTGTGATGCCAAAGTTGCGCATAGGTCATGCGAGGCACAAAAAAACTGCGGCACTGCAGCGTGCTGATGCTAAACAACGTTAAAGCCAGCCTGCCTCAAGAACTGGAAGGATAATCACTGAAGAAGCAATGATTACATTGCACTTTGTTCATGCCTCATGTGAACTATACGGAACTGTGACGTCACAGAGCTGTTGAAACGGAAACAGCGGGAGAGAAAAGTTCGATTATATGTTATTAAGCGCTCTTAGTCGAATACCACGTGGTGGTAAACGTAATGTTTCGTGCTTCACTGCAAAGAAGAAAACATGCCACCAAAATTACTTGTCTGTACTCCTTAAAGAACAATACACTAACAACAGCATTAAGCACAAGCTTGTGACATGTATATATATCCTCTCTTTTGTGTCTGTGTTGTGCCAAATGGTCTTGTGTCTGAATTGTGTTCTGCACGCTAGCTTGCCGCTGTGTGCTTTCTTGGCTTAAGCTGTGAAATCCGCGACCTGTTGTTGAGATGCACGTTCTCCCTCTTTGGATCCCGATCTGGTGACAGGCTGTGCTGGACACCAAGCAGCACTCCATTTCGTTCACGCTATCGAGGACGCAAGCGGTCATCGTGGAGTATGTGCTCGACGAGGAAACGGACCTCTTCCAGGTGGGCTTCTGTCTTTGCACCATGACGTGCTGCGGCGGAATGACGGCTTATTTTCAACTAGGGAAGTGCAGGAGAGGGTGACAGAGGAGGAGACTTGGAGCGTGCGCCGCTCGGTCATGGGATAATGGCGAATTGAACTGAGGGGGAGCTCCCCAGCCTCGTGCTTTTTAATTGCTGCTGAAGTGCAATGAGTCCCTTGGCTGCCTCAGCCAGTGAGTTTACTCTAGGGGGGGTATGATCTCGGCAGGCATTGCATTGCAAATGGTGGGCCCTGTTCGCACAAACACGAATTTTCTTGAGGTATTTTACGTGGTCACAGGCACGCCCAAGACGTGATGTGGGGAAATAAAGTGGTTCACTCTGAGACTTCAAAATTTCAACTTTCGTGTTTATTCGTAAAGTGAATGTAGTGCAGATGTGTCGCGCATCAAAAACATTAAGGCAGCGGACTATCTTTATTTCAAATTTGCTTCATTTTGACTACAACTGTATTTGAACTGACACTTTGTTCTGGTCAGCATCAAACATATATTGAAATGAAACAAATTTTCGTTCCTCTTTAAGTTTGAATCATAGTGAGTGGACTGTACAGTTGTACGTGCAATTCGCTGGTTCTAAATCAGTGCATTTAAAATTAATGCGAAAGTCGAGAGCAGTCGCAAAATGGCAGCAGGAGGGAAAACAATATAAGTGTAAAGGAGATTATAGTTTAATATTTACTGTCCCTGTTTGCCCATCCTTGTGTGCACAGATTGGCCGCTCCTCGGAAAGCCCTATCGACTTTGTGGTGATGGACACGGTGGCTGGGGACAAAGCGGGTGCCTGTAGGGTCGCCCAGAGCACCATCTCCCGCTTCGCCTGCCGCATCCTGGTGGAGCGTAACCGCTCGCACCGGTCGTATGTGTTCGCAGCGGGCTTCGACTCGTCCCGCAACATCTTCCTCGGGGAGAAGGCGACCAAGTGGCAGCACGAAGGGGAGATAGACGGCCTGACAACCAATGGGGTCCTTATCATGCACCCGCAAGGTTCCTTCTGTGGCGGGGCCACGCCGGGCATCTGGCGCGAGGTCTCCGTCGGCGGCAACGTGTACGCCATCCGCGAGTCCCGGTCGGCCCCCAAGAAGGGTGTCAAGGTGAGTTTCGCACTCCCTCTTCCGTGCTCCAGGGAACCAGGAGTAGCGATTGGGCTGTGCCTCATTTCCCCCAGATGTACTGTTAGGGGATGAGAAAGGAAAATAGGGAGGAAAGGGGCTGACAGCTGATACTGAGGAGGACACATTGCCTGGCTGTCCTAAGGGAAATGGACGTGTGAAAAAAGGAACCAATAGGAGGTGAGCCGAGGAACATATAGGCCTTTTGCAAAAGAAGCATAGAGAAAGAAAGGCCTCTTCGATTATTTTTTCTTATTTGTGTTTGACCAGTGTAGCTGGTTGGGTTTTCCAGTTTGTGCTTTTGCTATTTGCGATGCAACACAGAGACTCGACCAACACCTGTGGGTAGCATGCTTGAATGGCTCCTCACTGTGATTGACATCACCAGTCCCGTGATGTCGCGTAGCTGGTAATGTGACTTCACAGTCACATGGCGATGACATCACAGTCACGCAATGCCATGTGACCAGTTGTATGATGGCAATGTCGATAGTCACTTGACACTAAATGATGGTGAGGTGGTCTCATGCTGTGCTGCACTGATAACGACGCTGCCTGCGCCACAAGTGAACCACTGGCAGCTTCACACTAAAAATGTATTGAAAAGGCACTCGGTGTTTGTATCGGGTGTGTGCAGAGGGAGCTGGAATGGGCTTGCAGCCCTTAGCTACCTTTTTCGAGGACAGTGCATGCGGGAAGTGTGAATCGACCTGGCCCATGTAGTGCATTAACTGATGGATTCCTCTCGCTACCACAATGTGCAAAAACCATCTACTACCAGTATGTGTTGCCTTGCTTGTGCACAAATTCAGAAATTTAGACTAGTTCTTATCTATTTGCATATGGGCTTGCTAAACGAATCGATTAATTAGTTAAGGGACACTGAGGACAGATAGAAGCTGGCCTGTATTGACAGGATACCATGTTTTAATCAGGGAAAACATAACTTATATAACAAAAAAACTAGAGTAGAGTTGTTGTCATGAGCGGGGAATTTTGCAAGTAAAATGCGTGCATCGACACCAGTTTTCTGGCACAGATCCCGGGTTATATGCTACGCTACAATTCACTTCAAAATACAGTGGACTCTCGTTAAGTGGAGCCTCAAGGGACTGGGAAAATATGTTCCGTTTATCAGGAGTTTCGTTTAGAGAGAGAAGGTTCAAGATTTCGCAATCCGTTCTGCGCTGCTTGGTCCCAACGAGGCAGGTGTGTGCGCAGTTGGCAGTCTCCGCGGATGCAGATCTCAAATGAAAAATCTAGATAATAAAGAGAACGGTACACTATGGGCACAAACTTTATTGCACAAAAGCAGTAAGCAGTGAACTTTTTTTTTTTCAAAGCACTACTGAAATTTAAAAAAAAAATGTCACTAGTCCACTTATTCCGTGGAAATCAGTGGGAACTGCAATTTATTAGCTTGTAAAAAAAGGACTTTATGTTTGCTTATTTTAGCTCTTGCAACCGTTTTCTTTGGATGGCGCGACCCATACTTAGACAGGCTGCTCACTTCTGCAGAATTTTGGAGAGCCGTCTTGCTCGCCAGTCCCCGCATGCTGTCGTGTGTGTCTGCAGCGGCAGCCTCCCCTAAAATGGCACGACACACTATGCCATTCCGATCTTTAAATCTAGTCAACCATCCTTCACTGCACGAGAAACCTTCGATGCCGAGCTGCAGAACAAATTCTTCTGCTTGCGCGTGAATGAGTGGCCCACTGATCGGAATGTTTTCACTGCGGGCTCTCAGCAGCCAAACCCCCAGGCACTTCTCCAGATCTTCATGATTGGCCACCCGCAGTTGTTTTCTTTGAGTGCCAAAGCGTGACGTCCCGGAAGCCTGCCGCAGCTTACCCTTGTCCTGAAGTATCCTTGTGAGGCTGCTCCTGGTGCTTGCGCGTGAATGAGTGGCCCACTGATCGGAATGTTTTCACTGCGGGCTCTCAGCAGCCAAACCCCCAGGCACGTCTCCAGATCTTCACGATTGGCCACCCGCAGTTGTTTTCTTTGAGTGCCAAAGCGTGACGTCCCGGAAGCCTGCCGCAGCTTACCCTTGTCCTGAAGTATCCTTGTGAGGCTGCTCCTGAGGACAGCGTAGTTCGTCGCAAGCGCTGTTTTTGTGAAGCGACCACTCTCGAAGTTGTTGATTATCTCCACCTTCCTTTCTAACGTAAGGGCATTGTGAGGTCGCTTCTGTGCTGCCATCAGATGCTGACTTCGCGACGAAATGTCCCGACGCTCAGCAGCAGATGTAAGGCTTAAGCGTAGCTGAACACAACTGCAAGCACACCGTGACAGAAAGCAAGCGATGCGGTTGCAGTGTGCGAGAAAACCGGAAACGTCCAAAGATGGAAACCGGAAAGAGGGGATGGAGGGGACAGTGATGCGTACTGCGATGGGGCTGTGCATGCACGTCAAGTTGCGGTTTCGAGCCTATTTTCGGTTCTGTTTATACGGTGGTTGTAAAATTTTTGTTCCGATTAAGGAGTTGTTTTTTACATTGCCTTAATACAAAACCAACCAACTGCGAGGCGTTTCTTCCATTTAAGCGTTGGTTCCATTTAAGGGGGGACACTGGTCTTTGGGACCAAAAAATGACCCAAAACCAATTTTTTAAAAATGACATTTTTGTAGCCTGTAGGTAATATTCCTCAACTCTAGCAGTTTCCTCCTGCAGGAAATCGGTATTTGGCCATAATATTAAATTTAGATCACTGTGTGGGCTCAATTTGTGCAGCAGCAGGCGATTTAACGCCATGAAAATTTTGGACACCTGGCTGTCTTAGTACGTCAATATTTCAATGTCTAGGACAGATAGACATGTCATATTGTTTGCTAAGGGAAGCTGAAGGCACAATGTATGCAATAATCGAAGCACAATTGTTCAATCACGCTTCAAGAATTTGTAATTTTGGAAAGTTTATCGATGCATGATATTCACACTTTGAATGCTGCTATTCTAAGTGCTGTAAAAATTACTAATGAGGGTAAAATGAAAAAAGTGCTTTGATTATTGCACTCTTTACTCACCATACTATGTAGCAATGGGTTAAAAATTATTTTTTATTGAGCCATTTTTTTTGTACTGGAGTACTAATAAATGACTAATTAAAATTAATTATCTTAGGAACCAAAAAATTTATTAAAAAGCAATTTCATATTTGAAATCAGTATCAAAAACTGAGCAAGGTGATACAGTTTCATTAGGATTGGACTAAAAATAAGAAAAATAGGTCTAAAACCAGTGTCCCCCCTTAACCGACTTCCATTTATTGAGATTCTACTGTAGTGGCAACCCATCCTTTCCGGTAAGGGCGTCACACGTTTGAATCAACTAACGGGAAGATTATTAAATCCAATTTGTTCGGTGACAAATGTGTCTTGCACTGCCGGACAAATGTCAACATAGCGAGAAGGAGTAAGAGAATCAGTTTTTATGGAGAATAATAATTAGATAAAGCAGTCCTCAGTGTCCCTTTTTAGCATTCTTGTCCTTGCCTTCCCTGATTTCATTTGCCCGTGCGATGTATATAGGGTAGTGTAAGGGTAGCTGCAGCTTTTAAAGAGCAGTTCCGAGCAGAAAGTTTCCATGTCTTGCCTAAAGGTGGCATGCCACTCATGCATCTGTGAGGGCAGACAGCCCTATTCTCTGCAAACTGCAGGGAATCCTTATTTAACTTTGTGCCTCAAACATGGAACTCTGGTGCACTTACATTATGTGAGCACTGATTGCTTACTCAGTGAAAATAAATGAAGTGGAATAAGCGATCCATAAATAATGGTTCCCAAACATTCAGCATTCAAACTTGAATGAAATAGTAACCAGTTTGGTAAATCGATTCATGTCTCTTAAGAACTCCGAGCACCTAGCCGCATGTACATGGTCTCCGAGATTAATATTCTGATGTTTTCATTCTCAGAGGCCGTGTTGCTTTCATATTTGATTCAAAGCAGTCAACGTTGCCAAAGCTAGCGTGCCTGTTCACGCAAGCTAAGTCCACAATCAAAAAGTAGTTCGCCATACAACCAGAGTAAATAAAGGCATATTTAATTGCAACAGATCTTAAGTACCATGACTGGAAACCTCGTGGACTTCGTTTTACCTCTTGCCACATTTTCATTCTCTGACTCGGTGAGACTTCGAGAAGTAAGAATGACATTTCGCAGTATGATACATGGCTGGTAAGGTGTATTGACCTTACTCCATCCGCGTCTAAATAGCACTTCAGACCCGGTGAAAATTATAGCCCGAATACTAAGCACCTCACAGTTTCGACCACGATTTTCAGTGCTACCACTTCGTTTTTGCCACTCTTTGTTTTCATCCAAATGCCCACCGAAGCTTCGAGAAAGACAAATGACATGTGGCGGAGTAATATGTTTTCGCAGACACACTACTTCCGCTGCCTCCGCTGGATTGCCTGTGATGTATGAAATGGGAAGGTACAATGGTGCTGTTTATTTTTTTCTCTGCAGGAGTGAAAGCACGAATTGGCAGACATTGAATTGGGTTAGTCCGTGAGTGTGCATAGCTTGTGACAAAGACGTTGCACGGCTAACGCTGTGCCCTACAGCCCTCTCGTGTGCTTGTGTCCCAGATTGAAGACGAGACGAACGTTCTGCGAGACGGCTCGCTCATTGACCTCTGCGGAGCCACACTCCTCTTTCGGTCAGCCGAGGGACTTCTCAAGTCGCCGACGAAGCAGCACCTGGAGGCCCGCGTGGCGGAGCTGAACGCGGGGCGCCCCCAGTGCCCCGTGGGGCTGAACACGCTGGTCATTGCCAGCCGGGCCACACTGAGCCAGGGGGACAAGCAGCCCTACGTGTACCTGCACTGCGGACACGTCCAGGGCCTCCATCACTGGGGGCTCCCCGAGGGGGCCTCCAACGTGCGCACCTGCCCCATGTGCCTCAAGGTATGTCGTCAGCCTTAATTTAGCATGTTTGAAGGTGCTTGCATTTTCATGCTTAAAAAGAAATGTCTGTACATGATCAGTACCCTGCTGACTTTTCGGCACACTGTGTTTCACAGCACAGCTGCTTCAGATGCCTTATACACCTGTCAAGCGTGCAAAATAAACTGCACTTTCAGCCCGTTGAGTGCAATTTGTGCTATGCGGTGCTAAATGGGAGAGGAGTGCACTCGTAGATAAGGAAATGGTGGCTGGCTGAAAAGAAAATTTTTCAAAATGGTGACCTGCAAATGTGACATGCAGAATTATGCTCATTTAGAGCAGCAGAGCGCATAAAAAAAACATAACTAGCAAGTCAAGACAAGTTCCCAACACATCCAGAATCCGGACAACAAACAACATTGCGGACTGCAGTTCATTTTTGTGATGTGTTGTATTGCTGGTTGCTATCTTGAAACCACCGCACTGATAAAAAATATATGTAACAGTTAAAATCAACTTGCATGCGCATTTTATGTCCAAAAAAAGATGTCTGCCGTGGAGGCTACATACTCTGCCCTCAAGGTGTGTTCTGTGAACACACTCTGACCTGAGTTGGCACTTCAGTGAGTGCACTTATGTTACGCAGTTTCGCTGTGCTAAAGTGCACTTTTTAAAGTTTCTGACACTCTTTGCAAGTACTCTTCATTTTGCACGCTTGACAGGAGTCTTAGTTTCTGCAGGTCTGTAGTTGGTTAGCATTTCATTGCTCGGAAACAGCACCTTAAGACGAACGCTACTGTGGTCTGTAGCTGTAGCGTTAAGGTGTGAAGCTGTCGGCATGGCTCAAAGAGCAAACGCCAGGTGACAATGCCATGCTTTAAAATCCAGGATGATAGTGAATAGTTTCTTGTGGTTTTGATTGGCTTGCTGTTGAATTTTTGTGTAGTCGAGAGTAGAGTCCATGAGTGAACGCTCTTTTTCCCTCCGCCTCTTCTCTGCCGCGTTGC
This sequence comes from Amblyomma americanum, assembly GCF_052857255.1. Classification (NCBI taxonomy): domain Eukaryota; kingdom Metazoa; phylum Arthropoda; class Arachnida; order Ixodida; family Ixodidae; genus Amblyomma; species Amblyomma americanum. The sequence continues at coordinate 151,890,567 of NC_135501.1, read as the reverse complement.
AGAAAGGCCCCGTGGTGAAGCTGTGCATGGGCATTGAGCCAGCCTTCTATGTGGACAACGACCCACCGAACCACGCCTTCAACCCCTGCGGGCACATGGCCTCCGAGAAGACTGTCAAGTGAGCCCCCTTCTCACTCGGTTGCTTGCAGAGGCAGTGGGGGCGAAAAGGGGCATGCATCTCCATGCTCCTGGAGCATGGAAAGAATGCCAAGCCGTGAACAAAAGATGGTCGGGGAGCTGGAATGATTCCAAGAAAACTTTGGGGAACCTCCTCAATTTGTTGTAACCTGAACAGGTTCAATGCACGATAACCTGACATCAATAATTACGGAGTGCGCAGTAGAAGTAGGCGGTAGGACAGTTCGAAAAGATACCGGGAAGCTATCTCAGGTGACGAAAGATCTGATTAAGAAGCGCCAAAACATGAAGGCATCTAACACTACCGATAGAATAGAACTAACAGAGCTATCATAGTTAATAAATAAGCGCAAGGTAGCCGACATAAGGAAGTTTAATATGGAGAGAATCGAGCATGCTATAAAGAACGGAGGTAGCCTAAAAACAGTGAAGAGGAAACTAGGCATAGGTAAAAACCAGATGTATGCATTAAGAGACAAGCAGGGCAATGTCATTAGCAATATGGATAAGATAGTTAACGTAGCCGAAGAGTTCTACACAGACCTGTGCAGTAGCCAATGTAATCAGAGCGCTAATGAGAAAGACAGCAGTGCACAGCAATGCGTCATCCCGCCAGTAACGAAAGATGAAGTAAAGAAAGCCTTAGAAGCAATGAAAAGGGGAAAAGCAGCTGGGGAGGATCAGGTAACAGCAGATCTGTTGAAGGATGGAGGGGACATCGTGCTAGAAAAACTAGCCACCCTGTATACGCAATGCCTTATGACCTCGACTGTACCAGAAGCTTGGAAGAATGCAAACATTATCTTAATTCATAAGAAGGGAGAAGCCAAGGACTTGAAAAATTACAGGCCGATCAGCTTACTAACCGTTGCCTACAAAGTATTTACTAAGGTAATCGCTAATAGAGTCAGGGCAACGTTAGACTTTAATCAACCAAATGATCAGGCAGGCTTTCGTAAAGGATATTCCACAATAGATCATATTCACACTATCAATCAGGTGATAGAGAAATGCGCAGAATATAACCAACCTCTTTATATAGCTTTCATTGATTACGAGAAAGCATTCGACTCAGTGGAAACCTCAGCAGTCATACAGGCATTGCGTAATCAGGGGGTAGAAGAGCCTTATGTCAAAATACTGGAAGATATATATAGCAACTGCACAGCTACTATAGTCCTCCATAAAGTCAGCAATAAAATTCCAATAAGGAAGGGCGTCAGGCAAGGAGACACGATCTCGCCAATGCTGTTCACCGCATGTTTGCAGGAGGTTTTTCGAGGCCTGAATTGGGAACAGTTGGGAATAAGAATAAATGGAGAATACCTAAATAATCTTGAGATTTGCTGATGACATTGCCTTGCTGAGCCACTCAGGAGGTGAACTGCAAATCATGATCAATGAGTTAGACAAGAAGAGCAGAACGATGGGTCTAAAAATTAACATGCAGAAAACCGAAGTAATGTTCAACAGTCTAGCAAGGCAACAGTTCACAATTGGCAGCGAGAGCCTAGAAATTGTGCCGGAATACGTCTACTTAGGGCAGGTAGTGACAACTGATCCGGATCATGAGAGGGAGATAACTAGAAGGATAAGAATGGGGTGGAGCGCATATGGCAAATTCTCGCAGATCATGAGTGGCAGTTTACCAATTTCCCTCAAGAGGAAAGTGTACAACGGCATAATCTTACCGGTACTCACCTACGGGGCAGAAACGTGGAGGCTAACGAAAAGAGTTCAGCTTAAGTTAAGGACAACGCAGCGAGCCATGGAAAGAAAAATGATAGGTGTAACGTTAAGAGATCGGAAGCGGGCAGAGTGGGTGAGGGAACAAACATGGGTTAATGACATCCTAGTTGAAATCAAGAGAAAGAAATGGGCTTGGGCAGGGCATGTAATGCGAAGGCAAGATAACCGCTGGTCTTTAAGTGTAACGGAGTGGGTTTCAAGAGAAAGTAAGCGTAGCAGGGGGCGGCAGAAGGTTAGATGGGCGGATGAGATTAAGAAGTTTGCAGGCAAAGGGTGGATGCAGCTGGCAAAGGATAGGGTTAATTGGAGAGACATGGGAGAGGCCTTTGCCCTGCAGTGGGTGTAGTAAGGCAGATGATGATGATGATGATGATGAACAGGTTCCAGCGTATCATTGCGTACGGGTGTAGGTGCTCCGCCCATACGCCTAGGATATGTCCATTGAGTCAGCGCTGAAGTGCCGCAAACATCTGCAGCCATTACTGACACCCCCATTTTTTTGCGTGGACGCTGATCCAGCTGGACTCTACATATTATGCACAGGTAGTTTAAATGTCTCTATTTCATTGCTGGGTTTTCTGTGTCCCATGCATTTGGTAGAGGCAGTAATTTTTAGCCTGCAGGAAATCTAATATCTAATATACAATATATACTAGTGCAAGGCCCTCACTTTGTTTTTTTGCAGTTTTGACACAGGGACAGTGTTTTGTCGTAAAATTTTTCAGCCTACAGCTGAGCCTCGATTACCGTATAAACGCGTGTAAGGGCCACACTTTTTTTTCAGATTTGAAGGCCAATTTTTGGGGTGCGACCCTTATACGCAATGTGTAGAAAAAAAAAATTTTAAAGTAAGAACACACCAATCAGGGAATGAGCGGCTTTTATTCTATGTTCAATCCGTCACTCGCGGAGTATTCCGTCTCCAAGGTGGTGCTGTGCTCTGGCGCGCGCTCGTCCCGCAAGAAGTCGTGCAGCATGTCCGCTGCCAACGCGTAACTGTTGTTCCAAGCTTCCATCACTTAGCAGAGCAGCTCTTCTTCCAGTTTGGGAAACTGGCACGGCTTGCCTCGGAAAGTGCGCTTTTTGCAGCTTATGCTCCTCAATGCATCCTTTTGGTTGCACCATCGTCGGAGGCAGTTCTCAGCCACATCGAATTTCCTGCCCGCCGCACGCTTGCCATGTTCGACACCAAACGCCCAGCCATGTAGCTATTAAGGTGCTTGCTCATTGTCTAAAACTGCAATGCTTGGTGGCAGCACGCGAAAGCCACAACTACGGTGAACTAACGCGCTACCACAGCTTCCGTGCCTTTGACAGCCACAAAAGGCTGGTGCTGGTGATACTGATGCCGACACGGATGGCAGGAGCTCGCAGCAGGGGAAAAAGTTGTAGATGATGATGACCCACGGCCATGGGTGCCATCCATGGGTGGCACCTGGAAGCTCCTGTGCGTATGCACCGCCCCCGCGATCAAGCGCATCACTGCTCGCCGCCGGAGTTGATTGTGGAGACCACAGCGCATGCATTTCACAGGCTATCCCCGCGTTGGTCGTGAATAGTATGAGTGTGGCTCTTACAGAGTATTTTTAAAGATATTTCCTTTGGGAAAACGGGGTGCGGCCCATGCTTGTTTTTATATGTTATACATCCCTTTTTATGCTGCGATTGCATTCATATGATGAAGCGCAATCCCGGTGAATTAACTCTGCGTTAAAATAATACTACGCTCATGGACAAGCTGTGCCATCTAGTTTTACTTCTATAAAACCATCTTTTTTTTTTGCATTTTAAAACCTGAGGAGTTGACTTGAAAAATGAAAACGCAGCACGCTTACACTGGGCCAAGCGACACTGCCTTCGTAACCAACTGGTGTACGCGACTATTTCAATGTGTGCGCGTCACTTGTGGTTAGAAACAGTTTTGTTGATGCCCGGAGAGTAGTTCGCCTGTTCGCCAGAAGGAATTGGAAGGCGGAGCGCTGCATCGGTGGTTCTTTGCTCCTAGTTCGCAACAAGTAACTGCGCACCGCTACGGCAGGTGAAAACGCGAGGTATGGGGAGAAACTAATTGTCCACAGTTCTCAACTTATGGGCCGATAAAGCATATCCGATTGCTAGTGCAAGACAGGACGACATGATGCACGGCGCGAATCAGCTTTCTCACATGGCGAACTTTGTAATGTGCTTCCTATTTTCACTGAGCTGCTTCACTCCGGAGACTTTGCAAATTAATGAACACTATAGCTGCTTTGAATAAGGCAAATGTGATCCGAAAGCTCCATTAGTGCATGCATAGATGTTTTCCTAGAGCTTGAGAAGAAATTTACGCTCACTCTGCTTAAGCTATAAAATTTTTGGCGTGGAATTTGCTGTGTTCACCAGGTTTTGATCGACCTACAATGCGATAATTCAAATAATTTGGGAAATAACATTGCGCGACTTTGTCCAGATCCTATGTACTCATTGGACCAGTGTTGAAACGACACACTTGTTGAAATTTGCGAAAATGAAAGCAAAGAAGAAAACCGTGTTGCGTTGTACTACCCGAGTACGGTGCTTCTTCGAACGCGGCACGGTGTGAACACTGAAGCGACTGGTGGCAGCTTTTTGTCTTTTTTTTTTTTTCACATGCGAAGTGATGCTCGGGACGTTTTTTGGGTGATAAGCATCTGAAAATGGCCCCCTGCATTCAACTTGCGATCCCAAGCACACGGAATATTGAGCCTAAACTTATGCTGAGAGTACGACAGAATGAGAACGAGTTGAAGGCATTGCTTGATTTTTGCACTGTTCACCACGCGACCAAACAGCAACGATGCAAAGTCAGAGACACGAACCAACTTATTAGATTTGAATGCAGAAACACAATGTAATAACCCAAGAAGCAAAACGAGCTCGGCGTAATAACCCACGAACTCGCCAGTAATAATTAGCCGCGAATCCGATCCGTCGCCGTCGCATTCGCGCCTGTATGACTGCAGTAAACTTGTGGAAACTTATGCCGCTTCCTTTCTTCTGCATTGCGGCTCAACGAACCGCACCACAATTTGTCGGCACGCAGTGAATAGTGCCCAAAAACACGCAAGCATGGCACACCCAATGCGGAAGGTCCCGCTTTTTGCCTGCACAACGAAAGTTACTGCTGACGCCAGCGCCGCCGCATCTCTTTGACATCACGGCCTGACGCTTGTCTATAAATGAACGAGGAAAGCTTTTCTTACACACAAAAACAGCCCGGCCCTTTTCTGCGCCAACAACACCGCATACTGCTTGCTAGCATTGCTAGTTGGCACTTCATAGTGAAGTTCACAATGCAGGCAGTCATATCTTAGCGTGCAGCTGCATTGAGTATTCAGCTCGTGCTGGCGCCGTCCTGCTGTTCATTAGAACCCCGTCCATTGAACTTCGCAGCTCGCTACCCAGATTGAGAGAAGACAGCGCATACCCAGTCTAGCAGTTAGCAGTCGAACACAAAGCAGATGTGATCTCCAGCAGATAGGTGGCCCAATCTTTGGGACTATCGGAGAGCATGACAAGCATGTGCTTGATGTGGCGGTTAACTCGTTCCATGGGGTTCGACTGAGCATGATAAGTGGTCGCTTTCTTTTTCTTATTAATTCCAAGTGCAGCACAGGAATCCAAGAACATCTTTGCAGTGAAATAAGTCACTTCCGTTATCAGCTGCTCTGGGAATCCAAACCTGGCGAATACCTCCATCAACTTCTTTATGATCACTCGTGCCATCAGCTTTCTTCGTGACCACCGGCAAAAACTTGTTCCTGTTTAGAGTCATGGGATACAGTCTCATGACGTCACACACTGTGAATTGCCAGGGAGTCTCGCTGTTAATTGGCTGCATGAGGTTGGGTGGTCATATGCCTTGGGGCAGATGCCAGGCCATGCAGTGAAGTGGCGCAGCTCAGTGTAATATCCCTGTGAAGTGCACAAAATAAAGCGCACTTAGCCCCCCAAGTGCACTTTATGCTATGCGGTGCGGGACGGGAAAGAGTCCAGGGTAGTGCGCAGCTTGTTACAGCGCAGCGTTCAACGGCTCTGTGGCTTTAAAATTTGGAATGGATAGAGGGAGAGAGACCAGGGAGGGTTCTTTCATAATCTTCTCGTTCTCTACCCACACACCAAATGTGGGAAGGGTCGTCAAATCAGCCGGGATGGAAACAGCTGGCGCTTTCCTCCTTAACAGTGTGTGTCCGTGATGCAAAAATGACTGCTGGCTAAAAACAAAATTTTTAGAAATGGCAGTTTGTAAGCGTAACCTGCAGAGTTAGTTCGTTCAGAGCAGTAGAGCACATAGAAATGAACATAACTTAATTTTTCATCACTGCCGCATTAAATGCACTATGGTAATCCAGAATCACGACAAACAATATGGCAGACTACAGCGCATTTGAGTGATATGCTGTTTTCTTTGTTGATATCGTAAAACCATTGTACAAATAAAAATATATGTAACAGGCAAAAGCTTGTATGCACATTCTGTTATAGCATTTTGTGCCCAAAGTATCACTGCTATTGAGAACGCGCTCTGACCTGAGTGTACACATTAGCAAATGCACTTACGTTATGTGCACTTTTAGCAAGTGGCATGCTTCGTAAGTGCACTTTATCTTGTGCACATGACAGGGGTATGACTTGGGCCTGCTTGAATGCCCAGCATAGACGAGTCTTGAAAGTAACGTAACAGTGCCCCTCTCGGCTCTCGCAGTGTCGCCACCTTAATTTGACATCGGCAAATTTAATGCCATTAAAGTGTGCCTGAAAGGGCTGTTTTTGAAATGCTCGCATTATGTAGAGTACAGGCCAAAGACTGTTCATGCCTAGTGTTCTTAGTTTTCTAAATTCTAAGAACTCATATGCCTTTATTAATGACCAGCTACAAATCTCTAATTGCTACTGGGTGCCTAACTGTACTAGTTAAAAAGTCAATTACACCAGGCCCACGCGCTCTAAATTTCGACATTCTCTTTCACTCTCAAGGTCCCCTCGATTTGGCTGCACTTTCTGCACTAGTTCACAAAAGTGCCGTGTCATTGTAGTGCCAGCTCTTGCGGCGCGAGTGTAGCCCGACACTAGTGCTGTCGGTGCTGCGGCCAAATCGAGTGCAAAAGGGCAGAAACTTTCGTCTGCTGCGGTTATGTGTTGGTGTTTGTCGCGTGTTTTCACATATGTGCGAAATTGTGCTAGCTGCATTGAACGCTGTGCATTTGCTCAAAGTGGCACACCTCGTTGAGCGGCTATGAAATTTGTTAATTCCAAAAGTGGTAAAGAATGTGGGACCGTTCTTTCCGTTCACTTTCGGCGGACGGTGACGCCGACGTGACTGTCCTAGTCTAACTGGAACCTCAAGCCCAGTCGCTGTCGTAAGCGGAGGTACTGATGTCGCAGCAAGTCACAAGCGTTGCGATCACCCATATATTATAAAACATCTCACAATCTGCCTCTTATGGAAGTGCTCCATCGTGCTGCGTCTATAATAATAATTGCACACAAAAGAGAAATGGTGTAAGCAACGTGCGAGGCTGGACAGAAAGACGAGAACCCATACGCAGTACGTACATGCGCCATGACAGCCAGCCTCTTACGCGCGTACACAGACAAGCGCACACACGCACGCGTACACACACGTACGCGCACTGTCATTTCAGCTGTTTGGTGAGGGCCCGGCGCAGATGCCGCGTCTTTCACGGGTACGCGGCCGTCTCAACCATGCTCTCAATGCCGCTCACTAAAACAAGCATGGCCGCGGAGCTGTCTGCTACGAAGCGCGCCAAGCACCTTGCACTACTTGCACGAGAAGAGAACTCGCCTGGAGGCTAGTGCAGTAGTGCAGAAAAACTCGTGCAGCACGAGGCCAAATCAAGTGCTTTAGTGCAGGTCTGTCAAATCGAGTGCGAGAGTGCCGCACTTCCTGAACTGGTGCAGAAAGTGCAGCCAAATCGAGGAGACCGTCTTCCGCCCGCCGCTACTTGCCGCTCTACGTTCGGGCAATATGGCAGCATCCATCGAAGCGGGACCTTTCGCTTTGTCACCGATTCGTTGTTGCCACTGCACTGCATCTCGAGTTCACGGCAAATGAAATGCGCACGAAGCTTTTGCTTTGTCTAAAGATGCCCGCACCACAAAAATTTAACGATGAAACGCGCGATATTTTCAGATTGCTTCTGGATTTTCAGAGCTGCTAGGCTTAGCGAGTATGCGGCGTCTGACGCCAGAAAGCGTGGCAGGATAACGATTTTGGTCGGGTCACAAAGAATAATTCGCCATTGAATAAGTATAATGGCTTGATTGCGAATGCAAAGCTGGTCTTTTCAGCACTTTCGCTGAGTATTTAGACTCACCTCGTTGCTAGCAGCACTGAAATCACGGCCGCCTGATGGCGAAGACAACACCCGGCGACGGTACGCCGAGCTGGTGCTGGCCCCACATGGTTTGTCGTGAAAGTTGGCTTCATATGGGTTGGTCAAGTTCATTCAGCGTTTCCTTCTGTTTTCATCACGGCTTGAAGTCCTTGGAGTTCCCCCAGCCTCTTCATGGCTTCCAATTATTTTAGTTACCGCGAGAGGGGGAATGAGCCAGCAACAGTAACGTGGTGATGCGTGCTCTTTTTCGACGGTTGGTGCGGGGTGGCGCTCCCAGTGTAACATATTGCGTGGACAGAATTATGCACTCATGAAACAATTGTTTTGGCTGAATTTTTATTTTTTTTCAAATTGCCGTCTTTACACAAGGGCAGCCCTTACTTGAGTATCTACGGTACTCTTGTTGACACTATTTTGCATTTCTCTCACCTCTTCCTTAATGATGCTTTTTGTGGTTCACTAAATGTAAAAGCCCACTTAGCCTCTTTCCTCGAGACGCAGCTGCTTAAAAAGTTCCATGTAGGATGCAGAATAGCACTGCTTTATTATCCAAGCTATGGTAACATTGCCAAGATTTGGCTCTCTTACCTTGGTCCAGTGTGCCTACAGTGTTGTGATGAAAGGAAAAGTTTGTCAGGCCTAAGAAACAATGTGTCCAGCAGTAGGTGGTTCAGGACCTCTCCTAGAGGCCATTGTCCCACCCACGGGCTATACACTACCCGACCAGTTATCGGACTGCGATAATTCAGATCTGTTCGATAGTTCAAATTTTATGGAGGAACCATCAAGCATCTCATAGGAAGTTGTACATATTTACAACCAATATTGTGAACTTTGTGGGTGGCGTTAGATATTGCGGACAAAAATAGATGTCAGCAAGACTTTGTATACAAAATCTGAAAGTGCTATTTTTTGACCTAACATAGGTGTGAGCGAACATCACTGCCATAGACAACGGAGGCACCATTTAAGATCCGAATGTAATTGATTAGACTGATTGGCTTGGGTAAACATGGCAATTTCTGTACTTCATTGTTGCCAGCTGAATTAATTGCATGAACTTCATTCCTGTCAAGGCAGTTTAAAAGAAGGTGTGCAATCATTGGGTGTGATTGCATTGATAATGAGGTAGCAGTCGTGCTCAGACGATGCCAGCGCAAGAGGTGGGGGGGGGGGGGTAGTTGTTGGGGAAGGGGGGAAGTTGGAGGCTTCTACGTCATTCCACGGGTTTTGTCTATCTAGTCTTCAGGACCATCGTTCGAGAAATGGATTCAACCCACGCCTCTCACTAATATTTGGCGCTTACAAGCTCAGCATGGGAAATAGCGTAATTTGTGATTTTTCAAGCCAGTTTTTCTCGGCAAAGTGATTTCATCAAAATTTTGTGGATCTCTTGGACTGTTTGGTTGTTCAGGCAATTTTTCTGGTGCCGCCGATTCCCGTAAGTAGGTCGGTGACTCTATTCAGTAGCAATTTGGGGGGAAATTCTAGTGGTTAATACAGCTACCGCCTTCACTTGTTTCCCTAGGTAAGGATAAAAGACAAGGTTTTTCTTTCTTTTACAGTGTCAATTGTTATCAGCATACTCCTTACCTCAATGTCAAGGCCATGTCTACACGACATGGTGTCATCACATTGTAAAGTCGCATGACTCGTTTAAGTTTGTCACATGGTTGATCATGTGACCCTTTGGCCACTTTTACACGGTCAGGTAACCTGTTAGTTGTCTACTAATTATGTGACTCACTTGTTAATAGATAATATGGGCAATTAATGTGACATCATATAGACAATTAATGTGGCCTCTCGGTCACATTAATCTTTTCTTTCTCGTCTCTTGCGCATACAGCTGATGCTGAAGCTCAATGTCACATGACATGAACTCCCTTTCAGAATGTTTATTTTTACTCAGTGTTTTGATTGTGATGTACAATTTGGTCCATTTCGTCCTCCTCTTTGCAGGTACTGGGCGTCAGTGTCCATCCCGCACGGCACCAACGGCCTGCAGGCTGCGTGCCCCTTCTGTGCCACCCAGCTGGAGGGGTATCCAGGATACGTGCGCCTCATCTTCCAGGACCACATCGACTGACCGCACACCCCCATGGCTCTGCCGGGTTGTGCGGCCTCTGAAGGGCGCCACTGGTGGTGGGGAAGACAGTTGCTACCGACGGCAGTCACTGAGCGTCGGGAGAGAGGGGAAGTGAAGGTCAGGGCGCTCGGTGGGGGATAAGGGAGGTGTGATCGCTTCCCACTTCGACCGCCTCCTCCTCTGCGACCGCCTTTCGGTTCCACGAGAGATGGCAGCTGGAGTGCCAACGGGAGACCGGCAGGCAGAGGTCGGTGGTGGCCGTGGTTCTGCAAGAACTGCAGGATGCACCTCCTCTCTGCCTGCTGAGCAGTCTCAGCTCGAGGGGCTCAACGGCCTGTGGTCGTCAAGAGTGCTGTGACCATAAGAGGGCTGCTGCTTTGTCGGAAGCTGTGCCGTCAACTACGCAGTTCAACCATGCCCCTGCACTTTGGCTAAAGTGTGCTTGCATGCATCTGTCCACCGAAGCACCCAGTCTGCTCCTTCCCCCCTCTCTCCAGGGTCTGGACACCTGTGGCACACAATGGGGGGCACCGTGTGCCACCGTTCGGTGACCGGTGGCAGCCGAGTGAAGACGACGACGCGATGGAAGCACTCGCGGTGGGCAATAGGTCTGCCATCGGGCCAAGCCTTCCAGTTCATGGAAGAAGTGAAAAACCTCTGGAATGGTTAAAAAAGCTGATTTCGAATGGTAATATCGGGAGTAAAAGCAGCCTATTGCAAATGGTTCCATTTGGTGCACAAATGGGATCAGTGGCGCCTTCTCCCAGTTCCTGTGGGTTTTCTTTCTATTTTCCTCTGACTGGAATTGTATGCCACAGATGTTCATTCCTGGTTCTACTACTAGTTTTGCACTTGGCAAAATGTTGCATGCATGAAGAGGAGGCGAGCTGTTTTTGTCGCGTGACTATCTTGTTCTATCATGCCGTGATTTGCGCTAAAGATGTGGCAGTTCGAACCCATATTAAGAGCTGGCACGAAGTTAGTTGTAATGTTGTCGCATCATATTTCATGCCATAATTCCAGGTGACAGTGCGGTGTTTTGAAAATGGACTCCAGCCGGCTTGCACCGGTAATGTTGTCACCTTTTTCCATCAGATTTGACTGATGCCACAAAGGCCCAAACTGAGGCTGGACTTAGGAGTAGGACATGTGATCATTTGTGGAGGTTTTGCCCCTGTTCACTACATGAAATGTTGAGGGGCAGACAGGATTACATTGCAATGTCTCGCATTACATTCAATAAAGTGAGTGTACTTGTGGCAGTGGAAAAAGATGTCACTTGAGACATATGTGTCCTTGTTTTTGTGGCTTCACTTTGGCCTCTGAATAACACGGCGTACAGTTTGCTGTAAGCCGGCTCTAGCCGTGAAGTGGGTCGATGATTACTGGCACCACTCTGTACATTTCTTTGTCCATGACGGCCTCTGCTAGAAACGTCTTGCTAAAGGACCAAGCAAGTGCAGTGTTGTTATGAAATTGCTGCTTTTTTAGAAAAATGAATAAAAACGAAAAAATAACACTTTGACACTACCAGGAATGACATAGGTACAGTTTTTCTTTTCTGAAACGAGAGGGAATTTGGTTTGTGTGCTTCACGGAGTTTCTTGCAGCCTTTGGAACGCAGAATCTCTAGCTGTGCCAACTTCAGTGTTACTTTTGGAGTCAGCGGTCGATTTTTCATGGTGTGGCTTGTATTCTTTTTTTGTGTTTAACACAATTTTGTTGCTTTCTGCCTTTCCATGTTCATTTAGCATGTCTCGTTCCATGTGATGGCTGGTGTGGATGAAAGCTGTGAGGGAACATTGCACATTTGAGTTTTTAAACTTTTGACTTCATCTCTGATGCACTTGATTTGATTAAGTGAGAATCTCTTTAAGCTGAAAATAATTGGACCCATTGCCTTACTAATGATGCATCAGAGTTCGATCCTTAAATAAATTATTCATGGCTTTGAATTTTCTAGTACCAGGCTTTGAAAGGGCCCTAACCCCTCCTTGATCTTGGCGAGTTACCATCATGAACATCTGGGCCAAGTTGTGCAGTTGTATTCAGCAGGTAATGCTCAAAAGTGGAGTGAGAAAGTAAAATCTCCTTTCTTGCCGTTTCTTTTATCACACCATCATGACATGATACAGCAGTCGGCTATGGGGAGGTCAGTTCCGGCACTTATCCATGCTGCCACTCACGGTAGTGGCAAGAGCAGTTTTGCCATATGCAACAGCGCCGCCTACTGCCTTAGTGGGCAGGGTGGCGCTCTTGGAGGCACTAGTTGGCAGGCGTGGACAAGAGAAGTGGCAAAAGCAGAACATTGTACAGTGCTCCGTACACTTGTCTAGAGTGCTGGAATGTCGTGCTCCAGGGTATGTTGGCAACATTTGCTGCTAACCCTTGAAGCCCATGACCCTTGGACAGGGAGATATGGGCTGGGCGTTGTTCGAGGTTTGAGAGGCAATCGGCAAACTGAAATATGATCAGAGACTAACCCAAATGGAGGAAACAAAGTGGGCAAAAATGTGCACAAGTATCTAGACATGAAAATTATTAACACAAAATGGACGAAGAGAACCTGAAAGCTAAGACCAAAGTACCTACAGGTGAGGGATAGGGCTCAGCAAAATACTGGTGTGAAAGTGGAGGTAAAGGAGGCAAAGAAATATGTGGAAAAAAAGACTGCAGAAAAAAGAAGTGTTAGTTATTTATAGGACACGAAAACAGGACATCAAGAAAGAGTGGTTACTAGATCACTCGCGGGGCAGTTCATTGCTCTTTGAAGCTAGGACATTGGCTATGAGAACAAAAATGTATACGTCCAAATTTTAAGAAGTGGATATTTTGTGCTCTACCTGTAGAACGGAAACTGAGACCATAAAACACTTGGTTTTGAGGTGCGCAGAACTTCGCCCAGCCCTTCCCGAGTGAACAGCAACAGACATAGAGCGCTGGGATTTGCTGGGGAGGACGGGTGAGTGGATGAAAAGGCTTGACATTGACAAAGGGGGAGGTTAGAAGATTGGTGCAGGAAATCAAGGGAGGGGTGAATTTGGAGAGGAAAAAGATAGTCAAACCAGACATTTTAAAAGCGAAATAGAAGGAAAAGGAAAAAAAATATTAACCGATAAGGGGGGGAAGTGTAGGCTAGGTGGTGCAAGCTGTTGCCCGATACAAAGGGCAATGCTGTTACCATTTATCCTCCACTCCGCATTCTTCATAGTAACACAGATGAATGAGTTGGTGCGTGTTTTTGTCTTGTAAGGGAGCTTAGCTGACAACACGCAAAAGAAGACACACAGGTATATACTACCAGCTGTTGTCACCCGAGTGCCTTTTCACGTCTAGACTCTGCATGCCTTTTAAACGAAAACTGAAAGATGAAACACAGAGAAGGACATGGTTGAGAAGATATTGCTTCAAGCTGTAAAATAAAGCTGACTCACTGTGGACAAGTGCATCGAAGACTGTGCATTAATTCAGTATGTGCAATTGCCATGTGGCTAAGCATTTATTCTGCTGATTACCAAGGTTGTGGGACCGATTCTCCACTGTGCTGGGCAAGTCCTGAGGTTAGGGGAGGGGTGAATTGCTAAAACAAAAAGAAAAGTGTAAAAGATGGGCTGGTGTGCTCTATGCTATGTCGGGGCACATTAAAAGACCCCAAAGCGGTCAAAAATAATCTGGAGCCCTCCGACATTGAGCCCCATATAGCACTATTACACACCAAATTGTTTATGCTTAATTTGTCCAGTCCTCTTTCTTGTTCAGAGTAAATTTGTTTCACGATCATTTAAGTGCCCGGTAGTCTCCAAGCCATGGCCGACAAGCTGGTTCAGGGACCCTTGTGCTCTTAGTTTGCAGGCAAAGCTTGGTTCTAAGTTTCAAGCCGAGAGCAAAGACCTTTCAACTTGGGTTTTCAGCCAAAAGCGTTTAGTTCATTGCACTGAACACAAGGTCCTTTGTCAAAGTGTGGTCGTGAATTCATAACTATTGGTTGTTTCAGCTGTTTCTAGCCACTTGTGCACACTACTGTAGCTAAGAGACCTGCAGAATGGATGTATCGTCCATTTTGTATGACGTTGAATGGAACCTTTAGATAGGGGCAATTCTTTTTCTTCGCTTTAGTTTGGTGTTTGAGCGTTTGTAATGTTTTCTTTTTCTTCATTTGTTTCATAGCTGTGCCAATTTTCTTGTGTCAGATTACTTTTTGCGTCCGTGGCGTTTCCGTTTGTGAGGTATTTGTGATAAGACATTCCGATCTACCCTTTCATATTGCGTCGATGCTTTTCTGTGCCTCCTAACTTCGTTTCCACATCATAAGGCTTTGTATCTTGGCGCTTCTTTGGTGTTTTAAGAAACCATCATCCACCTGTTCATCCACAGAGCATTTCTCATTTGCTGTCAATCATTGGTGGGGTTTTAAGGAAGCCACGATCTCTGTTGAGGGTGTGTGTTGGAAGTCTCGCTAGGGTGCCTTTGGTCCATTGCTTGAAACAGTCTGGCACAACATATAGTAAGAAGCTCTGCTCTCCCCTTGTGCTTCGGGGCGTTTGTGGAACACATTTTCATTCAATTTCTGTAATTCGTACACAGCTGCTTATCCTTTGATGCTAATTCAGGGATATGCGCATGTTAGGAAAGGTTGACAGGTATTAATCGTGATGCCTGCTGGGGATGTGTCTCCTCTGTCACCAGGCTCGAAGTGAATGGTGATCGAAGTACAATGGACAACCCTCAGTGGCTCTGCGTAATGCCTGACAAGTGAACCATATCACACCAATCTCTTACAGTAGCTGGCGAAATGAGTACGGACAAATTGCAAAGTCTGGCTCCCGCATATTCAAGTTTGCCTTCAAGTGGCCAAGTGGCTTGCAAGTGTATGTGCTGAAACTTTACGAGGCATACAGGGTTCATCAGAAGTAGGCAGGCCGTTTAATGCAAACTGTGTTTTTTTGTTTGGTTGTTTGCTGGATTAAGTAGTGGAACGTTTTGTACATTCCTAGTGCACTGTAGGCATAAGCGGCATGTAAGAGAGTCCACTGAGCTGCCTAGAATTTTCAAAGCTTGGGCAGCCTTAGCTTGCCTTGCTTGCGTGACAAGGAAATGCTAAGTGGCCTACATACTTTCGATGAAGGCTGTGGAGGCAGCAGTCCTTCACGGTTAAATTTGCTGATGAGTTCAGCCTGGAGGGAAGCGCATTGCTGGATTTTGAACAAAAAAAAAATGTCAGCACTTGAGGACAGTCAATTGGAAAGACATGGGAGAGGCCTTTGTTCTGCAGTGGGCATAGTCAGGCTGATGATGATGATAACCTTCAGGCTACCTGGTGCTTTTTCTTTCATCTAATTATTTGCTTTGTACACAAGCAGCAGTGCTCTCTACTGCAGGAACGCTTGTATGAGTGCTTTTGCTTTTGGCAAAGGAGCTAGGCTTTTAAGATGCAGTGGTTGGCACATGTACGTAGTTTGTGCGGTTGCAGGTCATTGCGCGGTTTGATGTCCGCTGTGAACGCTTTGCGTAGAATGCTTGGGGCCATTGCCTTCTGGAGCTGTCAGGTGTGTGGAAGGTTTTTGGTGTTGCCAGTCTGTCTGCCTTAGCTGTCGTTCCTTTATTCTGATGCTGTGCCTGCTTTTCATTCGTAACATTTTAATTTGCATGGTGAATTTCTCTGTACAATGGAATTTAATTATGTTGCATTGCCAGAGTGTCGCTGCGTCAACTTTGCTGCAGGCATCTTTCTAACATTAGGGTTATTGCGTGAGTTTTTTTCTTGTAGTTCGATACATCTTTTGATGTTTGATACAGTCAGTGCAGAACTCTAGTGTTTAGTATGGTACACCTGCATGAACATGCTTCTGAAGGGCATCCTGCTTGAATAGCTTCCATTGCCTGCGGGAGAATTCTTCCTTTTAACGCTTCAGGTAAGGTAGGTGGTTTTCATAGATGGAATGAAAAGTCTTATGGAATGCATGGATTGTTTTTTTGGGGGGTTTGTTTCAGCAATTTCCATGTCTACAGCCTTCTTCCACAAAGCACTTTATTTATGGCTTTTGCTCTGTCAACCTTCTTATATTCTTTTCGGGATGGTTCTTTTAGAATACCGTCATTTCAACTGGGAACACCTTTATTTGACATCGAGGAGGCTGAAACAATGGTGTTCCTTTAATTTTTTTGTACTTGTATACGAGTAGGGCTACACACCAAGCAACAATGTATGTGAGGTGTTTTGTGGTTTTTTCGGTTCACATTTGTTTGTTGTCGACTGTTCTCACTTTCTGTTTATGCTCTCTTCTGGTGCAGCCTCCAGGAGCTTCTCACGCCAAAGATAGTGTTGCGTATAGTTTACGCATAGTGTCACGCACACTTATGACATTTACAAATTCCTACCTGGCATGGAAAAATAAATCTTTTTGCTTAATGGATATACAGTTCTGCCATTTAATTCTGGCTCCGTTTGAGTTGTATGTGAAACCAAAATGCTTAGTTTCGAGCCTGCTTTGTGTATTTAGGTCTCTGCCTACTTTTTCTTATATTGTCATTGCACAGCGTTGTTGTGAGAAGTTCACTTCATTGCGTGCCATTTGATAGTGCACACATTTTTTTTTATATTGCTTACCTTACTAATAATGCAAAACCTGCCTGCTTCTGAAACAGCGCTCCCTCTCTTTGGTGGTTGTCTTGGGCTTGAACTACGAAATCGTGTCATCATCCCAACCCTTCCAAAAAAGAAAAAAGTCATTCCATGATTGAGTTTTGTTATAGTGGGCGTTTTCTGGTTTCTTCTCCTGTTTTCTTTCACCTTTGTCTGCTGCCAGTTTTGTATAGGTCTGTTTGTTTTATTGTGAACAGTTTGTTTGTGGAAGCCAGTGCACGAGTTTCAATGAAATTTGCATTTCTTTTGCAACCATTGTTCATTTGAAGTTGCTCTGTGGTCTTTTTTTTATAAATAGCATACATGTGTCTGGCATGTGGCTACGGAAGATTTCTGTGTGCTATTTTCATCACTTCAGTACCATGTTAGAATGGCATATTTTTTTGTGCTGTATGCAAAAATTGGGATAACTACTGCGATGAAATGTGACAGGCATGATTTCAGCTTGCGTTTTCCATCCAAAGCTCTCATTACTTTTTGATGCTACGGCGCTATAAAAGGCCGTTAGCTCCATTGTTCACCAGCAACCTGGATGAGCGCACATATATATCAGTGTTTTGATTTGCACCTGGTGTGCAACTAAGTTGTCTCTGAATCGGGCTTTTCCTAATGCCATGCTTGCCCAGAGAGAAGCAGTGAGCCAGTTCACACGAAATGTTCAGTTTTCTCTGATTCATTGTGATGCATAGTCAGATAACAGTAACGGCACAAAACGCATTTAACTACGTGAGACAGCTTGAAGTGGCTGAGACTACAGTGACCAGTAGTTACTCGTTGTCGCATGAAACTTGTGCGTGGTTTTCAAGAAGGCATGTGATATCGGGGCTTGTTCAGCGCTGCAGTTTATAAAATGCAGCCTATCTGTATTTAAATGCACCACTCTAAGAAGGTGACTGCTACACTCCAAACAGAAAGAAGTGAAAAAAAATAGTAAGCTGTTCTCTAGTGCACTCCCACTAGAGGATGTCTTACTACCTTTTTACTCCAATATAGGCATATTTGTGTTCACACTGTATCATTATTCTTGACTATTCAATTTTGGGATATTTAAGTGCAGCATCTGGCCATAATAACTCCGTGGAACATGTTTTTGAGTAAAAGGGGAGTGCAGCTTGTGGTACTCCAGGTGTGAATGTTCATGCATGGTCCTGCCATATCTTCGTACTTAACCATTTCTGGTTCTTTTTGTTTGTTAGGTTTTTCTTTCCTTAGTAAGAGCACAAGCTAGCTTGCTTGTCTCGGGGGCAATTTTCTTTTTGGGTGCTTTTCTGATGTCACAGGTGCCACACTTCGTATTACCGACAAGAAACTTCTTAGTGCTGTGCTTGACAAGTTCCTCAATTTCTGTGTGCCATCAGCTGAGCTTTTGCACTAGGCATCAGTTTGGTTACTACATTGTGGAGTGAAGTCTAGAGGATGTCTTCAGTCCGATTAGTTACTAACTGACAGTAATCGGTCATATTAGCAGTCTGTAACATGCGAGGGAAGAATTTTGGGGCACTGTTAAGTCTTGTATAGGAATAGGATTGGATACTGGCTGAAACCAGCTCGAGAAATAAGACACAGAAAAAGAAGGACGACAGATGTGTGCTGGTTGTTATATCGCTTGTTGCATGTACATTTTATTGGGATTGCACTTTTTTCATGTAGGGACAGCCATAAGCTTTGTGAAGCGATTTGGTTTTGCCAAAGAACTTTAGCAGTTTTTAAAAGATGGGGCTTGGCTTCTTACAGTAGATGCAAGTTGTTCTTGGTAACAGTTCGATGGTATCCCTCGTTTGTTTCTAATAGAATTTGTTGTTTCTGTTCACATTTATGCGCATTATGTGAGGAATGTCGATCATTGTTTTAGCATGCATCAAGCTTAGCAGATTCTTTTTTTAGACTTGGGCTTCAAGAAAATGGCACAAGACATCCAGGGTTGTGCTGCGATGAAGTGACCTCTGCGCTGATGATCTGTTACAGGCACAAAGGAAATTGGGCAGTGTCCTAGCTGTGTTTCTGAATTACCAACCACCAGGTTATTCTTTCGCCGGTGTTTTTAATTGCCTACAGAACACTGTACCTCGGAACTGCATTGTGGCGCACTGTGCCATGAATGAAGATGCTGTGGATTTAATGAAAGCGACGAAGTTGTGCCTTTGGCTGTAATGGTTGAAAGCAAGAAGACAAGCATTAGTTTCTGTAACGTTTTCTATTGAAGGCTGCAATATCTGCAGCTGCTGTCATCAAGTGTACGGGACCCAACTTTGTCGAAGAAATTTCTTTGCATCCAGAGAACATTGCTTCAGATTTAATGGTTCACTGTCTAATTTGCACTCACAGAACTAGGCTGCATGTATTTGTTCCAAGCTGCATGCAAAAGATGGTGGCGAAATTGCAATGATTTGCCAATATTGCCTTTCATAAACTTTTGATTAGGGTTGCACAGTGGCTTCGTCGTCATTTTTTGGGGCATGGGGTATTGTCCTGACACAGCGAGACCTGAAATCACCTCAGGAGTTGAGCACCTGATGGCAATGCTTGCATGTGCGCTAGTGCTACATTTATTTCATCTCCTGGCTACAGAATTGCCAAATTTTTGCACCAACACCGTGTTAGTCAATCTGTGCACGGATATCTGATCTTTCTACTTTTTCTTGGCCATGGTCAAGAATAAGGAAGGAACATATCAGAAAAAGATAATGCTTGAACATGTTATTGGACCCCCCATTTCTTGAAGGATAGAAGTTTTGGAACCCATACAGGTTTTTTTTTTTTTTAAATCTTGTCAATGTGACATGTGTACTGCTCTGCCTTCCTTCAAGTGAACATTTATTTATCAGCAATGTATTTCGGCTGCAATGCATTTAGGTGAAGTAGGAGGACGGCATTTGCTTTTGTTTGTTTTGCGCCTTGCGCTGCTGCGTGTCTATGATGATGGATGTTGGGTGCACCGTAGTGAGGAGAGAGAATGCACGCTGTTTATTTTTAACCTTTTCTTGGCAGTGTACAGAAGGTTTTTTCACACAGACACACACACACCCACTAAACCCACTTGTGTGTATGATAATGTTATGCCTTTGCCACTCGTCCCCTCTGCGGTCTGTCGTCGCGTTGGCGAGGACCTATTTATCGAATGTGTGTACGAGTGTGCATCCGAAGCTGTATAGATATGATACCTTACCACCACTGGTATTTCTATGTACCATAGGAAAATAAAGATCATTTTCAACAACACTGTCATTCGTACTAGCATGTGTGGTTGGCTGCCTGACAAGGGCAGCCTTCAACAAATTTCTCTTAGTATACTGTGATCTTTAGTGCCATGGGTCAATGAGAAGCAGTGGAAAGCATGTTTGTACTGAGCTAGCAAAATGCCCGCAGCTTCTTTGCACAATTGCGGTTTAGAAGTGGGAGGAAATAACATTATCTACCCTTCAGAATTGATGCCCCCTCCTGCATTGCTTCCTTTCATTGCTAGAATATATTCATTATGTGATGATACCCTTAGACTAAAGAATGCATATTATAGATGAAAGGAGCTTAATAACGTGCAAGATGGGAAAGGACCTGAAGATAGCAGCTCAGTAACTCGGGCAAATGGAGTAAATTGCATCAACAGAAAGAAGAAAAAGTAGACAATGCGGGCAAGCATTTAAAGGTTTGTGAGAGTGCCGCCATGAATTGTGAGTGTACTGTTTGACGGCTCGTGCCCAAGTACCCGACTCCGCTACTGGCGCGCGAAACTGGTTGGGGCAGCATATGCCACACCCAAAAGAAGGTACCTTGCCAATTGAAAAAATTATTAGAAATAGGGAGCTAAAAATAGAAACTCCTTTCAGAAAAAATGACGGACGTCAGTTAATCTAAATATCACTCAGCTAACTCTGACATGAACACTACCAAGTTCAATCATACGGCCTCCTGAAAAAAAAAGAGGTGGTGGTGGTGGTTCGGTAGACCAGACCATGCCGTTTAAGTTTCTGAAAGAAGGAGAAAATCCGACGCTTTTCCCTGTATGGAACCGGAACTAAGCGTAGGTCAAATGTGACAACCGCGGATGTAATGACTACAGCGCCGAATTCAAACTTTGCTTCGTTGTACCGCGACATGTATACCAGGGCAGTAAGAGAGGCGCAAATTTGAAGGCTTAGCTTAGGAGGCTTAGGCAGATCCTAAATGACCTAAGGGAGAGCGAGAGGAAACCCCCGTATACTGTAGAGCTAATCCCCTTAGACATACAGAAGCATCTCAAAATTGCCAGTATACCTAAGAACATGCACCCGGAGTATGATAAAGAAAGGAGAAGACATAGAGCTCGAACAGGCAAACAACAACAATAATAATCAACAATCTTGCCCGGGACCCACTGGAGAACATGGTCTTCTGCGACGCAGCCTGTGGTTCTGATGGCGCCTCCGTCATTGCCGCTGTTGATGGGAATGGGGAGAAAGTGACTGTAGCATCGATTAATAATAGGAATGCGTTAGTGGCAGATGAGCTGGCTATTGGCCTAGCATGCGCCAGTATACCAAAGCCAAGATCATCCTGTCTGACAATAAGTTAACACCTTTTGTAAGCGGGTGGCCTCCAGTCAAGCCGCCAAATTACTAAGATACCCCTCAAGCAGAGCGGTCTCCCTCATATGGGTTCCTGCTCATGACATTCCGGGTAATGAGGCTGCTCGCAGCCTCGCTCGAGAATTATACATTCGACCAGCTGTTGAAGTGCCCCGAATAGGAATAAAGACCCTCTCATAACATAAAAAAATAACTGAAACGCCTAGAATGGATAGGAGAGGAAGAGGACTGTCACTTCCGGATAGGTCACTAACCACAGGGCCTGAAGGAGGCTGCAGGTCAACAGATTCTTTCCGAACTGTGTACTACACGATGAAGACACGGCGGAGCCTGCCTGAGCTCTGCAGTAGCTGCCACAGAATGACTTCGCAAAATCACTCAATTTGGGGAGTGTCAGGATATTCTGCTGACCTCGCCACCTGGGAAGCTGGTCCGGAGCCACGACCCGGATCAACAAAGACTCATCATCTGCCAGGCGGAGACAGCTTACTACAGGACTCTCTCCGCAGTCTCTGGGGCTGAGAGCCGGCTGGGAGGCACCCCCTCCTAATTGCTGTGCCCAGACCGTGAGGCCCTATGATGACGAGAATGAGAATAAAGTTAATTCATTCATGGCATATATACACTTTTACTTTGTCGCTATCAGATCTGGCACCGCACAGTTCACAATGACCATATACTTTTTCAAGCAGCAAACAGTGAAGAAAAAATTGATGTGGATTAGTTCAGCTAATCCAGGATATGCAAAGCGAAAGATATCGGCGTTCACTGTGTTCATTGGCGTTGGCATTGACAATGTTCTAGACAACGATGGCTTTGAGCAAAGGAAGGGCGCATAACTGGCTCCCTGGATATGTGGACGCCTCATTCGTGCTTTGATTCGTGGTGAGAGAGAGATGTGGAATGAATGAATTAGCGCTGACAGAGTTGTGGCTGACATGAGGCACTGCAGCACTACCTAGGCCGCAGCTTTCATTTGGTTATCAATCTCTCGCGATCAACCATTAACTGCATGCGACCTCCCAGGTTGGCAGGGAGGGCGGGCTGCCTATGCAGAGTGCGGAACGCAATCAAAGCAGGCTTTTGACACCAACGCCATGTTCATGAAAGCGAGATTGAGGTCTGCACTGACCCACGGAGCCGGCTCTGCGCCTTTCCTTTCGTGAAAATGAACAGCCTTTGCAAAGTTGTCAACGCAAATAAATTCTATGAACGCCGGCGGCTCACTTGTTTTGTTTGGTTTTTGAGGAAGGGAAATGGCACAGAACCGTCTCACATATCTCGGTGGACACCCGAACTATGCCGTAAAGGAAGGGATAAAGTAGGGAGGGAAAGAAGAAAGAGAAAACTGAAAGTTGCATTTTGAGGAAAGGCGCGGCGCTGCGCAGTGGCGGAACACCTGTGGCTCGGTGTGACTAGGGAGCGAGAGAGAGAGAAAAGGCGACGGAGTCGGCGGCGACCACCTGCGCCGCGCGTGACGTCACTTGTGCGCCGACATACGCCGGCTCGCGCGAAGCGCGGTGTTGACTAGCGTAGTAAAGCTTTTCGCTTCAAAATAATACGAATGGCGTGGTACAATAGCGCCATGGAGGAAGGAAAACTCAGGAGAGGCCCTCGCCATCCGAGCTGCATGCCAGAAAGTGTGCCGGAAGTCACGCGCTTTCGCAAGGACTACTGGGAGTATTTGGCCGCCAACGTAGCCAATGGCAACGCTGGGCGCAGCGGCATCGTCTGTTGCAATGCCTGCTGCGCATGCGCCAGCGCGCTGAGACGGCGGCCAAGTACCGGGGACACAAGAGGGAGCCGGCTTCAAAAAATGTGACGTAACCATTTATACTCTTTTTTTTTCCTTTCTCCATGAATAGCGGTTAGGACGCTCGACTACTGATCCGGAGTTCCCGGGTTCGAACCCGACCGCGGCGGCTGCGTTTTTATGGAGGAAAAAAGCTAAGGCGCCCGTGTGCTGTGCGATGTCAGTGCACGTTAAAGATCCCCAGGTGGTCGAAATTATTCCGGAGCCCTCCACTACGGCACCTCATTCTTCCTTTCTTCTTTCATTCCCTCATTTATCCCTTACCTTACGGCGCGGTTCGGGTGTCCAACGATATATGAGACAGATACTGCGCCATTTCATTTCCCCAAAAAACCAATTATCAATTATCCATGAATAGCGCAGAACTGGGCGCCGTATGAGTAGGCTCAGTGTTCGGTTTCGTGCGGAAGATTTCCTCACGCTGCAGAGCTTCTTTTAAAAGATTGATGTAACATTCATAGCTTCGAAGTGCCCATTGGCACTAACAATCAGTGCTAATTTATTGGTTTAAGGTTTTACAAGAGGACTACTTAATTAACAGACACGATGAAACCGAAACTCGTTTGATGCTGCTTTAGCATCTGTCACTCAAACTGCTCGAAGTAGTAGTAGTAGTAGTAGTTTTATTAAAATAATAATAAAAAAGGAAGAAAAAGATTTTTGTTAGCCCCAGCATCTGCCATCGATACTGAAGCACCTGAGCTGAGGCAGCGGAAATAAAGGATAGCAGGCAGAATGGAGAATGAAAGAGGTGAGGGGACAGGAGAGAGAGCTCTGGTGTGGTCTGTAGTTCCGGTCACGGGTTCTGATGTTTTGACGGGCATGTTGCCGCTGCACGTGTGTTGCCCGTCTTGCCAGTCGCGGTTTCGCTGGTTTTGCACTGAGTGCTGCTTGTGTTGAGGTGGCCTTTAGAGACAAGCAAGCACTGCCAAGCACGCGAGTGCCAGGCAGTTAAACCGTGCCTATCACGTTTTACTTTCGCCGCCGTGACCCTCGGCATCGCCCCCCGAGTTATGACAAACTTTCTCTCGCACGACAATGTCGCTCAGGAAGGCGATACCTGCGTGGTGTACTGCACTTTCGCGAGCATCTACTCGATCAAGCTCGCGCGCGGCGAGGTGTTCCAGACCAAGTACGGCGCGTTGAAGCACGACGAAGTGATCGGGCGCACGTACGGCACCAAGGTTCAGTGCTCGCGCGGGTACGTGTATGTACTTCGCGCCACGCCGGAGCTGTGGACGATCACGCTGCCTCACAGGACGCAGATCCTGTACACACGGGACATTAGTATGGTGACGCTTCAGCTCGACCTGAAGTCCGGGTCTGTCGTTTGCGAAGCTGGTAAGTCTTCCGAGCAAGCCGCAAGCTCCGATTCGGCGGTCGTCGGAAGTGCTGAATGCTTGCCCGAGCTAGCTGACGAACTACATGGTAGAAGATGCTGAGCACGGACATGGAGAAAGCGATCGGCGCTAGCGCGCATGTTACTTTCCGTTTAGTCGCGTCATCTGTGCAAAGATGTGGTCAAGCTACACGACAAAATCACCTGTGCGAAGTTTACAGTTGTGCTTGTATGCTGACGGTGCACACGATGTGACTCTTCTAATTTTGTATATGACGCGTCTGTGCCTTTATAAACCGTTGCATGTAAGGCGAGAAGCGGCGCTGGTGTGTTGAAAATGATACTTGGCTCTGATATAGGAGGAATTTGGCCGTAGCTGGAGCGCGCACATGCAAAAGAGCGGGACATTTACGCGCGTGTTGTACAATATTGCATAATATTCATGCAGACGCAATAATATCCCAAAGTTCCCGTACATGGCACAAGCAAAGCAGCTTTTCAACGTGGACACGACAGTGCTTGAACGTACTATGTTACGATTCCGGGTTGGAATGCGGATGTACTTCAGTGTGCTGACATGCCCTTGCGAGCTGTGTTGTGACGGAAGCCAGCATTTTGAACATGATTTTCTGCACTGGAATAAACTAAATACCTTACAAGAAGTTGTTAGAGTACATCCAGTGATCACATGCCATCCACATCAGTCATCATTCCAGTGCGATTTGTTTGGAGGACAATAAAGCAAATTAAGTGGTTGCTTGTTGACCAAAATATACATGGGCACACAATTAAGTACTATACCCTGATTATCTGCTTGCAATCAAGTGCAAGTCATAGATCCTGACAGTGCTTGACGTCTGTTACACAGTGCGTGATGTCTGTTTGCCATGGCTCCAAACCCATTTTTCACTGCTCTTCTGAATTCCGAAAGTGGAAGAAATATATGCTGCTGGTCTTCATCGATCCGTTAGTGCACTCCACTGTGCAACAACTTGACGGCATTGAGAAAAACACAGCTGATTGCACCACATGAAATCGGATCCACTGCACTATGCCACCAGCAGTGGAATGTTTTGCCAAGTCAGGCCCTTTGTCCCTCCCTTGAAATGTCATCCGTGACTTAGGCTGGGAGAGGTCTGTTGTCTTGTACATATGCCTGCTCTATTTAAATGCACTGCTCTCTCTCTCTAGATCTTTTAACGAGTCAACACAACAGTAAATAAATGAGTTGATGTGAGCTTAATCAGGCTGCTTCTATCCTCTGTGGAGAAAATTCTGTAGACACATTCCATGCATCCAGGTGCTCACAAGTGACACTTATGGGGACTGAGATGCATGGTGGGTAATGTGGATGGATTACAGGTTCTCATCAGTTCTTATTTCACACCATTTTTCTCACAGGTACTGGCAGTGGCTCGATGACGCATGCCCTTGCCCGGACTGTGGCTCCAAACGGCCATGTGTACACATTTGACTTCCACGAGCACCGGGCTCAAGTGGCTCAAAAAGAGTTCCAAGAGCACGGTCTGAGCTCTGTTGTGACCGCATCACACCGTGACGTCTGCCAAGAAGGTTTCGGTATCGAGGGACTCGCGGATGCTGTTTTTCTGGACTTGCCGCATCCTTGGAAAGCAGTAGAAGCTGCAGCAGCAGCTTTGAAGCCAGGTTCTGGTGAGTAGAAGAGTTCTCGTCTTTTTTTGCACTGCTGTGGAATTTTCATACTCCTGATGCCACAAGGTTCACTTGAAGGTGTGACACCTCAACATAGGTGCTCAGTGTGGTCAGGTTCAATGGAAATCCGTCAAGTGTGCAAAGAAAGGAAGAAAATGTCGCTGACCACAGTATAATTAAAGAAACATTTTAAAACGCTGTTGGCTTAGAATGCAGCAATAACTGTAGCTTCAGCTGTCTTACAAAATTATGAAATTGGTTTTCGAGAAAAAGAAATGGCGCAGTAATTGTCTCACATCTTAGTGGACACTCAGACCATGCCGTAAGAGAAGGGAGGAAGGCGAGAGTGAAAGAATCGAGAAATAGCTGTCGTAGTGGGGAGGGGGCTCCAGAATAATTTTGACCGCCTGATGATCTGGATTGTGCACTGACAGCATACGGGCACCTTTTGTGTTTCACCTCCATCGAAATGCGATCACCGTGGCCGAGTTCGAACCCAGGAACTCCGGCTCAGTAGCTGAGCGGCCTAACCATTGAGCTAGTGCGACGGGTCATGTCTTAGGGCACCTGTTCAGAAATTCCAGGTCATAACATTTTCAAAATGCCATCCATATTGGAGCCAAAGGAAAAGAGCATGTGCGTAGCACACTTGCATGGATGTAGTGTGGTAGCCTACAGGTGACATAACCTGTGGTAGGCTTCAGGTGACATGTGAGAATGAACAGAAAAGGTTTGCTTCCCTTAGTGAGGCCAATAAACTTGAGTCTCACTGAACCGAAGTTTGGGTTTAATTGGAAGAAAAACTTAACAGAAGGTCAGTTGAATACTGATTAGAATGTTATATAAATGATTCATAGGTGCCTACAGGGACTTGGGCAGCATCTGGAAGGTTCTGAGAGGTGAGGAGAAGGCAGTTGGGGCCTAATCCTGCAGCTCGTCAAAGGCATCACAAGGTGTTCTGTGGCAGAGTACATAGAATTCCTGAACGTAAACTGCTACCCAGACTTTTGTAATGCTCAATAGTGCAAAGAAATATCAATGTTTCTTCTGAAAAAAGTGCATGTTTGGCACGAGTGCTCTAACTTTCTGTATCTTGCATTCCCGATAAACGCAGACAATGCACCTCTCAAGGTGGTTTCAACCAATGGGGCATGCACTGCTTTGATGTGAAAAGATCTCTTGTAAAGAGACTTTGTGCAATCATGGAAAAGAATGAGACCGTTTGTAGACTTCTTGTCATTCTGCCTTTTTCGCACATGATGCATGCTTCAGAAGTGCATGTTGAAGACTATGACTTAACCTAATTGGACTACATGGCAAGAGTAAGGTTAGGAAATCTGAACATGAAAGTATTAAGCTCTTTGATCGTATGACAATCTTTATTTGTGTGGTTTTATTCTTGCCTACAAAGTCATTGCAGTCATCTTACGCTTGTGGTGATGAGTATTGGCTTCAATGTTTGTCTTGAGACATAATGTAAGAGCCACTGCAGATGAGAGGAGCTGGTTCTGCCTTTGGCATGGACAAGCACCTTGATGCAATTTGCTTTGTGCATTTTTAGAACTTTTTTGGTTGGGAAAATGTGGCCATTCCAATTCTTTCCTTGAAGTCTGCCCTTAAAGATGGATTGTCTTGCCTAGGTGGCCGATCCACTGACGTAATAACAAATATTGTTAAGAGGGGACCTTGGCCTTTTAAAAAATATTTTTAATAATGAAGTCACAGCTATGAAGTCTTCAGGGAGAGTGCATTTTTGTGTGCTGATCCTAAATATGTCATTTAATATCATGATAAACAAGCCCTTGGGCACTTTGCAATATGTTCTTCTGAGAGGCATGCCCTCAACTGGCATGAATTTGCTCAAGAACTTCAATACTTTCAAGTGATGGCTGGCTAGGCTTTTATACGTGTCCTGGATAGGTAGTGAGGTAGAGCTTAGTGACCACCTCTAGTGATGGAGGTCCACATTGGGTGCTTCATGATGGCAAAGTGCAGGTCCTGACATTTTCAGACTGTCCCTGAGATGAGACACTTCAGCATCTAATCCTCGAGTGCCTCACTACGGCCTCTAGGAACACTTGCCTCAGTCTCCTGGCTCAGTGAGAACTCCTCAAGAGAGCGTATCATCGTCTAAAAACCTTTCAAAGTGCTGCAGTGCCTCCTGGAGTACATTGGGAGATCCAGCCTTGTGTCCAGGGTGTGACCGCCTTCTTTCCATCCGTTTCCTGCTCTGAGAGATATTAGCAATGAGCTTGCCTCAGTCTCCTGACTCGGTGAGAACCCTTCAACAGAGCGTATCATTGTCTAAAAACCTTTCAAAGTGCTGCAGTCCCTCCTGGAGTACAATGGGAGATCCAACTTGTTGTCGAGGGTGTGACAGCCCTTCTTTGCCCCCTTTTCTTAGTCTGAGAGATATTAGCAATGAGCTTTAAACACATGAGCTGCGTTTGTACAAATGCAACAGTAGCGCATTGCATTTCCTAGTGCATCTCATTGGCCAGTGCCTCACCGTTTCATGTGCTGCATCAGATCTCATGGGAAATGGCACCACACAGAGTCGACACCACGAGTGTAACGAAACAGACGGCCGTTTGCATCTAGTTTGCTGTCTGCTTCTGCTGTCTGGCAGCCAGGCTGCTGCGGCCAGCACAAGTGGCAGGGAGGTGCTCCTCCCTATAATTTTGTTGGCAATGCACCATCTGTTTAATGCACTGTAAAAGTCTACTTGCCCTTCCTTATTTGCCCCTGCATGGTGGGTCACCTTGACGCACTCTCCTGGCGCATTATTCATGTGCTGCTGTCACACTCATATAAACGCAGCTACGGACACAAGTCTGACCCTTCCTTCTGCTCTCTATTTTATATTCCTTTTTCTATCCCCGTTTCATCCACCCTTCCCACTTCGCTCAATGGTAATGTTAACCCCCTTAAGGGCTCATTTAAAAAAAAAAAAGGATAATAGTACCGAAATGGCCAATTTTTTTAATGACATAAATGCTTCAATAACATGTTTAAAACACACAATAATCTCTGGAAACCTTGTGCTGTAAAAAATGCTGGTTTATTAGCTACTGGTGTGTTTAATGTATCTCGACTTGAATGTAAGTCGACCCCCCGCATCACATTTCTGAAAAAAGAAAAACTTGGAGGCCATTTACGCTTGGCGTTTAATAACAAAACGTGATAACACTGTCCTGCGGCCTCCGCTTATCGCCAGCTGATAGCATTGATAACTCATCCTTTTGTATCCTGGTTTCTTATGGCTCTCCCTGGTCCTTTAGTTTTTTTGGGGGGTTCGAGGGTGGTGTTGCGTCGCCTCAATGCGCTATTTCTTTGATGTTGTGTGCAACGATGTGTATCTATGTTAGTTTTCCCACGGCAGCTGTTTCTACTGGTGACGTGGGTCTTGGATGGCATTTTAAAAGCTGCTCATTTCTCTGAATAAATGTGTTGGTAGCCAGTGCCAGTCCTATACACTTCTTCATTTGTCCTTGACTTTTCGCGCTGCATTCTTTAACCATGCGCGCGAGAGCGCCCGTGGGCACATTCCATAACGAATGTATTAGTCACTGGACTACTCGTCCTCACTAGCGCTGCCGTCATGATCGCTGCTGCGGTCTCACAGCTCGTTGTTTTAACATCGTCGTGCAGCGAAATCCCGCACTTCGCAAACAGCCAAATCACGACATCGCGTGGAACAGCCGATAATTTTGCCTCGCTGCAGCTGCCACACCTGTATCACCCGTTGCGAACGTCGAACTTGCGGCCCGGCGCGCAGTGAGCTTCTTCGGCGTAAAGAATGACAGCCTTCTTGAATATAGCCGTGAACAAGTGGTGGTCGCTTACCAGACCCGGAGCACAAATGACGAAGCACTACATTAAAGACTTGTGAAACGCAGCCGACAGTAGTCAAAGGGTAAGAGCCAAAGAGAGACTACGCGTGAGCGGCATCGGCTCTTCCGTCGGCTACCGACACTCCCCGGCGCCGCTGTGGTTCTGAGTGGCGGTGCCGCCGCGATTGGAACAGCTGCCCTTCTATCAACTGTCTGACGCTCCCTTGAGCGCAGAGTGTGCGGTTAAAAGTAATAAAAAAAAACTTGGACGACGCCTATTAAAAGTAGAAGCCGAATACGTTATCGGGCCGCCGCTGCTTATCAACAGACGCAATCTGCGGCCAAGTGTGGGGTGTGAGCTGGTGCTGGTTTGTTGCTTATCAACTGCCACCATCAGCCGCCTCATGGGAGGTGGGGATGCCGGTTCTGAGCATTGACATAGGAGCTACTCAAGACCAGCACCAAGAGCGATGCGAAGGAGCCACGCAGCAAAAATGCAACCACGCTGTATCATGCCTGATATTTCGTTTGTCTCGCCTGTATAGTATGATGCTTTGGTTTTGATTTTAAGTCGACACCCCCACTTCAGATTTTCAAATTTTGAAAAATAGGTCGACTTACAATCGTATCAATATAGATTGCCCAGTTCACTCTTGGAAGCCTGTAAAAGAGAAAGTTTTTTTTAATAGCAGTTATGCATTGGTTTGTTGTGTATGGCGCGGTCTATGTGCCACCATTCATAGGAGCTGATGACCGTCGCACCGGTACTTTCTTTGTCGTTGGACTCGCTGTCATCAAGAGTGTTGTCACTGTTTTCTTCGTCTGAAGAATGAAACACAAGGTCAATGTCCTCGTCATTTGTGCTGTCTTGATCTGATGGATATTGATGATGATATGATAATGGATTTTTATAGCGCAAGGGCATTGTGGCCAAAGAGCACCATGGCACAAGGTATTTTCGACTTCTCAAGGTGGGGTCAAAGACCCATTTCCCAAGCATTTCACCCTAAATGAGCGGAGCACCAGACCAGGGGAAAGCTTGTACCCATTGTATCACCTGTTGGTACCCGGCGGCACTGTAAAGGTCTAGATGTAAAGAGGCTAAGAGAGAGCTCTTGTTTCCATAATCTACAAATAAACCATCTTGGAAATGCATTACGGACTGTGGTACCTATAGAAAGGCCAGTTAACCCAGTGACGATTTTGTAAGGTCAGCAGCATCCCCAGCCCACCTTTCATAAATTGCGCCTGATGGTACACATGCGGAAAAGAAAACAGTGTAAACGGCTTAGCATGGGGCCTTATAGTCCACTCTACTTCACAACAGTTTTTCCGGTGATGGAGCAGAAGCTACGGAGCTGAAGCCTGCCCTTTCCTCCTGCGCAGTGGGATATAGCCCCCACTTGCAGTTTTTATTTTCTGCTTGAAACATAGTATATTGTCAGTATTGTTATTTAAGGCATATTTCCAACACAACTGGCAACTTTAAACTCTAGGGAAAAAAATATAAGCTGAGGGGTTTAATGTCCTGAAGTGATGCATGGGCTATGAGGAACGACATAGTGGAGAGCTCCGGATTAATGTAGACAACCAGGTGCCCTTTAACATTCGCTGCCATCGCACAGCACATGGGCACATTTTGTGTTTTGTCTCCACAGAAATGTGACTGCCACGGCCAAAATTGAACCCAGGTCCTCTGGCTCAGTAGCCGAGTGCCCTAACCACTCAGTCATTAGCACGCATTTAGATGTTGGAAAGTCAAGGAAAAAAATTGGAGGGTACACTTAAGCTACATTTTAAGGGCGTAACGCTATTACGTAATGGTTTAATTTCCATACATGCAGAAGGTCA
Source organism: Amblyomma americanum (assembly GCF_052857255.1). Classification (NCBI taxonomy): domain Eukaryota; kingdom Metazoa; phylum Arthropoda; class Arachnida; order Ixodida; family Ixodidae; genus Amblyomma; species Amblyomma americanum. The sequence goes on along the minus strand of NC_135501.1, from coordinate 151,858,502 downwards.
GTCTACCTTAATTCATAGATCCCTGGGAGTCCTCATACCCTTCCTGGTGCAGTGGTGCACCGGTTATGTGATGCATTGGCTCATAATACTGGCACTGAAAACACCGGCACCAGGTTTTCTGGTGAACGGGTCCGTTAACACTACCACGTTAAAAGTTTTCTTGATTACAACAACATTCCTAGGCACCTCTTGTTAAAATAACATTCCATAGGTGGCGCCAGCTACAGCAGCAGAGTGAAGTTATTGTGCAGATTGCGGTGCACCAGGCGGCCAGGCGCACTGTTGTGTGGCGAAACTATTTGGCAAAGTGACACAGTTATGGATGCTCTGCCTCTTGTAGCCTTCCCTTCATTGCCAAGAAAAAATGGTTTAAGTTTATCGCTGTTAAAACGAGTAGACATGTGAAAGCAGGTGTTCATTCATTGATTGGAGGGGCCACTTGAGCTCCGCCTTAAGGGTATGACGCTATAGCTTTATTGGGTTAATGCCCGTATATGTAGAATTAGTCGTTCTCTACTTAACATTCATAGATCCCCGAGAGTCCTTATACTACTACCAGCGTAGTGGCTCTGCGGTTAAGCGATGTGCCTCTGCACTGGCAGGGGGCTGTTTCTATCATGGCTACCAATAGGGATTGTTCGGCCCATGTTGCAACCTCTCGCGATCAATCATTAATGGGTCATTGCACACGAAATGTACCAGACTACAAAAGCGACCACCACCGATTCCCTTGAAAAAAATTGGGCTAGTTGACAATTAGATGAATACATTTTGAATGAAGTATTTTTTTCTGAAAAAAGAAGCAAAGAAGCAAAGGCTGGTTGGAGTTAAAAATTTTGAAATCAATTGTAAAACAGGATACAATAACAAATATTCTTTTAGAATATGTCACTTGTATTGTTCTTTAATCTGATTTCGTTAATGAAGCCGTGCAAGAATTTTCGGCGTATTCTTGGTTCAGTAAAAAAGTAAGAAATGGGGCATTTTAACAAATTTTTTAATCAACGTTGTTAACATTTCAGCCGCAATAATATTGTTATAGCTTATGCTAAATATAAATTAAAATTGTTAAACAGAGCACTTTTTAGGATAATTGCTTGCAAAGTTAAAAAAAAATTGACTTCTTGAGATTGACCTAAATTAAGAATCAAGGCCCTCCAGATAAAAATACATGAGATTGCTCATAAAACACACAAACTTCGATCGTTGCAGTATAGAGATTTTAATTCAAGTAAATTTATTTTGACATGAGAAAAAATTTTTATACACAACAAAACAAGAGGGACTTAACAGTGACCATGCCAAAGCAGTTTACAGCCTGTGCAACAGGGTATTTTCTCGGGGAATGACAAGTGAGCTAGCGGTGGTGCATCGTTGCCTAAACATGTAACTGAGAAGCCTTTTGTATAAGTTTTAACCATGAGAACATACTGCTTTTGCAAAACTACTGCTAGTGATCATAATTGCTGATGAGACAGACAGGGAGCAGATATTATTGTGCCAGCACATTCTTCATACCATAAATAATTTTTACATGACATCACAGGTGCCATCTTTGGGCACTGTGGCTAGCTGCCATAGTGTGTGCAGGAACCGGTTGGTTGTAAGTGGATTAGCAAAATGCCTAGGCCCTTGCTGTGCTTCCTGGTCAGAAGGATGGCAGTCTCTGTAAGGTTGGTGAAACTGCGTATGCATAGGAAAATCAACCATGTCTTATCACTGTATCTTGCTCTTCAGCAAAATATTAAATTAAATGCACTCTAATGTGTTGTGCTGTAGTGTCTCATTTGTCTTCACTTGTAAAGCAGGGACACAGCTGTCATTGTCACATGTGGCTGCAGCATGCATCTATTCTTTCTCTCACCTTCTGATTTTTTTAACGTCCTTCTGTCTACATGCAGCAATGATAGTGGCCCCATTGGTGCCACTTGGCAGGCCTGTGCAACCCTTATTGGTTGCGTGCTTCTGGAACTATTTCCACTTCTGTAATCCTGAGGCCCGTATGGTATTTTACAACAGCCTCGTACACCAGCAAGCTGGCCACCTGCCTGTGTTGGCCTTGTGGCACTTGCCGGAGGGCGTTCGCTATAGTGACACCAAAATCATCACATTCATCCCGGTCCTTGTGTGGCCTGCTACATGGCCTGTTCACAACATGAACAGTTGATTCCAGCAGCAACTTTTTCGGGCTGAAACAGGTATCTGCCTGCTTTCTCTTCATTGGCAGGCTTCTCTGGGTATTGTTGCTGGCAGTAGTTAGGACACCACTGCCAGAAGGTTGTGGGTCATTGAGTTCCGGGAGGCCGATGCTTGGTGTTGGCATGCTGGTATCATTTCCCATGTCTTGTGAAGTGCCTGTGCCATCCGAGTAACCAGTGCTTTCATAGTTGTTGGTTTGGCTTGGTGACTGAACCTGCAAATGTACAATGCTTCGTGCATATTCAGACATTCTTTAACTGCAGGAAACGAAACCATAAAACTTGAGTTTTCCACTCTCCTGTATGATGCACATTGTGAAAACTGCAGCAGTTTATTAATATCTTAAGCTGTTGCTTCTTTAAATCTACATTTTATGTTAATTTTAAAGTGCCACATGCCTTATGCTTTCAGCAGTAATTCATATCAGGGTACTTACATTTGGAGGCACCAAATTTGAACGACTATTATTCTGCGGGCTGCCACTGTGCAAAAAAAAGCAGGTCTGTGTAATATGCCCAACGTGGCACATATTTGGCGTCCAGCCCGAAGCCAGACTGTTGCATGACCTTCAATTTCCTGTCTTCCCGTTGGAATTGCGAACGGAGGTTGGAAAATCGGGCCTTGACGTTCGCCGCTGCACAAAAGCCAAATAAGACAGCGTTTGAGACAGTGCGCTGAATCCAATGCTTTTCCGCGATATGTGAAGGGCACACACGGGATCCGGCCTTAGATGACCATTTAGTGATTTTCGAGGTTGCCACGTCACACACAGCAAGCAGCCTCTCTTTTGCGCCTGCCTCCCTGTCCGCGCGTATCGGTACTTTTGTGCGCGATAGTGTCGGTTATCAGCAGGCACTTCATTTTATACATTCGCGCTGCAAGAGCGAAAAAAGAGCTGATGGATGTAAAGGAAGCACACACTGCATATATATATATCCTCACCTGCAAAATCGGGTCCTAGCGCTGTCGCGATCTCGTCGTACGCCCTCTCTTTCAGGTCACGGCGGTTGTACCTGGGATCTTTTGTGTCCCGCAAGTAGCGGCGCTTCGCAACCATAGCTATAAGATCCTTTTCCTTGCTGATTGAAAAGCCTGGCATCTTGACTGGAAAAAAAAAATACAGGGCTAGTTGTCGCTCACAACGTAGTACATGCCTGCCGCCTAAACATCGAAAATGCTGATTGCTGATTTTCCGGAACATGCCAGTTTTGCGATCATTTCAGGACTTGCACTTTCGGTATACTTTCGAAGCGAAGTATTTTTCACCGCGATGTATTTTTTGAAGCATCAACTTTATCTGTTGATGGTATAAAATTCGCTCAGCCGCCGAACACGGAAAGACGCGTTGGCCAACACAGTTGATCGCTTGTTTTTGTTCCCAAACGCTGTCTCGACATAGCTGTCGACGTTGTTGCCAGTGTTCGGTGGCGTTTTTTGCATTTGGAAACAGGCTGTTTGGCAACAAACAGGTTTATGCATAACTTGTTCGGCTTTATGAACCTGTCGACGAGAGGTAGTCGAGCAAGTTTATTTTCGGTGCCGTGTTCCTGCCACGGCAGCCACGGTGGTTCCCACATTGTGACAGTAGTTGGTGTGGAAAGCGCGGCGCACTCCCCGTCGAAAGGAGCGGTCCCCTTACGCTGTGAATGCCGCTAGGACAAAATAAGGCGCTGCGCTGAGCAACGTGGCAGGTGGGTGCCAGGATGCGCGCCCTCTCCATGGAGCGGCGGCGGAGCGAGCGCATTAGAACACACCTAGCTATACTCTAGGAATAGAAATTGGGTTTTTGAGGAAATGGAGGGCGCTATAACCCAGCAACTGCCTTATTTCTCGGTGGACACCTCAACCCAACCAGGAGGAAAGGGAGGAAGGTGAGATTGAAAGAGAGTTTATTGACAGGAAAGGCAGAGATGCCATAGTGAACTCAACTCCTCCCATGCTGAGCCTGAAGGTCATCTGGCTCTTAGGTTTGACCTCTAACTGGAGGCGCGCCGTATGATCAAAATCGCGCGTGGCAGGTGCCTCGATCATCATCTTTACCTTCCTCGCCACAGCTGCGCACTTGGCAGTCACGTCCGCCGCTGTACTGGCTGCTGCTTGGCTGCTCCTACTCACCAGTTTTGGCATGCTATGTGTCACGTGATTTGCGCTTGGCAGTCACGTCTGCCTCTGCGCTGACCGCCACTCTGGGCGCCCGCTCTTGCACTTGTGGCAGGTGATGCATCATGTGATTCGCTCTCGCTTAAACAATTCGCTCTCGCTGAAGTCTTGAAACAATAAAGATGAACAAAAGCTAAACCGTGTCTAACCATGCATAACAGAGCTTTCGCTCTCTATATCCTGGCTCAGCTGAGTTGCACCATAGCCACTTTTGTTGGCCCGCAACTCGCGTGAGATTCCCATTAGTGTTTGCCAAAGGTATAAATGGTGGTTTGCTCATTATGCGGGTTGCGCAAAATGAGAGCATCATCATTCAACGTCGGTACCATATTCTAAGAACATTCGTACCAGCAGGAGGTGTGCATATCAAACGCTATGCAAACTTTGCCATTGAGGTATCAAGTATATACGCCGCGCATTACGGTGAAGGTGCGGTAACCCAGAGTCATTCGGTTCAACTGCCAGTCTTGTGCTGCTACACGGTGTTTTGTAGCGATAGCTACGTTACGGTAGCATTTCGAGCCTTCAGCGTTGCAACGCTGCCACGCTGTCACGTGGTTGGTCACGTGACCAGCCACATGGTGCGGAGCAGCTGCTGCTGCCGGCGGCGCGGCGTGCTGGCGAAACCGAACTGCCACAGCTGTGCGCATGCGCCGTGTCAAGTGGGACGAAGATGAAGAAGGAACGAAAGACTGACTTTGCAATTCAATTGAGCAAGTTCCACTCGGCCAGCTGTAGCTATCGCGTCACTCCAAGTTTAACCAGAGCTAAACCACCGCCAAGTTTTTCTTAGTGGTACTGATCTCACATGTTATTTGAGCCGACGGAGCACAGCGATGTGCAAGGAGTAGCACACTGGCGCCACATCGGGGTGGCAAGGCGGTGCTGATGCTTGTGACATCGGGCTGTTTTTATTTTTGTGTATTTCCTGACGTGCTCTTTGGATCCTGGCACAGTTCTCTTGTCCCAGGACATCGCGGCAGTTTTAAAACACTGGTTGTTGAGGCATGCACAAGTATCACAGGCGATGGTGTATATGCCCGACGTCGGAAACGTCAGCCTCACAGTGAGGATGACGTTTCTGTCATCAGGCTTTTTTTTTTCTCTGACATGGCACGAAATTACTGAAAATGGACTTGGCTGCTAATCCCAAGGTCATGGGATTGAATCATGGCCGCGAGGGCCGGATTTTGATAAAGAAGCCATGCAAAGAAGATTTTTGACTTATTAATGGAGCTAGCAATCAGAAAAATTTGAATTCAGCAGTGAGAACAAGCAGCGGCAACTTATTCTGAGTCGGGCCGGATTTCAATAGAGAAGCCATGCAGAGAAGATTTTTTTACTTATTAATGGAGCTAGCAGTCACAGAAAAATTTGAATTCAGCAGTGAGAACAAACAGCGGCAACTTATTCTGAGTGGAATGAGTTGCTCTCGCTTCAAGATGAGAGTATATGAACAGCCACTGGCTTTCATAGGTGCACTCGAAGGAAAGCTAAATGATATCAGCCTTCAAAGCCTTCTGCACTCTCTGCTTATCTATCTTCAGGACAGGAGTGAAGAGTGGAAAAGGGCAAAGAAAGGTGCCATAACCAGATGCACCTTAACATCACGCTGCTAAAGGTAATTTTAAACAGAAAAATCACAATGTTCTGAAAGCTACATTATGTTCGTGTGCTGGATGTGCCACAATGTTTGCAAACAAACGATGTTGCTGTTGGCTCTCTCGTTGCCTCGCCGTCGATATTCTTAGGTGACTGTGGCCAGATGAGCATGACTGCGGCAGTTTACATACCTGTGCACAAAAATTGCTCCTCGTTTGCATGACACAGAATGCAAGCTGCACTCTACTAATGTTAAATAATCTTATTTCACTTGAATGGTGAAAGAGGTGCCTCGTTCTTAGTTGTGGGCCAGTGCCCTGATGTCTTCTTTCAGAGCTTTTGAGTTGTTTAAAGAAATGATGTCGGCAGAACCACTGCTGTCTAGCCCTTTATAAAGCTTATTTATTTTGACCACCAACTGCCTAGCAGTTGAAAATCTCTGCCGGAAACCATATTGAACGTTAGTCACTATTCCTGAGTGCTCCAAGAAGTTGTTAAAGTGTGCAACTAAAGTGTGAAAGTGAAGTATTACCACAAAGTATTAAAGTAAAATAAAGAGCGAAAGTATTATGCTGCAAAAGTAAAGTATTTAAGTTTTAAAATAGCTTGCAGCAAGTAGAAGATCGAGCAGTAATTACCAACCCCTACTCGACTGCCGTTTTCAAACACCGGAATCACACGAAAAATGTTCCGTTCATCTGGTACAATGCTTGATTCAAGGAATTTATTAATTAGTGTTACCAAGAACTTGGCCATATTTCAGTGTACATCTGAACAAAGGCGGTGAGAATGTTATCTGGTCCTGGTGATTTCTTGGTATCTAACTGCAGGAGCAGCTGTACGAACCCTTCTCTGCTAATAGTAATGTTCCTGTCAAGACTGGTCGCATGCTGATAGCTGAATGCCACGTTAGGTTTAGTGGGTATGCTTTGGAAATAAGCATTTAAATTATCAGTGGCTTTTTTCTGTACTGGTAGAGCCACCTGTAACCGCTTTGTCAAGTTGTTGAGCGCCCTTATTTGACAGACACTGCTAAAATTTACTTTGATTCTCTTGATTCATGCAAATTTTATCTAGGGGTAGTCGTGAGCTCCTTTGTGACAGTGGAGTAGCGCTTTTTGTCTGTCTGTGTTTTTGTCTGTGACAACATTTTAGTTCCTGCTAAAGATGGATTATTCTCATAGCTATCCATAGATTTGTTTTGTCTGCCTTCATTTTCTATCCGGAACAAAGTTGAGCTAGCAGAAATGACAGAAGGACCTAAACGTTACCCAGAATATCAAATATGTAGTGAATCTTCCAAATGGGAAGAAATATACAAATGATGAGCCAAAGCAAAATTTTTCACTGTTACATACCTAGAAACGATTTGCTGGGAGCTGCACGAGAGGGTACAAACGGAAACTAACTTGCGGCCAGATATATGTACAGTACTTCAGCAGTAAAATTTGCTTTACCATTCAAGCAGGGGATAAGATCTCCAAGACTGAAGGTGTTGTTACAGTTATACAAGTGGGGAGGACAACTGCCTGCTTTGATTACAGCTTAAGGCACTAATATGTCAAACAGGGTGTCTGTATTCTATACTTGTATGTGCCAACAGTCATTGATTCTCATCAGCATTTCGAAGATTGAAATCTCCTACCATTATCATATTATGCCTTTCTGATCAAAGAGTTTTAAACGGGCCATGCAATGTTGATCAAGAATGTGGTATTTATTCTTTGTATAGTATATGGGACATTGTGATGCCTGAACACCCAAGAAGATCGTCGGAATCGTAATATTAAATGTTTTAATATATTTATTCCTGGAATAACTGCGTATTAGTAATTTTTCTTTATAGAGTTTCGGCATTTTTTTACTTGGCTCTCTTTTCCCTGTAATATAAAATCTGGGAAATCCTTTGTAATCGAGATGCCACATTTCAATGTTGAAAGTTTTTGTTTTTGTGCGTCCTTCCCCCGCAGGAGGTCGCATTTGTTCCTTCTCTCCGTGCGTGGAGCAAGTGCAACGCACCTGCCTGGCTCTGCGGGCCCGTGGCTTCGTGGACGTGGTCACTTGGGAGTGCCTTGAACGGCCTTACGAGGTCAAACAGGTCACCATGGCCGACATCCAGGACACAGTCAAGGCACCGACAGGAGGACATTCCGAGGCGAAAGTAGAGGTATGCTCATGTTGGAAAATAGACTAACAAACAAACTAATAGACAGTGTTCAAGTTTGTTTCATTGTGATAAAATTCGCGACAAAATATACATGCGCCAGGATGCCCGGTTGTCCGCGATTGTATTGAGACCTACTATATTGTCTAGTGTGATTTGAATGTTACCACTTAAGTTGCGGCTAAGAAGGACCACCAAATTTTCCTCGCAAAACGGTCACATAATTCGCAACAGACATGACGCTCCAGGATATAGGAATCCTTCGATTAGCTAAGCTCATCTATTCTCTGCAGTCCTCGCAAAAATAAACCATGTTGGAGCAGCTTAATCCAAGTAGGCTAGTCTTGAAGTGGTCACCTTCAAATTGTGTTAGACTGTACATGATAAACATGGCGGGTGTTGATAATCTAACAAGAGAGACATGGTTACATGATTAGCAGATGGCTTTTGATAACATAAGGAAAGTTATGCTGAGAGCAGCGTTTTTGCTGCACTCATCTTGAGCGCGCAGTATTTTGTGTGATCTGAAACCTTTGGAGGGTGCTAACCCTACTTTACACCCACCATTGGCTCCAGTGTCCGCTGGAACCCCCAATGTTTGTAAGCACGGTGTCAGTCTATAGCAGGCAGCGTTAGTACAACTTTTGTCCATAAAGTTTCGAGACTGAGTCCATTAAAAAAAAAAATGGGTTTAACATTGAAATCATTTGTGCAGCACCCCTTCGGAATAGTCTCCCTTGCAGTCTCTACACAGCTTCCAACGCTTCTTGAGGTCTTGGAAACAGTTGCAAAATGCTTCTTTTGGCAGGGCTGTCAGCTCCTTTGTCGTGGTGTCTTGAATGGCCTCCATGCTCCCCATCCAGTGACCTTTTAGAGCTCTCTTCACACGAGGAAACAGGAAAAAATCGCTTGGGGAGAGGTCAGGCGAGTATGGCGGATGGGGAAGTACAGTAATGCTGTGCTTGGCGAGAAATTCTGTCACGCCGAGAGCAGTGTACGCCCTTGCATTATCGTGGAGAAGGCTCCATTGTCCAGATGCCCATAAGTCAGGGCGACGGCGTCGCAGTGCATCACGCATGTGTTGGAGCACGCGGATATAAAACTCCTGATTCATCGTCTGCCCTTGCAGGACCAACTCGTGATACATGACACCTCTGGCATCGAAAAAAACTATCAGCATCGTCTTTGTTTTGGTCTTCGGTTGCCGCACCTTTCTCGATGCCAGAGAGCTTGTGGACCGCCATTCAGCGCTCTGCCTCTGTTTGAGAATCGTATTGAAAACACCATGTTTAGTCTTCAGCAATGATGCTGCCGATGAATGCAGCATCCTTCTCTGCCTCAAAGAGCAAATCAGTGCTCACTGATGCCCGCGTCTCCTTCTAGTTCTTTGTGAGGGAGTGCGGCACAAGTCTGGCATTCAGCTTTCGTTTCTCCAAGTTCTCATGCAAAATTTGGTTATCTTGCTAAAGTTGAGTGCATCTGATAGCATGCGGACTGTAATGGTGCTGTCTTGCTGTCCGATTTCCCTGATCCGAGCCACGTTGTTTTCATTCCGTCAGGTTGAAGGGCGCCCGTGCCTTGTGTCGTCTTCCACCGACGTTCTCCCCCGAAACGAACTCTTGTTTCACTCGATAACTCGCGCCCGCGATAATGTCTCGTTGCCGTAAGCGTCACGAAGGAGCCCGAAAAGATGGCGCTACACATATGCACCAACATTTGTTTTGGGGAATCATTTCTAGAAAATAAAATAAATCAGTCTCGAAACTCTATGGACAAAAGTTGTGTCTGCATCAACCAGCCTCCAGTATGTTTGCCCATAAACAGAGCTTGCGTATAATGAGTTATTTATCGATTTTATTTTGCAAAGTGTTTACAGAGTGCGCAGCTTTCTGTGTCATCATTGCGCACAATCTCTCTGTGATCTGCCGGCGTGCACACAAGAGCCACACTGGCAACGACAAGGAAGTGCCCATTCTTCTCAAAGAGCACCAGTGCCGCCGACATTGCCGCCATCTCGAGCTCTAAATGACGGCACCCTTGAGCCCCCTGCCTTCAGACCTCTTCCCAATGGCACAGGTGTATTTGAACTGGGCATGTTCCAGCTTCGCCATCATAGCTGACGTCATGGCATGCTGGCAACGTTGGCAACACGTGGACATAGCCAATGGGCCTACGCTTCCCTGCATGTCGAAGGCCTCACGCCGGCGGTGGGCACTCCCACTCCGGCTGGATTACTTTCGATACCGCAGCGTCTCTGCGTGTTGCATCGCCTTCGGTGCACTGTTGTGCTTGCCGGCAGAATGTCACGCCAGATGCCTAATGTGGTCGTGCCTGGGCGTTCCGCCCAACAGTGCCCTACCTTGGCTTACTTATTTAAGGACTAAAGAAGCATTAGCGTTCGGTGCCTAGCAATACAAACCTCTCTCTCCTCTTAAAGTCTTGCGGCCTTCTGCCAACCGCCCTTTAATAAACCTTGTTCCTTACTTTTTAAATTTGCACTGCAGGCTGTTCTTTTTTTTCTGTCCGTGTTTATTAGTTTTGCAAGGGAATTGTTGAATCATTCATTAGAAACCTGTTCATGTTTTTGTTTTATTTTGTGACCACAGCAAGCCACACAGAAGACTGAGGGGACTCCAGAAATTGAGCCAATGGCTGACGACCAGGAGGAGCCGTCAGAAGCTCCGGTTGTGGCCAGAGCCGCTGGAGATGCCGAAAAGGAATCCAAGCCAACAGGGAGGGAACAAGGTGCTAAGAAGCGGCGTGGCCAGTTGGATGGTGGCGATCCATTGTATTCCACGCGGGGCTTCTGCTTCCAGACAGCCATACCGTCGCTGCAGATACCAGGCCACACAGGATACCTGACATTCGCGACTCTGCTGGCATCGTAGCCTGTGTGCTTTCAGGTAAATGTGCAGTGGTCCCGGCCACTCAATTTTTCGCATACATCGAAGCAGCCTTGGTGAACTCCGTTGTTATCTAATGTAAGGCAGTCTTAAATGTACTCTGCGTCCTTCTAGTTTTTCATGATTTTTAAGTTGTATTTTCACTGCTCTGCCATTTTTTCAAAACCAAGTGAGGCCATGGCAAAATACTTTATCTAGGGAAGGTCCTCCTACAGCAGCGACCTAAAAATTGGTTTGGTTGGTTTGGTTTGGTTTATGGGGGCTTAACGTCCCAAAGCGACTCAGGCTTCCATATTGGTTCCATATCAAAAATTGGTTCCATATCAATTTCTCTAGGTGCAAATTATGTCTCATTTTGTTTCTTCTCATGCATTATGTGCTGTTCTATGTGCAGGAATCCGAGGGTTTATGGTGTGATGTTCCGGTGGAAAGGTTGAGACGGTGACATGGCTGCCATGCTGATTGCATCATGGTGAAATAAAATGATGCTTGAAATCACATAACATCACACTCATGAAACGCAGTTAAAGCACATTGACGTTTTTAACAAGCGGACATTTATATTTTTGTTTTCATACACAAACAGATGCACCATGTACACACAAAACGCTGCTGTAGCTCATGTCGGGTCATCTTGACTATGGAAGGTCGTTTTTTCACCAAAATTTTTTGAATGTCCCTTTTTCACGTTGCATTAATTTGTAGTGTTGCCAACATTGAAGTGTATGACACTTGACTCCGATCCCAAGCAGAGTTCTTGGAAGCTCTTGCATGCTAATATTCCTGTCACATGTTAGAACACTGTTTTGGGATGGCATTGCACTCTCATAATTTTTCAGTGGCCTGAAATCTCTTCTATTTCCAGTGAGGCCTTTGCTTTTGGAATACGGAGAAGTCGGAGGAAGCTTAGTTGGATTGTAGGGGAGGTTTTGAGGGAGTCGTGGGGCATATTTATTTTTGAAGGGAAAGCTTCACTACGCTACCTCGCAATGATTTCACAGTGCTTGCAGTTTTGACCTTGGAGTGAGCCAGAAGTCAAGCCCCTTAATGTGGTGTGCCCACTGATATATGTAAGACAGTAACTACACCATTTCCTTTCCTCAAAACCAGTTCGGGTGTCCACCAATATATGGGAGACAGTTACTGCACCATTTCCTTTCTTCAAAACCAATTTTAAAAAACAATCTTCAATTTTCTTAAAGGAAAGGTACATAGCTGGCCTCCTGGGACAGTGGAGACCTCAGTAGCGCTTTAATCTATGTGGGGGTAGTGACTTGGCATTCACAATGTTGTAGCAGAGATGTGGCATTGGAGGTATAGACTGTTGGCATTCTTTGTGTTCATTGGGGCCAGCATTGACAATGCTCTAGACTCCGATGATTTTGAGGAAAGGAAGGCGTATAACTGGCTCCTTGGGGCAGTGGACTCATCAATCGTGCTTTGAGGTAGGTGGTAGTGTGGAGAGAGATGTGGGCTGCATGCATTAGCGCTGACAACTTTGTGGCAGACACAGTAGCAGCAATCCGCAGCATTCATAGGGTGACCAACCTATCGTGATCAACCATTAATTTAACCCCCACATAATAGGGTGGGCACGTTGCCCATCCATTGTACGGAACGCACTCAACATTAGAGGTCAAGCCACGTCTACTTACCCGATACACCACAGCTTTCGCTCTCTAACCATATTCAGCAGTAGTTGAACTGCAGCTAATTTCTTTATGGTTTGTATGTACAGCGATGCAGGAATGGCTTAAGTGCAAACTTCTCTGCTCACTTGCTGGTTCATAAGAATACTATTTAAGTTGGCTCGGGCTGTAAGGCGCTCTAGAGAGTGTTGTAGCAGTAGTGTGACTTGCGTGAGTTTGCGTGTGGCCACTTTTGTGGGAGGAGTATGCTATGGTTGTACCATAGTTCACTTTTTTCGGATGACTGACCAACACTCATAGCTTTTGACTGCGCTGGTTGACACACCCAATAAATTTGCAGGAGAGGTCAGTCAAGTACAGCAGTGCACTTACTGGTTAGTCACAGGGAGGAGCAGAAGGAGGAAAAAGTTTTATTAAATATAGTACACTTGTCTTCCTGAGCAGGGCTCCACGTGCTGCCGCGATCCTGCAGGCCTGCCAGAGCAGCTGTCTCTGGTCTTGCAGATTTGTGCTGGTCAAAGCAGTCTCAAGAAGAAGGGCTCTCTGACCATAACCTCATTGACCACTGCTATCTACTCGAGTGATGAGCCAGTTCTGGTCGTTCGACTCCATGCTTGACAGAGCATCTTCCCAAGATGAACGGTTGGGGAGTGTTGTAGATGGAACGCCGTCTGGTGGTGGTGTGCAGGCTCAAACGGAGCGGAAGAGCATACTAGGTCGGTGTTTTTGGCAGCTCGAACGTTTGTCTGGGTAGTAGTGGGTGGGGAAGAACAAGTGTTTTTGAGTCTGAAGTTGACGCCATGCCATGGCTTCGTCCTTGGTTAGTGTTCGGTGCAGCGGTGGCATTGTTCTTCTTTGTGTACGGTAATATTCTGTGATGCGGGGTAAGTGTGCAGAGCCGTGCTGGCGCCCTCTGTGTCTGCTTCCTCTTCCGCTTCTGTCGACAGCGCCCGGAAGGTTGCTGCTTGGGCGAGCATGTGCGTGCTCTCGGTGCCGGGAAGGGAGGCGTGACCAGGAGTCCAGATGATGCGCTTAGTGGGGAATACATTGGGATTGATTGGTGAAAGTGCGCGTGCAGCCTGTAAAGGTAAAGTACTCTGCGCGTAGGCGTGGCACGCAACCTGAGATTCTGTATTATTGTGCATGTCGGACTGGAGTGGTGTTTGTCATATGCAGCCATGTGGTGTATAGAAGCGAGTGCTACCGCTATGGCGGTCTCTTCAGACGTGCTCAAGTTCATGCCCCACACGGAGGCCGTAGTATCAGAATTGAGCCAGTGTAGATCGATATCGGGGTCTACTACTCGAGTTGTCGTGCGCACGCGTATAACGAGCAGTTCTGACTTCTCAGGTGCACACGTAAGGCCGCTCTCAATCGCATAGTTTTGCGTCACCTCTATGGCTTCTTGAAGGCTATCAATTGGACTTGACCGTCCGAGTCTGTCGTCATCCATATTGTGATGTCGTTGGCGTAAGAGGCATGGTGTACATCAGGAATTCTAGAGAGCACCGGGTGAAGGCTAGGCCACTTTGAACAATATGGACGACAGCACCGAGACCTGCGAGGTGCCCCGACCTGTGAGAGCCCCGGGTAGCGATTCGATCTGAGAGGAAGGCCCTCACGTAGCCTTAAGTGGGCTGGCCATAGTGAGGCCTTGCCAGGGATGGCGTCGTGCTACACGTTGTCGAAGACCCCCTTCAGGTTTAAGGCCAACACAGCACGGGACTGGGTCCTACCAGCATGGTCGATCACTTCCTCTTTCAGCTGAAGGTGCACGCTTTGGATCGAGAGATGCAGCCGGAGCCCGAACATGGTGTCAGGGAAGATGTTAGTTTTTAAGTGTGGGTGGAGCCGGTTGATAATAACGTGTTCCATCAGTTTTCCTACCCACAATGTTAGGGATACGGGACGAAGGTCCTGGAGGGCCAGCAGCTTGCCAGGTTTAGGTATTAGGCTGATGTCAACGTGGTGCCATTCTTGCAGAAGTATGCTGGTTCTCCACGTATTACAATCATCTGTCAGGGCGGTTATCGAGCCGTCGTCAAGGCTCTGGAGCATTTGTTCTTAATGCCGTCGGCCCCAGGCGGTGTTGTGCTCCTTATTGTCAGGTTTGCGAGCACTGCTCGGACCTCTGATTCTCTAATGTTGTCGTCCAGGAGGGTGTGTTTGCTGTTATGGGGGTAGTCTGGATACTGTGATCTGGGACCCGTCAATGAGCGCGCATGCAGTAGTGCGTTGGTGTCTTTCGCTTCCTTATTGAGGAGCTTGGCGACCACTTTGAAGGTTTCCTGTTTGGTCTTGTGCGAATCGAGGAGGCCGGGGAGGAGCGATCACGTTTTCAGCCATACCAATTGTTCCCTGCAGCCTGGCGCAGTCTGTGCCAGTTGGAGCTTGTCAGCTCCTCTACGTTGCACTCTACCGCAATAGTGACTTGAGCTTTGTGTTGGCGTAGCTTCCAATTGTGTCATTGCTTCCGACACTTTCGCACACGCTTTCTTCAAACCTCCCACAGGTGTAGGAGGTGTGGGTCGATCTTTGTGTCTTTTCTGTGGCCTGCATTACAGAGGCGACTTTACGGCCACCTGCAGCTGTTCCACACATCCATTCAGGGAGGGTTGCGCGCCGTCTTTTGGAGCTAATCTGTTTTCGGAAGGCGTCGAGTCCGTGAGGCGCACCTTACGACCAGACATGCGGCCCACTCTCACCTGCATCGCCGTCACAAGGATGAAATGTTCGCTGCCTGAATTCTCTTCCAAGTTGGCCTACATGCACCAGTGTTGGCCATGTGCACTAGTTTCAGGTCCGTGTTGGTGTCGCCACCGAATGCCCAAGTGTGAATAAGTTGTGAAGGTATTCATTGCCGCAGAGGACGTCCTGTCATATGCGCTGTTTATCGGGAATGTTTCACGAGAGCACTTCCTGTGAAACAATGGATAAATCAGCACTATGCGCTTGCCTGAAGGTGTGGCGATGGCTCGCGCTTATAATTCTAGCCAACTGTACTCGTCAACGACGTTGTGCACTTTATCCGGGCTATCTCGAGTCGTACGTGAACGATCTGCGAAAGCTGTCAGATGCAGTATTTCGATGAGACCACTGCTTTTGCTAGGTGACCTCAGATGTAGATATTCACGCGATAACGTCTTGGCAGTGTGGAAATGAAAGCCGAAAAAGAGCTTTTCATGCTGCCACATGGAGGAAGGAAAATGCAGGAGAGGCCCTCGCTATCCAAGTTGCACGCTAAAAAGTGTGCCGGAAGTCATGCGCTTTCGCAAGGACTACTGGGAGTCTGCCCGACGCGAAGCCAATAGTAACGCTGAACGCAGCAGCGTTGTCTGCTGCAGTACCTGCTGTGCGGTGCGCAAGCACGCTGAGACTGCAGCTAGAAGTGCGGGGGGAGCCTTCACACCCACTTCCGAAAAATGTGACGTAACCGCCTCACGTAAGTTATTTCCTACATCCACATGCTGCCACTACATTGCCCCGCAAATACGGCAACCATTGTCGCCGAAAGTTTCAAAGTTTTGACTTTTCCACATAGCCTCGCGACATGTTTGTTCCACACATATTACATGCTCTAATTTTTGCTCCAAATACTTTACGCACGTCAGCTGCATAGTGTCATACAAAGCGCCGGTGGCGGCACCACTCTCATGCCCTTTGACGGTCGCTGGTGTCCCTAATGGCAGTTTCTTTGTCTGTATCAAAGCTGCGGAGAACCCCAAGGACAATTAAAATTATTGAAGGACTCCGATATTACATAGTAGCGGGCGGCGAGGCTCTGACAGCAGTAAGACTGAAATAATTGTGCAACTACCCAGAAGTCTCGGGCAAATTCAGCTGAAATGAGCTATCGTACAGAAGACCACATCATACAATAACATACTCCAACAGGTATCTGTCCAGGCCCTCTTGTTCAATAGGTTCGCTGTGTGAAGAATGTATGAGGATAACCTGCAAGGTGAAATTACAGCTTGTCCAATGTCCTTTAAATAAGCAAATAAAAAGTTCATTGCATGTCTGTGTTGCCTGGCGCAGGCTGAGGGACCTAAAACACTGTCCATTGTTAGAGGCACTGGGGAGAGCTTCTCCATGCAATGTTCATAGTAAGCACGCTCATCATCATACGCAGGGCACTCGAGCAGGATATGTTCCAGAGTTTTGTTCAAGCCGCAGTTGTCACAAAGCGGACTGTTCATTTGACCGAAACGTTATCGGAAGCCGTTTGTAAATGCTGCATTCAGGCAAAGTCGGTGAAAAAGGGTTTCCAGACGGCGAGGAATTCTGGGTGGGAGTCGATGTGAGGTGTTGGTCCACTGAGTATGGAAATTGGTAGTGATGTGTTGGTAAGCTCCAGAGCCGATACGTTTCTTCAGAAGCAAATCTTTTAGCCATTTGGGACGCATCAGGTTTCGTAAAGAAGGTTCGAATGTATCGCTGATGTTACTGGCCTTTACGGGCCGCTTTATCCGCTCTTTCTTTGGCCAGAATGCCACAGTGGGCTGGTATCCACTGAAGTGTTATGCAATGGCCTACGACAATAGCCAGATGATGTAGATGCCTGATGTCAAGGGAAATGGGCTGATCATTGGATTTCTTCAGCATGTTGGACACAATCTGTAGGGATGGTTTGGAGTCGGTAAGGATAACCCACCGGGTGGGGGATTGGTGCAGGATATAGGAAACAGCTTCTTTAATGCCGCGAAGCTCAGCTCTCGTAGAGGAAGTCTTCCACTGCAGCTGGTAAAAAAGTGCATGGCTTGTTGAGTGCACATAAAGGCTACAGAAAGAGTTTATTTTATTAATCTTCAAAGTGAATACAAAAACAATTCAGAAAAATCTGCTGGGCTAATAGCCAAAGCTTGTAAAGGCCTATCTTACACGTTGTTTTTAAGCAACAGGATACACACAGAGTTCGGTTGTACATGATCAGCAATGGTAATGAACTCCAGAGCACACACACATAAATTATCCCCAAATGTAGCCCTTAACTTTCGAAAAGTGTAAACGTTTAAAGGAGAAGAGAAAGTTTCTAGCCTTTTAATTTTTAGTGGCACGGTATTCCATGTTTTCACCCCATTATACTCAATTAGGCATTCGTAGGTGTTTCAGGTTACAGAGCAGTTAAAATTTATATTGCTTGCATGCCTGGTATTCCTATTAGACAACACAACAATATTTGAAGAGGGTAATTATTTTGTATAATATTTACAACCCTCACTATTTTCTTTTCGTACGACAAAGATGATTGCAAAATCTGCAACCTATTGAACAAGAGGGCCTGGACAGATACCTGTTGGAGTATGTTATTGTATGCAGTGCTCTTTTCTCCAAAGAAAAAATTTGATCAATATAAGACCCATATGTGGTAGCCCATGATTTGCAGATGTATGTTAAACGACAATGAAAAAGAGGATATAATTTTTAGCACAGATATGTCCAGCAACCCCCGTGCTTTAAATAGGATATAAAAAGTTGAAGCAAGCTAACAGCACGAAGTATTAATGCGTATTTGCCAATTAAGGTTGATGTCTAAGGTTACGCCGAGGTATTTAAAAGCTTCGACTTGCTCAGTTGCAACGCTATCAAGGCAAATATGCACATGAGTATCTATGACACGCTTCTGTCTTGATCTAAACAGTATATACTTCGTTTTAGTAGCATTTATTGTCAGTTTGTTAGCTTTAAACCATGCGGAGATGTGATATAACTCATTTGTCTTTGACTGCATTTCAGTTAGAGTGCTGCGTGTAAAGACTATCTCAGTGTCATCAGCATACATCACCTTACCAGAATTTGTGAAACAGAGGGGGAAGTCGTTAACGTAAAGGGAAAATAACACAGGGCCTAAAACTGAACCTTGGGGAACTCCAGTGGAAAAAGATTTGTGAGATGATTTTAAGTGTTTGAGGTGATCAAATTGTTTTCTCTTGGTGAGGTAACTTGTAAAGAAATCAAGAGTGGAATTTTTGAAACCATAGTGCTCTAAATTTTCTATTAAGGTTCTATGATTAACAGTATAAAATGCTTTCTTCAAGTCTCGGAATAAGACTACAGCCACTTCATTATTATGTAAACATGAACACAAGTTTTGAGACGCTGCCATTACTGCTGTGGATGTAGACCGGTTGTTCCTAAAGCCATGTTAGATGGAGATATATTTTTTCTCTTCAAGTGTTGGCTTGTTTTGCCACAAGTTTTTCGAATGCAGTATTAATGATACTAAGAACCAGTGTTGTATGTGTTACCGAAAAAAAGTAACTTAATATGTTACTCGTTGCGCTAAACTAAAAAAAGGAATGCATTGCCACCTTACGTTAACGACAAAAAAAAAGGTAACGCATCACTGTTGCCATTACCAAAACAAGTACTACACGTTACTTTGCCGTTACTTCATGGCCATAAATTTTAGTTAGTGCATCTTCGCTACAAGAACCCACGATAAAAATTTTATAAAGGTCATATTTCACATGAAACTTGTAGCCTGAACAATGATTTTACGTGAAATCCTGATTTATCGAAAATACCTTGCACAAATGTGCAGGAGCTTAGCAATGATATAGTGGCCTAAAGTTGCCTGTAGAGTTACATGTGATGGCTTCTAACTGTGGCACATGGTGAAGCCATTTTATGAATGTGACATTAAACACAAACTGACACTTCATCATCAATTCTAACTTCACAAAGAAAACATAGCTGAACTCTCAACAAATTTACAGTAATTCTGAAAAATTTTATCTTCCAAAATGCTCGGCATGCTTCCACCCTTTAAAGGGATGTGTGTGTGAGTGGTGTGGGAAGGGGAGCTAGGTGAAGGCAAGTGTGTGAATGAGTGTTCGTGTATGTGTTTCGTACTTTATGGGTATTCCGCCTTTATTTTCTTTAGTTGGGTGTGTTGTCAAGGGCAGGCGTTTTCTGGCAGGCATGCGAACCGCAACAATGGCCAGAGAGAGCACCTGTACATTTTTTTTTATTTGCGACATCACTTTAGGCGCTCTGCAGTTTTTTTATAAAACAAAGGGGGCAGAGTGAGGGACAGTTGGAATATAAAGTAACTAGTAACATCACACCTCACGTTGCCGAAACATGTTAACGTAAGTATGTTGCCTCGGTGGCTGCATTTTTATAGAGGCAAAACGCTAAGGCGCCCGTGTGCTGTGCGATGTCAGTGCACATTAAAGATCCCCAGGGGGTCGAAATTATTCCGGAGCCCTCCACTACGGCACCTCTTTCTTCTTTCACTCCGTCCTTTATCCCTTCCCTTACGGTGCAGTTCAGGTGTCCAACGATATATGAGACAGATACTGCACCATTTAATTTCCCCCAAAACCAATTATTATTATTATTATGTTGCCTATTACACCTCCGAAATGGTAACAAGTATGTTACTAAGTTACCGAAAAAATAACGTGTTACTGGTGACGCCGTTGTAATGCATTACCGCCAACACTGCTAAGAACTGGTTGAGTAGTTGAACCGTCATTGAATATGCATGGGTGTGCTGCGTACATTCCTCGGCTAAGTAGGCTAGAGTAGCTTGCAGTTGAGCTGTGAAAGGCATTGGCAACATGGCCTATAACGAGATAAGCTGCTGCTCAGAATGCTTCCGGATTGTTCCCACCGCTACTGCAGGCACTAAGCCATGTGGACGCGTCTAGTTGAGGAATTACTCCGGTCAGACCCGCCCTTCCTCTAGAGAACCTTGAAAGCAGAATTATGATCAGCGAGAAGGAATCGCTCACTGTTGTGTGCTTTCGAACAATGAACCTTCTTCGGCCAGCAAAGAACAGATTTGGCGTTGACTCGAGACCTGGCTTTGGTAAAAAATAAATACCTCTGAATATGTGTAGTATGGGATGGTTTCTCATTGCTCAGTTTTCTCTGGGCCTCTTTTCACGGTGACATTCTTTTGTCTTCTGTGATAGCAACTTGTTTTGCAAGTCATAATTGTCTAACACCAGTACACATCCCCAACACACTTTACTGTAGTACACACTACAACGCATTCACTCCGTGACGTATGGTGGGATTGTATTACAAAGCCTGGTGTTTTGTGGTATAAGCATAGTCAGATTTTACAGCGAAGCTGTATACCTCTATTGTCCAAGGAAATTTTCGTGTCGTCGTCAGCAAAAAACGCCAGGCTAAAAATTAAGTGCTACTCCGAGTGCGAAAGTACCCAACAGCATAGAAATTGTATATCATACTGATCATAAAACAGTCGTAATGTGAAATTTTTAAAAAATTTTATATATATATTTGTGTAAATTATACATTTAAATATCAGCAAACATAAAATAAAAGTTGTGTAAAAATACAAATTTAGAAAAGGTTAGAAAATAAAATACAAAAACAAAACTAAAAATATAAAAAGGTTAAATCTCCTCTATAATCAGGCATACAGCTCAGTGCTCGTTTTCATTAAGAGTCCTCACCGCCTGGAAGACGAAGTTAACAGCATTAGCTGTTTGGTTTACTAGAATTGATGTGAATGAGATTAAAGGGGCTCTGAAACGCCTTCCGAGGAGAGCACATTAACTCACTTAATCACTGCACTGTGTGCCATGAAAACCAGAGCCAAATAATACTCTTCTACACGCAGCAGACGACCCACAATCACGCGTCAAAGTTGGCGAGCCCTTTCCGACGACTTTGTCATGCTCGCCCCCTCCTCCGTCCCCCGCATCTGCGTAGACAAGGTGAGAGGTGGCCATTGGTTAGATTCTTTCAGACGTCGGGCAGCTGCCGCGGCCAATAAGCCGCTTAGCTCCGGCGAGTCGGGAAGCTCCGCTCCCAGAGGGGGGTCGGCGAAGGATCGCCTGCCTTCCAGCATGCAAAAAGTGACGAGAGAAGGAAAGGCTCGAAGACGCTGAAATTCAAATTTTAACTACAGAAAACTCGGCTTCTACACAGCGCATTTAAAAAATCCTTGCTGGACACTATTCGTGAAGCGGCGCTGCTTCAATATTGCAGGCATGCCGCAACTTTATTGAGCCCCCTTCACAGCCCCTTTAAGTAGATACACCAATGGAAATACAAATTTCACATTTTGGATTTATAAGTGACGTCACCAATCAATCAGCAACTCGATATATACTAATCACAGCACCAATTAATCACCAATAGGGTTGCTATATCGATTTACTACAGGGGGCCGCCATCTTGAATTCCTCGGACAAAATTTTAGGTTGAAGGGAGGTGCTGGCAGACTCCAAGAAATCGAGAAACGTGATGAGTAAGAGCTAACGCTCTTGAAACACAAAACAAGCATCAAAACCACATGATGGATGATAAGGCGCGCGTGTGAACAATGGGAGCACCATCCGACGCGTCCCGGTAAACATTACGTTTGCAGCGGCTTCGAGAGAGGTTGACGTCATTCGAAGCCCTCATGTGAAGTGCAAGCCACATATAGCATATCGTTACCGTGCTTACGTTACCGTTTACCGTGACTCGCCAGAAGACGTTTTAGCATACCGTCCTTCCACAACAAGTTACAGGAAGGCTAAAAGGTATGATGATGGCAGATGCCACAGCTTTTATTGCAAAAATACGGATGCATTACAAGCATTTCTATGAAGTGAGATGCTACATGCTCTTTAGTAATCTTTTTCTCTGCATATCAAGACGTACCCACTACACTTGAGCATAACAGACTACTCAGCGGCTTTTCAAATGCGCCCGTGAAGCTAGACACCTTGCCTACCCTGGCCAGTAGACAGTTTTACTCCGTAAAACTCAGTAAGCTTGCGTACGCAGCGCTCGTTGCGTTGCGAACAGTGTAAATAGGGTACCTCTATGCGTGTCTAGTGTAAAGGCGCAACTACGACACCACCTGGCTTCTTTAGTGGATGCGGGCCGTGGGTAGCATGGGAACGGCGGCCACATAGCAAAGTGCCCTTTGAACCGCAAGCATCTCCGCACAGAAGGAGGAAGGAGGTTCTGAGAGGCGAAACCTTGACGTTTTGTTCAGAGCAGGCTTGCAAGGACAGTAAACTGCCGTTGTTGTTTCGCAGGCCTGGATGCTTGCGTCAACGTACATAACGATGGAGCCATGCGGCAGATTGGCGTCTTGCTCTGTAATTCGGTCGCGAAACAACGATGCCGCGCTGGTAGATGATGGCCGAAGTTGAACAGTTGGCTTGTTGTCGCTTAGCTGCACAAAGCGCCAAGGAGGAAGAACTTGCGGGGGCGGCTGCACAATGGAGTACGATGAAGCATATGCCCTGAGTGCACACGTTGTGTGTGTAAGACGACTTTAGGCGGCGAGCATAGCGTCGTTGCTGCACCAGCTCATCTAGTGTATTCAGCTGCGCATGTTCTTGGAGCGCCACGATCGGGGTAATGCGGGGAAGGCAAGTGATCACCCTCATTGCCTCTCGATTAACAGCTTCTACGCGATCCCATTGATCCCTCGTCAAATTGGGCTTGGTAAACGAGGCGCGGTTGCACAATCGCCCGCACCAACTGTCGTGCAACATGAGAGCGTGCTCCGCCTGTTTTAGGAGCAATGCGTCTAGTCAGACCCAACGCCTGAATTGCTTGCTTTTTAGCCCGAGAAATCAAGCAGTACCTGTTCCTGACTCGTGTATTGTCAAGCCCAATATTTTTACGGTCGAACTTTCTTGAATTGGAGTTCCGGATAGATGGAGACGAATTGGTGTTGCAGCCAGTTTACGGCGCGCCCAGCGGTTGGCGTCTGACACGAACGTGATTTTGCTCACTGAAAGCTGCAGATCAACTGAAGAAGCAAAAGTCGACGTAATATCTATGGCTGATTGTAGGCCTGCTGCTTGAGTCATCAGGTCGGATACGCATAGCGTTCCTTGTACGAATTCCCTCCTCCGTACAAACTCACTCCTTCTCCCGTTCCGGTCTCGTCTTCCTATTGGCTAGGAGTAATTGTCTGTTCAGGGAGGTTCTCGATTTTTCTTTCGCCCCGTCGATGCCGAGCGCGAGAACGAAGCGGAGAGGGCGACTCCTAGCGCGGACGAAGTTACGCGGCCTCCGTCGCCTCTGAGTCATCTTTTTCTACTTCTTGTGGAAAGTTCGGCGGCCAGTCAGACCTACTTTTTCCGTCGAGCGCGCGTTAGGGTGCGCAGCCACTAGGCAGGAATGGGCCCTGGAGACAGGCCTTTGTGTCCAGCTCTCCAACCTCCCCCTTCACTCTTCCACAACCCTAGCCCGAACAGTGAACATTTTATGCCCCACTGCATGCGGACAAAAACACGTGTGACGTCATCTTTCCTTTCCTGCCTAGACTCTGTCATCAGACTCATCATCATCATCGGATATCGGACTCCTCCCCCGCCCAAATTACCATCACGGTAAAGAAAAGTCGAATGGGAGGCACTGTTGGGTACTGCAGCACATCCTTTCTATGAGGACAGCGACGGAACTATTCGAGAGGTGGAGGGTGGCGTGGTGGTGACGAGGGGCAAGGGAGATTTAGGTCCTCATCCCACATTACATGTTTTAGGTGTTTCCCCCTTGCCCCTCCTCTCCAGACAGCACTGGACAGACGGACTGACAGGAAACCACGAAGATTTCCAAGCAGACGCACCTCGCTTCGTAAGAAATAAGGCCCCGCCGGGGTGGCGGGGGATTCCTGTTTTTGCAGCTCGACAAGCTCTCCCCAAAATGATCAGGCTAAACGCATGCTGTTACATTTGGCGGGGGGCCCCGTCTGCTCGTTCTGGTTTTCTTGCTTCATACATGTCGCTCGAAGTTCCGTTGCCCATGGTTCCATATCCTAAGCAGGTTAAAATAAATGGGCCCCCTTCCCCTACTGTCCGAGGTGAGGCCCTGGGCTGCAGCCACCTTACAGCGCTCCCCCCCCCCCCCCCCCCCTAATCCAGCGCTGGCTTCCTTCTTGTATGGTCTCCCGCAGATCCATAAGGCAAATGTCCCGATGCGACCAATAGTTGACTTTACCCGGTCGCCCTTATACCGCTTGTCGGGCTACTTGCACAAGGTTTTTGCGCCACTCGTTGGAACGGGCTCGAGATTCATACGTGACTCTTTCGACTTCATTGAAAAAGTACGTGACGTCACGGTGGAGGATCATGGTGTGAAGTCGCTGTTCATCAGCGTACCCGTGGATCTGGCTGTGGAGGTGTCGCGCTCAGCGCTGCAGAATGGTGACGGATTGTGGGAAAGAACCCTTATCAAAGCATCGGATCTTCTGAAGCTGTTGCAGTTCTGCCTTAATAATAATAATAATTGGTTTTGTGGAAAGGAAAATGGCGCAGTATCTGTCTCATATATCGTTGGGCACCTGAACCGCGCCGTAAGGGAAGGGATAAGGGAGGGAGTGAAAGAAGAAAGGAAGGAGGTGCCGTAGTGGAGGGCTCCGGAATAATTTCGACCACCTGGGAATCTTTAACGTGCACTGACATCGCACAGCACACGAGCGCCTTAGCGTTTTTCCTCCATAAAAACGCAGCCGCCACGGTCGGGTTCGAAACCGGGAACTCCGTCTGCCTTGAAAACACTTGTTTTCTGGGGTGCAGTCTATAGACAAGTTCATGGAACCGCCATGGGCGCATATACATCGGTGAAAACCGCAAACCTTACCATGGAAGCTATAGAAGCCTGCGCACTGGGTATACCTTCGAACCGCACCAAAAGGTTTTTGTACCTTACGTCGATAATTGCTTCTGTATTATCAGAAAGGATGCGTTAGGTGCTTTCACAAATCACATCAATAGCATGGAAGATTCCATTCAATTCAATGTAGTGGAGGAGACTGCCCGCCGTCTTCCTTTCCTGGCCGTTTTGGTTGAACACCGTGGCAACCGCCTTTCTTTCAAAGTTTATAGAAAGCAAACCCACACAGGCCGATATCTTGATTTTAATTATGTTCACCCGGTTTTCCACAAACGCTCCGTCGTGGCTTCCCTCGTCCGACATGCCAAAAACATCTGCCCAAGGCCAGAAGATCGGGCGGCTGACCTACGCCAAGTGCGCCGAGAACTGAGCGAATGCGGCCGCCCCAAGCACTGCGTGGATTCCGTTCTTGAAGGGTGATCACGCCCATCAAAACCATTCGGTCCTCCTTGCCGAGCCCGAGCCGCTACCCCTATGTGCCGGGCGTGAGCGAGTCTTTGGCTCGCGTTCCGCGCACTTGTGGTATGCACGTTGCTCACGTTCCCGCGTGCAAGCTGAAGCACGAGCTGGTGGCCATCAAAGACAAGATAAAGAAAGAGAAGTTTCCTGGCGTCATCTATAAGATTCCCTGCGCAGACTGCGACTACTGCTATATCGCCGAGAGCGGGAATTTTGAAAGACGATTGAGGGACCACAAGAACGACGCCAGGAACAAGATCGCATCTAATGCACTCGCGGAACACGTGGAAGCCGCGACGTACAATATAGCCTGGGAAGAAGCATCAATCCTCGCAAGAGAAAGGAATTGGCTGTCACGTCGACATCTGGAATCTCTGATAATCCAAACAACAGACAAAGACCCTTAACCAACACGCAGGCAATCTCCCGCCTACGTACGCAAGGTGCTTGGGGCGATTACTGCGACGCACTTAAGCTTGGTGCCTTGGGCTTTCCGCCCAGTGATCAAGGCTTCCGTATGGAAGCCGAAACGCCGTCGTTTTAACAACAACCTTTGGTGGGCGTTCCTTTCTTTATACATGAATCTTCTACCCGACCAGATGAGTTTTCGTCAGACTTTAGATTTCAAACTCGGCAACGATATGTTATAACTCTCTAATGTATGATAACGGCGCAAGCAAACAATGCTAAGCACGTTGCTTCTCCCTGCGTGTGTTTCCCGGTTAAGATTACGGTTGAGTTTTCGTATCGTTGTCCTAAGCAAGAAACGCCAGGCTAAAAATTGAACGCAAACAGCACATCTCCTTTGAAATCAGGCATAAAGCATACAGCTAAAGTGAAATTCCCTTTTCTCTGGGCCCCGCCGCGGTGGCTCAGTGGTTAGGGCGCTCGACTACTGATCCGGAGTTCCCGGGTTCGAACCCGACCGCGGCGGCTGCGTTTTTATGGAGGAAAAACGCTAAGGCGCCCGTGTGCTGTGCGATGTCAGTGCACGTTAAAGATCCCCAGGTGGTCGAAATTATTCCGGAGCCCTCCACTACGGACCTATTCGTTCCTATCTTCTTTCACTCCTTCCTTTATCCCTTCCCTTACGGCGCGGTTCAGGTGTCCAACGATATATGAGACAGATACTGCGCCATTTCCATTCCGCCAAAAACCAATTATTTTCTCTGGTTTCACTCTTTGTAGAGCCACGTGTGTGAATTTTCAAGTGAAAGATCCCCAGGTGGTCGAAATTATTCCAGAGCCCTCCACTACGGCACCTCTTTCTTCTTTCACTCCCTCTATCCCTTCCCTTACGACGCGGTTCAGGTGTCCGCTGATATATGAGAGAGATACTGCACCATTTCCTTTCCCCCAAAACCAGTTATTATTATTAAGTGACGTCGCAATGGGAAATCGGGTGTCATTTTACAGCTTTGCCGTCCAACCGCCCTCACAGCGTGGTATGGAGCCATGACTTTTTTTTTTCGGCACTATTTCCAAGCAGTAAAAACGAAGACCCTTCGTGGAGTACGCTTCACGTCCCCACCTCGCACACACAGCGGCTTTGTTCGAGCAGCAATGCCGGCGCATTTCTTTTTCGAATGGTCATTTTCGTGCGGACACGCTCTGCTTACAGATCCTGTACACGTCACTCATGAGACAAGAAATGCTCTCTCATTAGGAGACATTTTGTTACCTCTCGTCAGCGTGTAAAAGCGTTAGCAAAGCAGGCAAGTGCGAGAAATGGTGAAAACAAATGCCATAAGATCACCGAAGCATAATGACATGCTACTTATCCACTGACATAATCAGTAGTCGTCAGTTTAAAATGCAACAACACGTTAAAATCAGCAAGGCTTCGCCATAAAAGTGCATTGCACATAAAACTCAGTTTTGCTATACCACAAGTAAGCAACAGGTTATGAAAGGCAGCACTGATGTAAAACTTGATTACTTCCATTGTATGCAGTCCAATTGTTCCCCTGTGTTTCACAACAAAGTTTTGTCACAGTCTTTGGTTGAACCATGATGTGCAGATGACGCCGTATTTGAGGCAAGTTGAAAGCCTCCTCGTCTGTTGAGCGTCCATCTGTTAGCAATTACGCGCACTTGTTTTTTGGTGGCGCGATAGGTGCATGTAGCGATTGCTCACGTTCAATATGCCGGATGAAAAAAACAGCGCCGTATTCCGTATCACGCCACAAGCGAACGCGTTACTTGATGCCGTACTGCTTGGCTGCCCCGATGCAGTCACCGCAACCACACAGCCTTGTCTTATCCAGCGGAGAAATAGAGCTTGTTCGTATCACCTTTTATCTTGTCTCCTTAATGTAACCGGGAGTAAAGATAGCGTCTTGCTGCAGGTGTGGCGGCCAGAGCATTATGTGGAGGTGAATGATGCATTCCATTGGGCAGGCCACGTCGAACTTGCTTGCGAAGTCTTCCGCGAAATACCTTTCGGCGACCATTCCCACGCACAGGCGTGTGAGCTTCGGAGCCACGGGAACGTTATTGAGGAAGGGGAATTCTATGGGATCGAAGAAACTCTGCAGCACGAGTGTGCGAAGCTGCATCCAGAAGTCGGCGATGGGTGACATGTCCTAGTGGCAGCCGGGCAGCCACATGCCCATGTTCCGGAGTCGAAGTTCCTGGAGCGAGCCACAGCCGACCAAGAAGTCCAGCGTGCGGGTGTGATCAAGTTCGTACAGTGTCAGACGCATCAGGTGCCGAAGAAGACGGAGGGAAGCAAGCGAGGTGTCGTCGCAGGTGCTCTGGCGTTCACAGACGTCGCACTCCACCTTGGCTCCTGGTTGGTTAAGGGTAGAACGGATGTCCAGCTCTCGCAGCTTGAAAGGAGATTGAGCATTTCGTGAGCTCAGGCTCACGACATAATCGCTCGCGGACAGCATGGTCGATCAAGCATAAAAAAAAGCGCATACAGCTAGCTTTCGCTTGCTTGGTCGCACTATAACTGAATGTAGCTTCGCAGGTTTTTGCCTACCACGAGGTCGCTAACGACTGCAGCGCCGCCTCGACCAACTCGTTTGTTTGTAAACAAACAAACGAGTTGGTCGAGGTGGCGCTGCAGTCGATAGCTGCAGTCGTTAGTGCCTGGCACATTCTGACAACTGCACGGTCAAGAGAGTTTTACGAGATAGCGTATGCAGCTCGTTCGATCGAAGAGTCGTTGGCGTAGTCGGCAGCGCGAGTAAGAAGTAATCGTAAAAAATCGCAATAGTAATCAAAATCACTCTAATTATTAAACTAATTAGATTGAAAATTGGATTCTTAAAAGGGGGGTTCAAAGGATCGCATCCAGGTGGAGCTGATTCTATGTTGTTCCAGAATGCTATTATAACTGCACGGCGCATCTCTAAAGTTCGCTATCAGCTTTAAATTCAGCACAGCCGAGAGCGGTGGGTGTTCTGTTCGACGACCGCGGAGCACGCTTGTTGCTACGCTGCCGTGCAGTGCTGCAGTCCATTGTGGGCGAAGTCATACCAAATCAAGGGTATTGTTTAGGCGCTATTTTCGCTTTCTTTCTGCTCTCCGGATTGCAGTCACCACTTCGGGAAAAAATGATGCTTTTGCATCAAAATTATTTGAATCAATCCTTACAACCATTAATCGCCACACGTTTGCTGCCACATGAGCTTATGTTCGTAAGAAGAATGTCTTACTGCGTATCGCAGTTATAACTTCGATTAGTGTCCTCATTTAGTGGTGCAAAATTAAAAAATGATATTCTAAAAACCTCGTTATTCTCTTGCTCGGTTGGATTCGTTAAATGTCGGGAGACTTGATTTCTACATATGTGCGCACGCGTCTCTGCAGCACGCGCGTATTATCATTCTTCCTAATGTAATAATCAAGTGCTGCATTCCTAGACGAGCTCTGCCTCTGCAGAGAAGACTCAAGCTACGGCGTAGACGGCCGTTTAGGTTGTCCCTTTCTAGTGCACGAATGAATTTGGTTGGACAATGAAAACGCCAGAATAGCGTCCCGGGTGGATTCTATCCACCCGTCCGTCCGTCCGTCCGTCCGTCCGTCCGTCCGTCCGTCCATCCATCCATCCATCCATCCATCCATCCATCCATCCATCCATCCATCCATCCATCCATCCATCCATCCATCCATCCATCCATCCATCCATCCATCCATCCATCCATCCATCCATCCATCCAGCCATCCAGCCAGCCAGCCAGCCAGCCAGCCATCTGTCCGCCCGTCCGTCCGTCCGTCGGTACGTCCTTCCGTCACAAAATGCCCAGGCGCATTGCCAAGCATACTCAATGCATCATCAGTAGCAAGACAGAAAAACAAAATTGGAGGGACACTTAAGCTTTGCCTTAAGGGTAAGATGCGCTAGCGTTAGTGCTCATATATCGGTAATTCGTCATTCTCCACTTTATGTACCGGGTGTCCCAGCTAACTAGAACCAAGGGTTAAAAAATGAATTGTCAGAGACAGCCGAGTGAAACCAGTTGCATATTAGTGACAGCCATCTTGCGCACCACAGGCAATTTTTGTTTCGCAATTAATTAATAGATTATTTTAAATATCAAACTTAATAAATATTGACTTTAGGCGACAAATTGTATTTGCAAAGTTGTAGAGCACCTTCAGAAACCCCCATTCCATCATTTACGATAAGGATACACTCACGCCTGTGTTTTTTTCCCGGCTGCAAAGAAAGCCCGCGAAATACAAAAAAAACCACGTGACTAACACATTCGCGCGCCACGATCATGCTGCTCTCAAGCGTGGTTTGAGCAAACGAAATCAGCTGCAGCCTTGACTCGACAGCCCCGCAGCAGGGGCAGGCCGACATTGGCGATGGTTTCTCGTCCACGTCAGCCAGTTGGCACGCGTGACGGTGCAAATTGCAGCGAGCGCGCAGCGCTTTTGCGATAACGCCATAGTCCCAATCTCCCAAGATCACTGAGAAGTAAAAGATAAATTCAAGGCATACTTTTTTCGTCTGGAGTTGTTGGGGCGGTGTTGTCGCTTCATAAAAAGGATTTTGAATGCTGGAAACAGTGGTCAGGCAAACATTGTCGTGTTCTTTTGTGATGCCTGTCACAAGCGAGATGGAAGCTTTGGAGTAGTGATTTCTAGCGTTTAAGACATGCCGTTTACAAATTAAGAAAAATCAGACATGAATCTGGCTCTAGGAGCGCATCTCATGGGAACAGAAGGCGCGCTGCAGACCTTATGCAACAATGGCACCCAGGCAGACGGTCAAGTCCAAAAAAGATCCTGCGTACCTTCCATACGCTGCGAAGGACGGGAAGCTTTGCGTCCACACAAAGCACCCGTTTTTAGTGAGGATGTTGAGACGAACATTGTATCAATATTTGCTTTGGATCCCCAGGCAAGCCTCCGGAGCGTGAGCGAGGATATCAGTGTGGCGGATACTGCGGAAGAACCGCCTGCACCCGTACCATGTACAGTTGCATCATGCTCTGGTGCCACGGGATTTCCAGAACAGGACAGATTTTGCTAATTGGATTCTGTTAGAAACGCAAGACGACCCGGATTTTTTGAGCAAAGTGATATGTAGTGACGAGGCGAGTTCTTCGCGAAATGGACAGGTAAATTTGCACAATGCTCACTACTGGAGCGAATCAAATACCCACTGGGTTTCACAGACGCGGCACCAGTACCAATGGTCGTTCAGTGTTTGGTGCGAAATTTTCGACGGTCGTTTTCTCGGGCATGTGTTTTTCGATTAGATTCGGACAGCAGAGCCCTACGTCAATGACATCCTCAAAGGAACCGTTGATGGTTTCCTTTCGAATTTACCGCTCGCCAGGGCCACAGGTGTATGGTTTCAGCACGATGGCGCCCCTGCGCACAGCAGCGCCAAGGCTCGGACCTGCCTCGACGCAGCGTTTCTGCAGAAATGGATAGGACGACTAGGTCCAGTGAATTAGCCAGCCAGGTCACCTGATATGACACCTGTGGACTATTTTTTGTGGGGTTACATTAAGGACAAGGTGTACAGGGCACCAACTACCACACGCCAGGACCTGAAAGATAAAATAAGGCAAGTCTGCTTGAATATGCCTGAGGCGGTCGTAAGAGATGCAAAGGCTCATGTGAAAACAAGATGCCAGGGCTGTATTGTTGCCCAAGGCGACCTATTTGAGCACTTGTAACTGGTAACCAACGAAATGAGATGGCTTCAGGACAGCCACGGCTTTCATCGTCACGCAGCGAAGTCGGGAACCGCCACTATCTTTTCTTTATTCGGAAGTTCCACGGGCTATAGGTGGTGCGCGAGGCAATCCAACATGGCTAAAGGAGAGATGTTCCGTGCGGCCGCATAGCTGACCTAGTCCATAAGTGCAGCGCTCGGTCGGTCTTTTTGTTGTGCTCTTCGCTCGCTAGCAACCATCTTTTACACGGCCATTGTGTCTGGGAGACATAATGAAACATATTGGACAAGAGGAGACTCGAATCCGGTGCTTGATTGAAAGTGAAGTCCTCAATGCCGGCTACCTCATTTGCTGTGGCTTGAAGGATTGTTCCCCTGCGTCGGTGACAGTGCAAGGCCTCTGCTTGCAAACATCGCACGTCAAGCAGTAGCCGCACGAAGTGAAGTGCGTTTATGGAATAGATGCCTCATTGCAGGTATGTGAGTCTACATTTTGCATATAAATTGTTGTATTAGGAGACGCATGCGACTCAAGGCTATCACAGACGCCGTAGTGGAGCGCTCCGTGATTTCGACGGCTACCTGGGATTCGTGCACCGACATCGCACATTAGCGAAATGCGACTGCCGCGGCCGGGATCGAATTCACGTCTTTCGGCTCAGCAGCTGATCATCATGACCACTTAGCCACTGCGGCGGCTCAGATGCAGTATTTGATTGTGCATCCCCCCTCTTTTTTTTTCAGTGCCAGTTCTCATGCAAAGCTGGCAGATCACAACGCTGCAAGCACATCATTGCAATGCTGCTGTTTATGAACAGGCAAGAAACTTTTTTATTTTTCTTAACAAACACATTTTTAATGAGCTGAAGTGCTCTTGAAAATGCAATAAGCACAGTTTTTACCATCTTCTTCAAATGTCTTACTACTTCGAACATGAGAAGCAATATATTTTTAAGTACTAGCAAAGTAATGGCTGTGTTCTTTTTTTGGTTCATCTGCAGGACGGGCATACAGAACCTGGAGCACCTGACATGCACGGATATGGAAAGGGCGTGGGGAAGATTAAAATCCAAGCCACTGTATGAAGCCCAAGAGCTCAAGGATTTGTGCCATGTGGAGGCGCAGCCACAACTGCAACTTAGTGAGCAGAGACTGCACGATATAAGACAGCGCCTCATTGCAGCAGTACCAGACAGTGCACTTGCGCTGCACTTTCATGGCAGGTTCCAGCAAACTGATGCCATTGAAACTGATGTAACCGCAACATACGAAAAGGATGTGATGGTGTGCCACATGGCTGCTGACAGCGTGATGCCATACAGAGAAATGCTTTTTCATGAAGCGGCATTCACTGATAAACTTCAACTTAAAATATACAGGTTTTCATACAGCGATTTGTCACAACCACTGAAACAGTTTTACGAGGAATATGTACAAGTGTCACAAGAACAAGCAGTGAGGATCTGCACAGAAACTCACTCCCAGAATACCACTAAGTGGCGAAGAGAACGCCAAGTGCGAATAACTGGCAGTAAGTGCCGCTCATATTTCACTTTTTTACCCCGAGAAGATCAATCATGGGAACAAAAAGTGACCGCAATGCTCGCCTATTGTTTCCAAGGAAACAAGGCGATTCGGTATGGGAAAGCTTCTGAGAAACCTGCTCTAGAAGAGTATTGTAAAATGACATCAAACGCTGTAACAAAAGCTAGGGCTGCTTGTAAACCCTCTCCTACCTTGGCTTGGCTACAGCCCTCATGGCGTTGTGTTCAAGAATGGTTGTCCTGCCATCCTGATTGAGGTAAAAAGACCCCTTCTGGGAGACACTCGGAAAGCAATTGATATTGCCCGTGAAGGGAAGTTAAAGTACCTAAAGAAAGATGGCGAAAATTTTGTTGTGAACACAAATCACAATTATGTTTCTCAAGTGCAACTCGGGATGCTCCTTTTGAACTTGGATACGACACATTTCATCGTGTTTTCTAAAGTACAGTCACTAATCATAATTGTGGCGCGATGTGACCAACACATTGATGATCTTGTACGCAAACTGCAGTTCGTGTATTTCAAACATCTCCTGCCAAAGCTGGCAAAAGTGCTAACAAGCGTAGCTTGTAACGAAGGAAAACCGCGTTGCACGCTATATGCATTTTTAATAAATATTTGCATTGTAGTGCACAAGGAACCTGTGGTTGTTTTACTTGTTGCACTAAAGACACAAGCAATGCTAACTAAAGGAAGGTTCAAGATATTGCAGGAAAGACGTAATTTCTTGGACTTGTGCATAGCAGGAACATACCGCTGTATGCAGCAATTGCAAATGGTGAAAAGGAAACCATAGACAGTGAAGGAAATAAAATTATCTGTGGTTTAGCTCTGGTGAACCCAAGTCGAATTGTGAAAGCTTCGTTTCCTCGGCACGTCGTCTACGCAGCGTCTCATTCCGACGCTCCCGAGAATTCAAAGCGGTCTCTTCCGCAGTTGAAGAGTCACTAAGGGAGGTGTCACTTCTAGCCGCATCTGCGTTACGACGATTCTCGAGCCTTGCGGCGCGTTCTTCTGGCGTCTCTTGAGCGCGTTGCCTCTTGCTCGCTTCGTTCTCTTGTTGTTGCGTCTCTTTTGCGCTCTCCATAACGACTACAATATGCACGCCGTTTAGCTAAACGTTGTTCCCGCTCTTCATCCGTTTCTTCCGCACGCCGCCGCTTCTTAGCTGCAGCACATCGTTGCAGCTTCACCTTATACACATCATCCGACATACCGTGGAGGATTCGCTGGGACGACTGCGACGAGCCGAGTTGGAGGGCCGCTTTTCCACAGCTGGCATGACGTCATGTAGAGCGAGCGCCTCCTCCACGGCCGCGGCGCGTGGAGGATTCGCTGGGACGATCGCGACGAGCCGAGTTGGGGGGCCGCTTTTCCACAGCTGGCATTATGTCACGTGCAGCGAGCACCCCTCGCGGCAGCGGCACGCAGCTGCAGCATGGAGGATTCGCTGGGACGATCGCGACGAGCCGAGTTGGGGTCCCGCTTTTCCACAGATGGTATGACGTCAAACATAGGTCACGCTAAAGGTCAATGGTGGATTCTCCGGGACAACGGCCAAGAGCGAAAACCTCGAGCAGTATTGCTTTCGCAATAAAATAACCAGCTTCAAAAATAGTCAGCCTGTCAGTATGAATTACAGAAGACGTATCCCAAGACAGCACTAAAATATCAGTTTCCAAATCACTCGTGTGACTCTAAAGTGCATGCCCTACAAATCATTGACGGCAAGATTTTCTGCCTCGAGGGTAAATTTTCAAAAAGCGTTTTGCATGAAACTACAAATCTAATTAATGGCTTTATTTCCATTTGGATTTACTTCATGATTAACAGAACACAAGTTCATGTGTGATGGCAGTTTGCAAAGCCTGCACATCACAATCACGCTTTCTTAATGTCACAGGCAAGAAACATAATTGCAGAGCGCCAAATGCACTGCTATAACCTTGAAGGATAGTATGGGAAAAAAGGCGCAAAAGCAATGTGGCGTGCACAGTCTATATGAAATCCACATAGCACAAATAAAGAAGCACACACTCGCCAAATCACACAGTAAATGTTGTCCAGAAATGAACTACAGTAAATGACATTGTTTCACCAATAGGTTATATCAAACATCGCAAAAATGGAAACGATGCTCTTAGAGTTTACTAAAACAGAGTAGAAGAACAGGTAACTTTGCAATTGATTTTGCACACCATCACAACTGGTACAAGCACAACAAAAAATGCAATAACACGCAATAATGAATGAATGAATAATTCAGGACAAAGAAAGCCGACACAACACTGAACATACATAAAAATTATGAGCATAAACTTCACAATACGCCAAGCATTTTCCAGTATGTCATGCTAAACAAAGATGCACATTATACAGGTGCCCAATAACATAGAACAGCGCTGTGACCACAGCAGAGTACCCAGTTGCCTTAAGGCAGACACCCCAAAGAATATGTCCAGACAGAAAGAAAGTTAACTCTAGAGTGCCATCACAACAAAAAGGTGCACACAGTGCTAAACAGTTTTGGCCCATCAGTAATGGGCCACCTAAAAGAAAAAGAATAACTGTCCATATGCACAAACGTGAGTTTACTGTTAATGCAAAACATTTCTAGTCTGTCTCCCCACTGAGTAGGTGCGAGCGTGCAGTGCATTGCGTGGAATAGCGTACCTCATACTAGGATATCTCTTAGATTGTATAGATGCATTGTGTGGAATAACGTGCCTCATACTAGGATAGCTCATAGATTGTATAGATTGTAGATGGCATGCATTAGTACAGGCCACGGTCTTTACCTGACGTCACCAAGTCGCCTTCATTTG